>NW_018743032.1:2262500-2862500 GCF_001683475.1 Chenopodium quinoa
CCAGATGATTCCCCATTTTGTAGGAAGATTCTAAAACAGCCGAAGGAGAAGATCAAGATGCCAACCTGCAAATATAATGAAACTACCACCTCGAAGAACCATGTCTCAGCGTTTGAAAACCACACGATGTTGTATACCATGATAGTCTCGGTCTGGTGTAAGGCGTTCCCTCCTACACTAGAGGGGCTGGCAGCTGAATGGAGCGGGGCCATCCTAAAAGGTTCCTTCTATTCTTAAAGCCAGTTGAAAAGGATGTTTGTGGAACACTCGTCACCTTAGTGGATCGTACCAAAATGACCTCGAAGCTAATGTCATTAGTCCAAGGGAAGGATGAACCCCTTTGGGATTTCATCACCCAGGGCCACAATAATCCCTGATATGAGCCAGGAGGTAGCCCATTTAGCCTTGCAGAGCGGACTCCTAACTGGATCACCATTCAGAGCGTACATGGGGCGTAAGAGCCTCAAAACGTTGGCAGAGGTGTAATACCCCTCATGATTCCTTTAAAGGAGTTTAATATACTACTCATACCAACGAGGTGCACTTCCTTTTAGGGAGCTCATATACTAAGATACTCCACAGTTCAGTGTGCTTGGTTGGGAGTAGTCTTGGGATGGGCGACCTCTTGGGAAGTTTTCCCGAGGTGCGCATAAGTGATGACAAAATGTGTTGGAAGGACTTGTATTGGTCTGTGGGGAAAGTTGTTGGCCCTTGATGCACATTTTGTGACAATAGGCCCCTCCCTAATTTGTTAAGGGTCGAAGTTGCTTGGCTGAAAGTAGTCTTAGGATGGGTGACCTCCTAGGAAGTTTTCTCGAGGTGCGCATGAGAGAGGACAAAATGCTCTAGAAGGACTTGTGTCGGTCTGGTGGGGACAGTTGTTGGTCCTTGATGCGCATTTCGTGACAATAGGCCCCTCCCAAATTTGTTTGGGGTCAAGGTGTTATAAGAGGTGTTAGGAAAGGCTCATAATTTCATAAAAGCAAATGAAACTGACAGAGCCATGCTTGGCAAAAAGGTGACAAATGACCTAGCTAAGCGGGCTGAAACCACCTAGGCTGAGCAGTCAATCAGGGTGGATCAGCCAAGTAAAGCTGAACAAGGTCGAAGAGACGCGATCAGGTCAGTGGGGATCAGAAGGAATGACCACAGAAGAGGAACACAGGCTGGAAAGTTCGAACATTACACCTCGCTCACTCATTCTAGGTCTCACATATTCAATGTGAACAAGTCTGATGACAAATGGCAAAGACCACCTCGCATGATGAACAGGAACCACGATCCTAGCAAGTCTTGCGACTTCCACAGGTGTCACAGGGCATACCACTGACGAATGCACACACCTCAAGGTTAACATAGAAGATTGGTCCAACAGGGGTATTTAAGTCAATTCAATCAATATTCTGATTACAACCGACATAGAGAGGAGGATATGTTAGGTTATGACCGTAAGAAGAGTCAGAAAGACCGAGATGAAAGTAGAGATCGAAATAGAAAACCAAACGACAGAGTGCTGGTCATCAGCGGTGGATTAGTACATAGCAGCACGGTGAAAAGGGCAAGAGCTGACCTACACGCAATGATTCACCAGGTGAACTACAATGACAAGCGCAGATGGCCACCCTTGCCGCCTCAGCCGCGTACAATGTTCGACGAATACGATCAGAAGGGCATAATCTACCCTTATGTGACCCTCTGGTAGTCACCGTGAGAATTGCAAACTGGGAGGTAGACAGAGTGTTATAGATGGCGGCAGTTTAGCCAACATAATCTTTATCAGTGCCTTAAAGAGCCTCAAGTTGGACAGGAAGGATCTGAAAAAGGGTGAGCTATGAAGTCACAGGGTTCAATGGGTCAAGCTTAATCCCAGAGGGAATTATGGAGCTGTCAGGTAGAGTGAGACAAGGGTCTAGATGACGCGACGTCAAAGCTAAGTTCCTGGTGGTAGACTCACCCTCACCCTATAATGTGATAATGGGTAGACCACTGATCCACAAGATAGGCGGAGTGGTCTTACCACATAGCAATGGCTTACACAACCAATGATGGAAGATCTGCCAAACTGAGGGGAAGTTAGAAGACAGCACATTAGTGTTACATTACAACCCTTAAGCAACGAGCAAAGACAAGATCCTAGTCGAGCTCAGAAGTTAAGAAAGAAGCTCGGGATGAGAGGAAGTCTCGAAAAAGAAAAAGAGAAGAATATCGCAGTGAAAAGGACAAGCAAAAGTTGGCCAAGGAGAATTTCGAACCTACTAAAGAGAAGGCAGCCAGGACGATTCCCAGCGGTGAGCATGAAGAAATTGAACTCACTGAAGGAGATAGCTCCACAGTGGTAAAATTTGGCAAAAGGATTGAGCTTGAAGTGCGATTTAACCTCATTAAACTATTGAGAAAGAACAAGAGCATTTTTGCATTCTCAGCAAACGAGATGCTTGGAATTGACTTAGAGGTCATGGTCCACAGGCTGAACGTAGAGGAGGAAGTTAGGCCAATCAAGCAGAAAAAGAGAAGTTTCTCTTTCTCTGCTGAAATGAATCAGGCCATACAAGAAGTGGACAAGGTGCTCAAAGCGGAGTTCATTGAGCCATGTGACTATCCAGAATGGCTGGCCAACGTAGTCATGGTAAAGAAAGCAAATGGTCAATGGAGGATGTGCGTTGATTTCCCAGATCTCAACAAAGCATGTCCAAAGGACTGCTACCCACTGCCAGGAATTGACCAGCTCGTAGATGCTACGAGTGGGCACGCATTGCTGAGCTTCATGGATGCCTTTTCAGGACACCAGCAAACCAGTTGCACAAGCTAGGAAGGCAGAAAATTGCGTTCATCACTGAAGGAGGGGTGTACAAATACTTTGTTGTGCCCTTTAGGTTGAAGAATACAGGGGAAAGGTTTCAGAAGACAATGGATAGGGTGCTTATACATTAGAAAGGGCGGAATGTGGAAGTGTATGTTGATGATTCAATTGTCAAAAGTATTACACCAGGCAAGCAGGTCATATTTTAGACCTAGAAGAAACATTCGCCACACTGAACAAGTATCACATCAAGCTGAATCCAAAGAAGCGCGTTTTTGGAGTGAGTTCGGGAAAATTTCTAGGGTTCAAGGTGAGTGAAAGAGGGATAAACGCCAACCCCGAAAAGGTGGAAGCAGTTCTCCGCCTCCTAGAACTAAAAAGCACTAAGGACATAATGCGCTTGACAGGAATAATGGCTGCACTAACCCGATTCATCAGCAAGTCAGCGGATAAAGCCTTACTATTCTTCCAGCTGCTAAAAGCGAATAGTGGATTCAAGTGGGGTGAAGAAGAAAAAAAAGCCTTCGTTGGTATGTATTAAGGAGAATCTCATCAAACTGCCCACGATGATTAGCCCGGAGCAAGGTCAAAAGCTCTAGTTATACATTTTTAGCCTCACTGCAGACAATACAATCAGTTCTCTTGTGGAAAGAAATAAGCAGCAGCGGCCAGTTTATTTTGTAAGTCATGTGATGACCGAAGCCGAACAAAGATACCCGCTGGTGAAAAAGCTAGCATTGGCGGTAGTAAAAACGACAAGAAAATTAAAGCCTTATTTTGACGCACATGTGGTTCAAGTCCTTACTAACCACCTACTGGAAAAGGCTCTGTAGAAAATGGATGCTTCGGGGAGAGTGCTAAAGTGGGCAATTGAGCTCTCTGAGTATGAGTTGGAAGTTAGGCCAAGGGCATCCATAAAGGCTCAAGATTTGGCTAATTTTATAGTGCAAGCCTCGTATGACGAGAAGGAAGATGAGGTAAGAATTTGGAAAGTGGCCGTAGACGGGTCCGCCGCTCAGACAGGCAGCGGGGCTGGGATCATTTTGACCTTGCCATAGGGAAACGTGTTTAGTATGCCATTAAATTCAAATTCAAGGCATCAAACAATGAGGCGGAGTATGAGGCTACCTTGGCTGGGCTACGAATGAGCATAGCAACCGGAGCCAAGAAAGTACACCTGCAAACTGATTCTCAGCTGGTTGCCAGCCAGCTAAAGGGGGAGTATGAAACCAGGGAGCCAACGATGCAGAAGTACGCAACCAGGGTCAAGGAATTAGTAGCCCAACTGATGCATTTCCATTTCCAGGTGGACCTAGTCTCTAGAGCTGAAAACTCACAGGCTAACGCACTGTCAAAGTTAGCCAGCTCCACTCTGCAGAGTCTCACAAGAACAGTCATGGTGAGGGTCTTAGAAGAGAGCAACATCGCTGAAAGAAAACAAGTGAACTGCACCACGCGACAGCAAGCATGGTTCACAGACATAATAGTATACAAGCTGCATGGCATACTACCTAAGGACGTAGAAAAAGCTAAGAAGGTCAACTGGTATGTGGTAATGAATGGCGAGCTGAATAAGAAAGGATTCTCAAAGACACTCCTTAGGTGCATCCCTGAATGGGAACAAGAGGGAACCATGGAAGAAACTCACGCTGGAATCTGTGCAAATCACATAGGTGGAAAAGCCTTAGGAGTCGAGATACTCCAAAGAGGAGCGTACTGGCCGACATTGACACAAGATGCCTTGGCATATGTCAAAAATGTGAGAAGTGCCAGAAATATTCACCAGTTATCAATCAGTTATCGAATGATTTGACCTCGATTCTCAGCCCGATCCCATTTGCCTAGTGGGAAATGGACATATTGAGACCATTCACCACTAGGTCAGCGAGAAGGAAGTACCTCATAGTGGCGGGGGATTACTTCACCAAATGGATAGAGGTCGAGCCTAAAAAATACATAAAGGCGTCCCAAGTTAGAACGTTCATCTAGAAGAATATTATCACAAGATTCGGGGTGCCACGGTGTATAGTTTTTTTATCATGGCTACCAGTTCGACTATGATACTATAAAGGATTACCAGGAAGAGCTGAATGTCAAATACGCAAGTGCGTTTGTGTGTCCCCCGCAGAGCAATAGCCAAACTGAAGTAGCAAACAAGCCGATCTTAGTTGCCTTGTAGAGAAAACTGGAGGAACACAAGGGACTTTGGGCCGATCTAGTGTCAAAGGTGCTATGGGCGAATCGAACAACGGAGAAGGAAGCAACGGGCAAGAGTTCATTTTCCTTAGCATATGGAGCATATGCTATTGTTCTCGTAGAGGTGCAAAGAATTCAACACTGTGAGCAACAGGCAAACCAGAAGCACGCGTGCTGGAAAAGCTAAATTTTCTCCCTGAGGTGTGGTTGAAGGCAGCTCTCAAGCTAGATGTATAGAAGAGCAGAATATAAAAGGCCTACAACAAGAGGGTCAGACATTGGGAATTGCTGCCTGGTTATTTGGTTCTAAGGAGGACTACAGCAGGATCCCCCAGAGAAGAGAAATGCAAAAATAGACAAGCAACAACAAATTACCAAGGCAAAATAAGAAGTGCATATTTAAGCTGAACCTCCACCCACCAAGGTGAAGAAACATTTAGCCAAATTGAAATAAGGTATGAGTTTAAGCCGGCAAACATCCAGCAAGTACATACAAATGAAACCAAGTTAACCTGGATAGACCCGATAGGATAAAAATAAAAGTGTTAGATAAAGACATATATATATAACAGAATCTTTGGCGGCTATACACCCCCAAAGATAAACACAAATACTACCTAGTAACTACAGACCTAGGTGATGGATATTCAGAGGACCACTGGAGGATGAGAGAGATAGCTGCGAAAACCTTTATAGTTCATCAACTAGGGTCTCAACTCCAATACAACGACAATAACAGGGTAGAAAGGTATAACCAAGAATAAAGGTAAAAGAAACAAACCTTTTGAAGATCATGGCAAGTGGTGGTAATAGGAAGGCTGACAGAGCCACTAGTAGAGTCAGCAGACAGCATGATACCCTAAGTGAGGCGGTATCCCAGAGTGCCACCCTGCTGAGGATCATCCACCAAAAGAGATTCATCAGCCCGCACATTCATAAGAAGGCGAAAAAGCTCATTCCCAGCCCATCTGAGCACTGGACAGGTCAAAAAGCAGAGTTTATAGGCACCTCTCCAAATTCTATCGCCCAGTAGGACGAAAGATGCCACCACCAGACCGAGAAGTCGCTGACAATGGATTTTCAAAGGCATCACCCAAAAACTGGTGAACATAACGATAAGCTCGCTGGAGTTGTGAGTCCTAAGCTCCTTTGCAGTATTCTCGCTAAGAAGACTAGTGTTAGTAGAGTGGGATGCAAGGGGATCCAGGGTAGAGGAGGTGCGAGCCCTTTTGGAAGCCGGCCCGTCTGTAGGAGAGGGGAAGACAAAGGGAGCCTCTAAGTCAATAAACAGAGTCCATTGTTGTACCCCAGCAGACTGAGAATGACAACCCCGGCTGTAACACCCCGTAATTTTGAACTAAGGTTTTATGCGCACTTTTCAATAATACTTTGATTTCTATTTAAATTTTGAATTTTGAATTTTGAATTAGTTATTATTAATATTTTGATATTATTGTTAATAATACTAATATTATTATCAATAAAGTTATTATATATATATATTTCGTATTTCGTTTCTTCCTGATTTCTATTAAAATATAAACTTTATATGTTATTTTGCGTCATGATTTAATTATTATTATTGTTCTTATTATAATTATTTTTGTTATTGTTATTGATACTATCAAATATTATTATTAATAGTGTTGTTATTATATGTGTATTTTATTTGGTTCTTAGTTAGTTTCTTCTCTTCGATTATTTTTGGGCTAACTAGGATTAGCTCGGTATAGATTTTAGGATAGTAGTTAACCGTTTAATTACGCTTGCATAAGCTCGTTTATTTGCGCTACTTAAGCCCGTGTTAATGCTTAGTTAACCCTCCTAATAATCAGCCCATTGGTTCCTCAATCTAGGATTTCATAAGGTGGACATCTAAGATGCATTTTGTTTTATCCAGTTCTCCTCTCACACGGCTTTACCCGCAGGTAAGTTGCTGCACAAATTTAGCCTAGTAACCCCCTTCATTACACCTCAATCAAGGCTAATTACACCTTCTTAATAACTTATTTTCTGCTCTAAAAACTCTTCTTCTTCCCCTCTCAATTACGTATAAACCTTGACCATTGGGTGTGTATTGTTGCTGCATTTTATCATTTGCTTTCTCCTCTCAAACTCTCTCAAATTTTCGTGTATTCATCAAGGGTTTTCGTGGGTAATTGCTGTTGTGCTCCTCCCCCTTTTTCGAGCACTCAAACACCCTATAACATCATCAATTGGGGCTAGCAAGAGGCGTGACTTTGGAGCGGCTCGGACGGATTCAAATTACGATCTTTCCTCTCTTCTTAATCTGATTTTTCTTGCTCTCCATTCAAGGTAACTAGCACTATTCCATGCTTTAGAAATCATGGCTAGGATAGGTTAAGGCTAGATGCAAATTAGAGTTGGTTAAATTAGGATTTGTTGGAATTCCATGTTGGTTTGCTGTTTTGGGTGCGTGTGACATGAGGCTCTTATTCATGTTTATTGCTGGATTTTTTTCTAGATAATCTTGCCTAGAAGTAGTATATATATTAAGGGTTGGTACCATAAACTATTGTTGTGTTTTTGGTGGTTTTTAAGCATGATTTTTACCCAAATGCTCAATGAAATAGCTGCTGTAATTACTGTCATTGTGTCGTGGGTTACAGCCCTATTTGCCTAGTTTTAGGTTGCTTTTGTACCCTAATTGGTGTAGCATCATGATAGGTATGTTCCTAAATTGTTTAATCATATTTTAGGGAAGTTATGCCATGTATTTTAAGCACTAGAAGGACTTAATTGCTGCTGCTATACTCACTGAGGTTGTCGTGTACTCCTACAGCCCTAGTCATGTTTATTTCCTTGGTTTCTAAGCCTTTCTTGTTGATTTATAATTGGGTATCATGTTAGGAATATCCCAAAGTTAAATTATCATGTTTTGGGTAAGTTTTGATGTGATTATAAGCAAATTAGAGTTGGTTAAATTAGGATTTGTTATAATAAACTAAGCAAATGTGTTGCAGCCAGAACAGTTTGTGAACCGTGTGAATTGAGTGGTTTTAAGTGATGTATTGCCTAATTTTTATGCCTAATCTGTTACCTATCATGACCTATTATGTTTTTAGAGTGTGTATGTTAATGGGCTAAGATTAATTATGGGTTTAAGGTTGGGTGATTCTGTTGTGCAATATGCTGTTGTAATTGTAATTAGGAGCTGCTGCATTATCATGTTGTTTTTGGTATGTAAGTCATGAATTTAAGCCTATCTTGTATGTATATATTGTCTAATATGTGGATTAATATGTCATAGTTTTATTTTATCATTTTGGCATGATTTGGGGTGTGTTTATGAAATGTCAATGAATTGGTGTAGCTGTTGCCATTTTTGGTTGTTCGGTAAATTCTCGACGTCGTTGCGCTTTAAAGTCGAATAACACTATTTTTAACCCTGCTTCGCCAAGGGTTGTGTACGGAGTGTATTGTGATATTTTTGTTATAATTAACTTCGTACCCAATTCCAGACAATAAGAGTGACACCTTGTTATGATATATAAGTTGTTTTGTATATTTTGAAGAATTTTGAAGTTAAACTCTTTTGAAGGATTTTTGGTCTTAGAAGTAAAGACCTGCAGTATTTTAAATTGGGGTTGATGATACCAAAATGTGTTTGGATGATTTTGAAGAAGTATTTTTATAGTTTTATATGATTCGTGAGTGTAAGACAATCATTGGGCTGCGGAATTCAATGGTTGGAACATGCTAACATCTTGGGCTGCGGAATTCGAGATGTAATTTCCTAGGTAAATTGTTGTCGTCCGGAACTACTCGGACTGCGGAATTCGAGTAGGATAACCGGGAGTTTGGCCATTCTTAGACGCAGACGGCTGTGAAATTGTTTGTAGGTTCGCCCTGACAAACCTTTAGTGGTGGGCTGCAGATTTCACCGGCGTTCATATTTTATATGTTTGCCTCACTATGAGTCAGTTTTCGAAAAGTTAAAATTCCTCGTTTTAAAATTATTACTACTTTGAGAGGTTTTCTTAAGTCAAGTCAAGAATTTTCTTAATCTCTCTAAAGAACCTTTTTAACTGTTAATTATTGTTTTTTTATGAGTTTATCGCTCTGTTTTGGGTGCTATTTATTCTTACTTTGTAATCTTGTGGTAATATATCTACTTTGTTCAATATACATGTTTATTTTGTATTATAATCATGTTGCATGTTTTGAACTGTATTCCTATCTATGTATCTTATCATGTTTATCTTGTCTATATTATTAAGTTGTTGTTTGACATGTATATATGTTGTATTATTTATATGTCATCTTATATGCTTTACCCTATGCATAGCTTTGTGTTTCTACAAGTTTTGGGAGAGTTGCTAGTTACTCCCCACTAATTATGGAACCTAAATGTTATTTGCAGGTAAAGAGTAACGTTTGTTGAGTCTGGGCTGAGAGCAGAGTGTTTAGTTTGTTCCCTTGTAGTTTTATTGAGTTTCTTTTGTTATCTTTACATCTCTTTTTGGAATAGCTTAGTCGGAATTGAGGTTGTTCTGCCTCGTTGAAAGTTTTCTTTGATCATTTGGGATTTCTATCTTTCTCTTTACTATTTTTATTTCAGTTATTTATTTATTTTCTTTAGTTTTTAGTAACCCTTAGAGTGACATTACCGTCTCGACGTTATTTCCGCTAACGTCTCGCCTTATGTTTTAGATGGGGTGTTAGACAAGCTGGCAGTCCGCAGCCGACTTGGGAGCCCAAGATAACGAGGAGCAACTTTGGGAAGCTCCCCAATCACATCGTTAGGAAGCTCGAACCCAGTGGTTTGAATTAAAGGGACAATAGTGTCTTTAGCAGCAATAGAAGTGTCAATACTAGTAGCAAAGAGCAGAACATACTCAGTAGAAGATGTGGGCTTTTCATCGACAACAACGTCACCCACAGCCCTCGTTTCAGGGGGAAAGTTAAGAACGCTACTAGCAAAATTATCAACATCATCATCCTTAGCATCGACAGAAGCTTGTTTTCCCGGCTAACCTACTTGGGATGACTAAGATGTCACCCGGCCGAAAGCTGCAGCAGGGTCCCTTGCAATAGACGCCTTAGATCCCGAAGTAACATCTCTCGGCCTGTTCCGATATGCGCGATGACTCCCCATAGTGGAAGATGAAGGCTCAACATCAGCCTTACTGGAACTAGCGAGATATGTGGGAGTCACAATTCCAAAGACATATCTTAATTAGTTCAGCTGGTGCCAGCCGAATTTCACCCTTAAGCGCCAGCACGGACCTCCAAAGTTTCAAAAAGCTTGGGAGGATTTTTCCAATTTTCCTTATCCAACTTGTAGTAACCTGAAAGGACAAAGACGCAAAAAGCTATAAGACAGGAAAGGGCAAGTGCGAAAAGAAAAACTCTAATGAAAAAGTAACACTTACCAGATTCATGAGTGGAGCACAAGTGCATGGCAGAAAGTTGCGCGTTGCTAACAATATAGAGCGAGTTAGGCAGCCAAACCTTGAGGAACGTGGAATCAGGAGTGCCAGCACCCTGCAGGGCGTCATGCCTATGTCTCTCAAACAGTCTCAGTAGGGGTGACTGTAACACCAGCCATATTAGTGCGAACCACTCTGAAGTTACGCGGAAAATGAAGTCAGAGGAGGCACCCACCTAGAAGAACTTGCTAGTCTAGTCATGAAAGCGACCAGCTTTAGATAGGACAACACCCTGCCATCTTTGGCAGCCACATAATACCAGCTAGACTCAGGCGAGCTAGATGAAGTCCATTTCAGACTCATCAAAGATTTGAACAAGTTCAGTGATTCAGGGTAGCGCATAAAGCGCAAAAACCGGAGCAGGCAAATCAGCGTGTAGAGAGACGCGGGGTGAAGCAAAGCAATACAGAGGTTAAAGGCACGAAAAACCTTGTCCAATGTAGGATCCAGAGGAAAGCGTAAGCCCAAATCAAGCTGTGATGCAAACACGATAATATGCCGGTCAGGAGGAGAAGATAGCTTTGAGCCCTCGGTAGGAAGAACCAACTGGTAGCCTGGTCCAAACCCATAGAATTCTTGGCCCACCTTTTCCAATTCTAGCCTCTTAGAATTTTTACGCCAGTTGGAGTCAAGCGTACAATTCTTAGGGCCAACGCATCTTTCATCCATAAAGAAATCAGAGTTCCCCTCTTCCATAGGCTTGGCCACAAAGAAAGGCTTGCAGTCTTAGCTTGAAAAGCTCTCTCGCTGGGGGACTCAGTAGTCTTACCCATATCTTTCACCGAAGCAAGAGACGGGGAACGGGCACCTCGCACTACATAATGATCAAATTGATTTACATCAGCCATATCGCCAAGCCAAGCAAAACTGTTTAAAGGCTGAACATGAGGATTAGGGCTAACAAGAGAAACATTAGGGGGGGTTAACTTTAACCTCGTCAGCCAAGCGCTTATGGCACATAGCGCGCATTCTCAAGCGCATGACGTGCGAGAGGGAAACTCCATCATAAGGGAGATCCCGCTCGTAATATGGGTCAAAAATGTCGGGGCGAGTCCGAGGTCGAAAGGGGCGAAAAGCACTACTGTCAGGGGGACAGCTACCACCCGACTCCGATCCAACTGGAGGGGTCGCAGCAGTACCCACCCCGCTCCCAACAAGGGAATTTCCACCAGGCATAACCACTCGTATAGGGATGGGGGTGAAGCAGGAGAAACAAAAGAGGTTCGCTCAAAACGCTCACATGAGCGAGACGACTCAGGGAAAGAGGCGGACTCAGTACGAGCAGAAGGAGTACTTGGATTCCGACTGTCAGAAGCGTCAGGCATTGTGATTCTACAAACAAGAAACTCTAGGGAAAAGGAAAAATGGGGAGAAAAAGCAAAATCAGTTGCGCCCTAACGGAAAATTCAAGCAAAACAAAAAGACAAAGAAGAAAAGAGGCAAAATTAAAACAGGAAAGCGCAACCAACAATGAACAAAGGAAAGAGTGCATGTGAACAGTATACTCAAGAAAAATATTCAATCTTGCAAAGAAATGAAGCGAAAAATGCAATTTTGCTAGCAAAAAGTGTGAAAAAGGGGTACAAAGGAAGTACCTTTTAAAGAGAATCGCGCAATCGATGGCACGCCGGAGACGGCACACAGCAACAATCGCAACCCCAAAATGAAAATCAAAAGAAAAAATTTGGACTGTAAACAGCGAAAAATGATCCTAAGGTAGAACAAAAATCGAAGAAAACAAGCAATTAACAGAGGCGAAATTAATTGCACTAAAATGAAATGAAAAATGAGATGGAGCAAGATAGAAAGCACTTACAACAACAATGAGTATCAACCGCTCACAGGCGAGCAATGGCGAAGGAGAAAGAAGAGCAAAAATTTTGAAATGAAGAAGATAAAAAAACGGATATGAAAATGGGAAGTAAAAAGGGGGTCAGTAAAATTAAATGTGGCATTAATAGGCGGCTTCACCTAATCCCTAAGGATTAAACACCATGTCACCACAGTAAAATAACTGCACCCCGGATGACTGACACGTGTCCCACGCATGCAAGATGACATTCCCGTAAAAAAATATATAATTTTCCCAGCCTTCAGCGGGAATAATAGAAATTCCTTTCTCTAAACTTGTCATTTCTTAGACTTCACCGGGAGTAATCGAAATTCCTTGCTACGAGCTCGTCATTTCTCAGACTTCACCGGGAGTAATCGAGATTCCTCGCTACGAGCTCGTCATTTCTCAGACTTTAGCGGGAGTAATTGAAATTCCTCGCTCAAGCTTGACAATTCTCAAACTAGAGGGGCTACTATCATCGCCACACTACAACAACAACATCCTCAGAACATCACAACCTATTCTCTTAAATCATTGAACCGCATACGCACTCTTAAGACTTGAGGGGCTAGTTATATGGAGGGAGCCTCAGCCAGACGACTTGTTGAGTAATTACCAATGAGGTTACACACTCAAAACAACTGGCATGAGCAACCTCATACCACCTTTTGAGGGGCTAGTTGTATGGGATAGCTCTTGCTGAGCTGTTCCTCACAGCCGACTTCACTCAGGAGACGCGCATCAATCAATCAAGAGCTGGAATGAGTGACCTCATACCACCTCTTGAGGGGCTAGTTGTATGGGATAATTCCTGCAGAGCTATGATCACCACGCTCCCGGCCTTACTCACGGGGTGCGCACTTACTGCTAGAAGGATATTCAGAGGGGCTCACTAGCCCGTTAAAGTAAGCTAATTACAGGCTGACCAATATAGCTCCACCTGAAGGAGATCGTACACCTATAAATAAAGGACCAAGTACAACAGAAAGGAGATTAGACACATAAGTTACTACACACTCTCTCTACCTAAGTACACTTTCTCTCTCTAAACACATACTAACTTAAGCATCGGAGGGGGGTTCCTCGAGCCACCCCCAAGGGCAATTACGTTTGTTACCCTGTACAGGTTACTCAGCTGGACCTGGCATGTACCAGTCCGAAACCCCAGTACCATACCTGGAACAATCATTTGAATGGTGTGATGCGATTAGACAAGTACGTTATCCTTTCACTAGTGATGATTAACGAAGTATATAAGGCTAAACATAGTTCTATGGTGAACACTACATCGAAATTGAAGTGTTCAAAGGTACTTATTAGTAGCCTTCAGGTGGATCATCCACAAGCAATGATAGCCAATCAGCATTTTTGGTCCTTGCCCCCCGTACTTTTTAATTTTGTAAAACTATATTAGGCATAATTAATACATTATTGCATTAAATATTGATATAAAATATGATGTTTCAATTGTTACATATCTATAGATTTATCTGGTTCAAATCATGATCCGTCACTTTAAAGAGAGGGGGAAATGGACCTCCTCCCCAATCTCTTATCCAAACAAGGGGAGCGGACATGCTCCCTCCCATAGTCCCATCCACTTCCCTTTCTTTAATTTATCTCAATTTATTTTTATTCGATCAAAGTGTAAGTAATATGGTCAATTAAAAGTCACAATAAGGTTAGCATAATGATATTAAATGCAAATAATAATTAAATTCATATAGTTTTTTTTTAGGTTGTTCAACAAAAATAAGTATAGGTAATTAGTTCGAACAAATAAATATTAAAACAAATAACACATAAACTTAAACCACGTATAATATAATATAATATACTACTTCGTATATAAGATGCACATTATCCATTATATACTGACATTCAAAATGTACATTTAAAATTTTACATGCTATGCACATATGAACACTCGGATGTAAAATAAAAATTATCTTGTAATACTAATTATGGCAAATTATAAAAGAACTCTCCCTTAAAATAATTCAAACAAAAGAGGACCTACTAGAGATTGAATGGACTTGTTTCTCATTAACCCTAATAAACTCATATGACCATGCTCCTGCCAATGTCCCAATTAGTGGCCCAACCACGTACACCCATAGATCTTTGTAACATCCACTGGCTAATGCTGGTCCTATGGATCTAACCGGGTTCATTGATCCTCCAGATATAGGCCTGTTAACATAAAATAAGAAACTAATTAGTATGAAATCCTCACTGCAAAAAACTAAGCTCTAAATAAATAAATTTAAGTGGTTTTTTTTTTTTCTTTTTTGTAAACCTGAATCACCCTTCCATATTATATGCAACATTTACTAAAAGCAGATGCTACATATTATGTGCAACAATTTTATTTTTTTTCTTTTTTAATTTGTCATTTCTATCTATCTCTCTCTTCATCAATGCATCTATATCTTTCTCTCTCCATTTAACACTTACAAACAAATTTTGCTTAACAATTTGTGTCTAAGTCTTTGTTGCATATAATATGAAACGGGGGTGGTAAAAGAGTAACTTACCCTGCTAACATTGAACCAATGCAAACTGCAGAACCAACAGCAATCCCAGCTAATTCCCCCACCTAAAAACCAACAATAATAACAACAAAGGGTTAGTCTCAAATTTGTCATGGAAAAATAAAGGAAAAATTGTAGATAACCACCCCTCAAAGCACCTAAAATTGAATTTACAAACCCTTATTTTGTTCATTTCAAATAACCACCCCATAAATAAAGAAAAAAAATATAGAAATCACTACCTCTTAGACCTAATTCCATTTATTTAAATAAAAAAAGCATTGATTTTCGTGCCAAAACTTTGTCTATTAAGATTTTGGAGGTTATTTTGGCCCTTTGAGTTCAATTTGAGGTTAGAATTAGAAAAACAATTATTGAAAATGCCTCGTTTTGCATGTTGAAAATTACCTCGATTTGCATGAAGCTCTCAAAATGAGGCATTTGTGATACTTTTTTGGGTGGTTTTGACCTCAATTCGGTCCCAGAGAACCAAAGTGAGCCCAAAATCTTAAAAAACCAAGTTTTAGCACGAAATTCGATAACTTTTAGTTAAGAGGTTGCCTTTTTTTTTTTTTAACTTTAAAGGATGGTTATTTAAAATATACAAAAAAATGGGTGATAAAATCAATTTTAAGTGATTTAAAGGGTGGTTATTTAGAATTTTTCCAAAAAAAAAAAAATTTCTCATTTTGTGTAGATTATCATAAAATATAATGATTGAAGAATAGAATATGAAAACATACAGATTTGGAGTCAGTTGCAACGGCTGAAATGACGAACATCATACAAAAAGTAACAACAATCTCCATTATTAAAGCCTGGGAAGTTGTTCCAGAAGGAGTGGTAATTCCAAGTAGTTTTATGGGGTGTAACAAGAATTTCAATGTAAATGCTGCTGAAATTGCTCCTGTTATGTGTGCTAATGCATATGCAGGAACCTGTACATATACACATATATATTGCAATTAGTCAATTACATTCCTCTTCGACTTTACGTGTTACTCGTATTATATTTTCATCTTATTTCCAATTGTGTCCAAAGGAAAATCAATAAATAAATAAACAAGATAATCCAAGTTCAAGTTAATTACAACTAAACAAAGTTATAATTAAAATGAGTTTAATTTGATTGTTGGTTGAATAAAAAAGGTAGAGACAAGACACAAGAGGGATTTCTTTATGAAAGATTACTAATTGTTCATGTTGACAATTCATATTATTATTAAACCAAAAATAGAACCTTTTTTTTTCTTTCTTTTTGAAAGAATTGTTTGTAAAGCTAATTAACTAGGAGAATTTTCCCAAGTTAGTGGAGATTTATGAATTCAACTTTTGTTATGATTACTATGAACAAGCTTTTTTTTTTAATGGCTATGAACAAGCTTAAATTGTAACATTTAGTTAATTATTCGAACTTGTCACAATCAGAATTTGTTGCCAATAAATTCGTGTACATTGTGTCCGGAAATCAAACATACTTCATAATCTATATAAATGGATTCACCTACTTTTGGTATATCAATTTATTACGTAAAATTAGATGTATCTTTCTGCTTGTATTACCACTCATAAACGATCTACTCATCTTTAATTATAACTCATCTATCTACCATGAATAATTAGCTATCACTTTCGTTCCATGCCTTCAATATATTTTACTAAGTATTTAGAAAGGCAAGGAGAAAGAGTCATATTGAATTAGAATCTTACACAAGTTAATCGAACTTCAATTAGCGAACAAAGCCTCTTGAGAGTAGCGGGAGGGGTAAGAGAATATTCATCAAATTTCCCCTAGAGCAACCTCAATGTTATGATATACAATCCTTACCATTAAACCAAATACTATTTGATACGGAGTATAGTTTTCATTATCTTGTGGTATCACATGTCACGTCTTACAATCTTCTCATAAATTAATAAAGTCTTACAGCCACACATTTTTCAGCTATAACATAACATTTAATTTTTTATAGAAAATTGAAAAATATTCTAATGAATCATTTATACTCTAAAGGTCAAGTTAATTGAAGTCCATTATATATCCTCCCTTGGTGCAAAAAATACGCTTGGAAATACATACCTAACTGAGTAATTGGTAATGTTAACTTTGTTAAGATAAAATTAGCTATTTATTTATTATGATTGATAAAGTATAAATCCGTATATATTTTTGTTAGGGAAATTTTATGGTGTTGTCTAAATTGAAGTAATAATACATCTATGTTTATGTTACTAACCATCCCTTAAAATTACGTATCTTTTGCTTCAGTGCATGAGTTGCACTTGGATTGATCTTATCCTACTCATTATGAGAGAGTAAAACATATATGTTAGCTCTTTAGTTGCTAATGATCGGCTCTAAATTGGAATTCGTGTTCTTACAAGATATCACATACAAAATCCATGCCAGCAACTAGTTTTCGACACATCAACTAATGAGCATAGAGATGTACGTGTTTGGTAAAATTAGTTGTAATATAGTAACCGTCAATTTATTTGAAAAATTGTGAGTGAGATAATCACAAAGATGCTTAACTGCTTACCAATGTCTATTATAGTAACGCAACTATATTTTAATTACCCCTTTATTAATATGTTATACTCGTACTTCGTATTTGGTTACAATTTTAAGTTAGATATGCACATACATTTTTAATGATCACTATTAGAGGCAAGTACCTACTGCTTAGTACGGTTGATTTGGAAATAATAATGGAGTCAAAAGCTAGCAATACCTGCTTCCAAGGAAAATGCCTAGTGGCGGCGAACGCTATAGTGATGGCCGGGTTCATGTGGGCACCCGAAATATGGCCGACTGCATATATCATCACCGTTACAATCATTCCTCCGGCAAGGGAAGCTCCTAGCCTTGTGATCTTATGTTCACTAGTGTCACTTATGGAGGCCACTCCACATGCCACAAACACCAACATATATGTTGCTATTACTTCAGCTAACAGCTATTTTTGTATACAAACGATGGTAAGAAGATAAACAAAAAATGAAAAACAAAAAACGACATAAAAACAAGGTGATCGTATATAGGATAATAGGAAAAAAAAAATTGGCAAACTTAACGGAAAAAAATAGTGATTGTACGTACCTTACGTAAAAATTCATTTGGACAGTGTTTATGAAATGAAGTGAGGAAAGAACGATAAATACTCTGATCATTGCTTAAAGCAATTGAAGAATTTTCATCCATTTCTATAGACTAAGGGCTCCTATACAATTATATTTTATAGAATTGGTTGATAATAAAGTAAGGGGAAAAAAGATTGGACGAATTTGTGAAGGCCTATGTGCTCCACAGTATGTTATTTATACGAAATGTAAGTTGACACAATAAATATGCAAACCATAGATGGAAAGGGTCAACAAAATACGTAGTTATTCATAAAAGCACATTTCAATTTTGATTCATTTGACACAATATATAACGATTAACTATTTTTAATAATCCTACAAAACTCATACTTTCCTTTTTATTTGTCCCATTTAGAATCTTTGATTTAAGAAGAGACAGTTTATTTCAAAGAATAATTTTAAATAAGTACATTATAAAACAAAATATTCATATGAGATCGTGTTAGATACATTTCAATTAGAGCTGTCAATTCGGGTAAACGGGTTGGGTTAGTGTGGGTCAAGTCAACTCAGGTCGGGTCAATTCGGGTTAATGTCATAACTTATGCAGGTCGGGTTCAGATTGGGTCATTCTTGAGTCGGGTCACGTCGGGTCATATATCTTATTGGGTTAGGGTCGGGTTTAGGTCGGGTCTATAATTATTCGGGTTACATACGGGTCGGGTGAATAAAAGGTCGGGTTCAATTCGGGTTTTCATGGGTCAAAACGAGTTAGGGTCATTCTCGGGTTCGAGTCGAGTTCAGTTCAAGCCAATAATTTGCGGGTTATAATCAAGTAAGGTCATTTTCAGGTCGGGTCATGTTTGGGTTCAGGTCTCAAATATTGGGTTAATTTGGGTCTCGGGTTGATTTCAGGTCAGGTCATATCGGATTTGGGTATATTTTCGGGTTGGTTTGTTAACGATTCATGTATTGACGTTTACGTTTAATCATTATCAATTTCTTCATTTACTGTAAGAGAAATAACTTTTGCTTTTTCACTTATTTTAGGATAAATAATTTCATATAAGTTCAAATTCGAACTAATGAGTTCATATAAATTTAAGATAAGATATAATAAGTTCATGTTAATTCCGGTAAGATAGGTCAAGTTAAGATTTTTGGAAGATAAGTTCAGGACACTATTCTGATCTATTTTTCATTGGTTCCACTCATTTTTAAGAAACAATTTCAGAGTAGTTTATATTCGAGTTAATAAGTTCGAATAAGTCAGATAAGATATATATAAAAAAAAAGGGATCATGTGAGAACCCTCCCCTTAGGTGACAATCATTCTAAGGGTGAGAACCCATCTTACACCATCCGTTTTGATATTATGGATGGCTGATATTGATTTTCGGTTTGCTGGGTTGGAACATGTGGGTTTCTTTATTTTCTCTTGGAACACGCAATAAGTCATTATTGCTTGCATTATTGGAACATGCTTTTTAATTATTTTTTTATTTTCTGCATTGAAACACATATTTATGTATTGGAAAACCAACAAATTCAGCCATTGAAGAGAGAGAAAATGAAAAATCTGATTTCATTTTAATTTAGTCATTGAAGAGAGAGAAAATGGAAAATATCATAGCAAGAAGGTACATTTTAATTTAGCCATTGAAGGTACAATTTCTCTCTCAAAAATAAAGCTTTTGAATCGATTTGTTTTTTGAATCTGATTAATTTTTTGTGTAGAATAAGTATACAAAATTTCAGAATTTTTGGAGTTCATTTGATATTTTTTTGGGTAGAATTTTCGAACAGTGTAAAAAAGGAACAAATATGAAAATGCAGATTTCAAATGAAGATTTCTCTCATAAAAAAATCTTTTGAAGCGATTCTTTTTTTGAACCTTCTTATTTTTTGTTTAGAATAATCATACAAAATTTCAGAATTTTTGGAGTTCGTTTGATATTTCTTTGGGTAGAATTTTCGAAGTAGTCCACAAAAGGAACAAATATGGAAATGCAAATTTCAAATGAATATTTCTCTCTCATAAAAAAAATATTTTGAAGGATTCTTTTTTTGAATCTGCTTATTTTTTTGTGTAGAATAAGTATACAAAATTTCAGAATTTTCGGAATTATTTTGACATTTTTTTTTTTGTAGAATTTTTGAAGCAGTGCAAAAAATAGGAATATATGGAATTATGGGCATATCATGTAGTTGGAACACTAGTACTTATATATGGAACAATATATAATATTTATGGGACAACAATTCATATTTCTTTAACAATATAGATACTTTTCGACAATAATGGGCATATCATACAATTAAAATTCGAGAACTATGGGCATATAATGTAATTGGAACACTAGTTCTTATATGTGGAACAATATATAATACTTATGGGACAATAGTTCATATTTCTAGAACAATATAAATACCATTCGACAATAATGGGCATATCATCCAATTGGAACACTAGTTCATGTCTATGGAACAATAGACCATATGTGTGGTACAGTAGTTCAAATTTCTGGAACAACATAATTAAAATTCGAGAACTATGGGCTTATCATGTAATTGGAACACTAGTTCATATATATGGAACAATAGAATAATAGAACAACATAATATTTTATATTTCTGGAACAATATAAATAATATTTGAGAATAATGGGTATATCATGTCATTGGAACACTAGTTCATATATATGGAACAATAAAGCATATGTGTGGTACAGTAGTTCAAATTATGGAACAACATAATTAAAATTCGAGAAATATGGGCATTTATTGTTGTGTATATATTCCTATTAGTTCTCAAACACGTATAGTTATTGTTCTCAACTATTATACTTATTGTTTACTGATATATTTCTATTGGTCCTTTTTTGCACTACTTTGAAAATTCTACCCAAAAAAATATCAAACGAACTCCAAAAATTCTGAAATTTTGTATGCTTATTCTACACAAAAATATAATCAAATTCAAAAAATAAATCGCTTCAAAAGCTCTCTTTATGAGAGAGAAATCTTCATTTGAAATCTGCCTTTCCAGATTTGCTCCTTTTTTGCACTGCTTCGAAAATT
This sequence comes from Chenopodium quinoa, assembly GCF_001683475.1. Taxonomy (NCBI): domain Eukaryota; kingdom Viridiplantae; phylum Streptophyta; class Magnoliopsida; order Caryophyllales; family Amaranthaceae; genus Chenopodium; species Chenopodium quinoa. The sequence continues at coordinate 2,283,486 of NW_018743032.1, forward strand.
CTACCCAAAATAATATCAAACCAACTCCAAAAATTCTGAAATTTTGTATGCTTATTTTACACAAAAAAATAATCAAATTAAAAAAAAATGATTCAAAAGCTTTATTTATGAGAGAGAAATCGTTTTTCAATGTTTGGGAAGAGGAGAAATCTAGTTTAATTTAAATTTCGTACAATAAATTAAAAATTGTACCTTCTTTGGGAAGAGGAGATAAAGGCGTCAATATTAGGGGCAGCAATGGTGGCACAAAGGAGGAAAGCACCCACCTCTAAACCTGCAATTTCACTTGCTGTGATATTTTCCATTTTCTCTCTCTTCAATGGCTAAAATTAAACCAAATTTTCTCTCTCTTCAATTGCTGAATAATGTTTCTGATTAAAATTCAAATATGGGTGTCATATTTTGTCTCTTCAATTCCTGGAATGCGTGCAAACGCCTGGTAACTGCATTAATGCAATGTTACGTTCTTTACTATGCAAGTTGTCAACCGTAAGATAGGTTTAGTTTAGATTTTTAGAAGATAAGTTCAAACACTATTCTGATCTATTCACATTGTTTCCACTCATCATTTTAGGGATCACAATTTCGGATAAGTTCATATTCGACATGACATGTTCAAATAAGTTTAGATAAAATACAATAAGTTCATATAAATTCTAATAAAATAGGTTTAGTTTATATTTGTCAATTTGAGTGTTTGAGTTGAGTTAGCCTGGTTCGGGTCAATTTGAATTAATTGCATTATTATTTAGGTCCGGTTAAAAACAGATCGGGTTGAATTTGAGTCGGGTTAGTTACAGGTCGGGTCGATTTCGGGTTTCAACAGGTCAAAACGGGTTTGGGTCAATCTCGATTTCGGGTCGGGTTAGGTTCAGGTCAATAATTGACGAGTTATGTTCGAGTCAGGTCATCTCAAGTCGGGTCATGTTCGGGTTCGGGTCATGAATCCTAAGGTTAACTTGAGTCTCGGGTTGATTTCAGGTTGGGTCATATCGGGTTCGAGTCACCAATTTCTCGGGTTTCAAACAGGTCAGGTCATGATCGGGTTCGGGTAAAATTTTCGAGTCAGCTCAGCTTTTGATAGCTCTAATCTCAATATATGTTTATTATCTAAAATATGATCAACTTTTATAATCTTATACTCCGTAAATATGAAGATAACAATTCTCAAATTTATGCATTAAAATTTTGTAAGAAAAACATATGAGACACAAGGAATGAATGTAATTCTTTAGAGTTAATTTAAATATTATAATCACATTATTAGGTGATAATTGAATTATAAACAATGACATTGAAATTATAATTATCTTTTTTTATTTTTTTTTGTGGTGTAGAAATAGCCTAAAAACAAATGAAATAGACGGGATTTGATCTTAGTTCTTCGTTACTATCCAAAAAAGGTAGTTGATCATCCACAAATTTATCATATTATGTGTAATTACCATTAACATGCACTACCTACGTTCCTAACTGTTCATAAACTTTTCTGATCTCCATAAGTCCAGCTTAGATTACTTGCTAAACACACACAAATAGCAAAAATATAACCACAATAATATCAAATGAAGAACTAATCTATAAGTTTTAATTAAGATGAACACAATTATATCTTTCAATTTGTTGAATTATGTTTAACTCAAAAGAATTATACGAAGTATAATATTTGATGGCAAAGTAAGCGTAAAACCTATGATGATCAAGTTTCTATACATTTTTTCTTTTTCTTTTTACTTATTTATTTATTTACTAGGGGTTTCGACACGCGTGATTCATACGATGTGGCTAGTTTTTCAAAAAGAGTTTTTGCAATTGGCCCTAATGTATGTCTTATGCCTATTTATATAGTATTTTATTATAATTATTTACATAAAGACAGTAAATGTATTGAATGTTGTGTAACCGTGCAATATGTTAGCAATAACTATCAAATTCTAAAAACGTAATGTTTGATATATTTAAAGTGATTATTAAGACGAATCAACTAAACAAGGCATGCATCACACAAATATGTACAAACACTTACATGGACCTGTTTTACACTAATTTACAGCGGACTACTAATATTAGAGACAGTATGGTTGCTTTATTAATTAATACGATATTAAGGTAAAAGTTATTATGTTGAAATAAATTAAAAGTCATTTTGATATTATAAAGGCTATAAGAGGGTTTTTTTTAATGAAATATTTTATATACTGTTTAATATGAATAATGAAGATTACTATGTTAAAATTAAGGTCACTATTCAACGTAACGTCGTACTTCAGATTCACAATAATTTCAAAGGTCACATAAACAAGTTTTAATAAAGATTACTATGTTAAAAATAAGGTTACTATGTTAAAATTAGGGTCACTATATTCAATAATGTCAGTTGTGTGCATATAAGCCTCAGGTCCACAATAATATTATTGTAGACCAGGTCCACGCAAGATTTTTCCCAAAAATAGGGAGATTGACAAATATAAGAAGTATCGTCAAAAAAAAAAAAAAAAAAAAAAAAAACAAATATACAGAGTAACTTTAAATATAATTGAGATGAACACAACTTTTTATACTCCAATCCCTCCATATTTTATTACTTGCTCCATTTCTCCTAAACATGTATGCCGACGTAAATCATTTATTATTATTATTATTATTATTATTATTATTATTATTATTATTATTATTATTATTATTATTATTATTATTATTATTATTATCAAAAACCTACAAAGTCAAACGATTTACAAGAAATTAGTGGGGAGCCGAGATACAATCTGGGCCTCCACCCCTCTAGCTATAGCGAACCCAATCCTGTATATAATGTGAGTAGCTGCACGAGCACCAATATCCTGAGTCCTAGCGAACGCCTGAACCTGCTTCAGCAATGCCACAACATCCTTCTCCAATTCCCCCCAATGAAGAAAAGGAGAAAGGAAGAAAACCATAGCCAATAGCCCTGCAACGCGCCCCATACTTGTCCTGCTTCCGCTGAGCCGCAGCTGACACGACACGACCAGGAACGAAGTCAGACAACCCAGATTGTGTCAATGGAGAAGACCCCATCAAGTCAACACAGACATCTAGGCCTTTATCCCAAGAGTAAAGCAACACATATGCTGGCCGAAGAGCCCCGTCGTTCCCTCCAGACAACCCAACGTTGACCTCCTTTCTTGCAGAAATCCCAGAGCGGAAACAAATATCAACAAGGGTATCACGAACAACGTTGTGCCGATGTTTAATACCCACCATCCAAGCACAAGACACTGCATGATTCCCATAAATATCCCCATCAAACACCCTTGAGCAAGCAGAATAAGGTGCCGATACGGCGAACAAGGGAACACCCAACCGGTAGCAAAGAACACAACGGTAAGTCTTACCATTTATAGTCTGACCCAAACCGGATATCGGGACCGCTCGCAACCAGGCAGAAGTGTGATCCCCCTGCCGGGACTTCCATAAGGCAACCTGACGCGGAGATAAGGAGAAAGTGGATTATGCAGATGCAGAGACCTTCGTGAAATATATATCTGCCAATTTCTTCATGAGTTTGGGGGCAGCGATCTCACTAGGGTTACTCAAAAGGTTAGTCTCCACAGTCCTATTAAAAAGACTAAGAGCGTCGTCGAAGGCCGGACCTGGACCAACAATACCAGAATTGCGAAGAAGCGAGCCTGAAGACCAGAAGACTACAAGCGCGGCGCAAGAAAAGCATAGTGTCGAACATCACCCGCTGAATAGACACCCAATCCTCCATAAGAAAAAGTTAAGGTGGCAAGTCGCCATTGCCAATCACCAAAACCTAGCCCCGAAGCAGTTACAATGCGCTCCAAAGAACCCCGAAGGGCCACATCAAAAGAAATCTGGGCCGCTTCAAAAAGACGAGGAGGATAAGTGCGTATAGAAAAGTAGAGTTTTGAAACTCCAGTACACGCACGAAGTAGTAACAACTCACACTGAGGGTCCTCAATCTTAGCAACATCATCCATGAGCACAATGGTCTTCGACACTCTCTGCGAAACAAGCTCACCACAGAAAGAGGCATCCGCACTGACAGGACCACCAAGCAACTTAACCCCATGAGCAGGATGAGCAATATCTGGAGGAAAGACACCGGCCAGCCGGCTACGAGGGTCTTCCGAGGGCCAGAAAACTTCCGTTTTCTCAACGTTAACATGGAGGCCGAGACGAGGTCCCTCCACCAAAATCAACTCCATAACCTTCCCTACCACCAAGGTGTCACCAATAATAGTGTCATCATCCAAATACCAAGCCTGCAAACATAAGTCGAAAGAATCCCTAATTCGACAAACCAACGGATGGAGCACCAAAGCAAAAAAGCAAAGGGCCAAGTGGATCACCCTGTTGCACACCTTGATATGACCTTAAGGTATGCTCCCCATAATAGAGCCTGGCTAGAGTAGAGTAACAAAATTCAACCCAACGCAAAAGAGATGGACAACGGAGACGAACCTCACGCAGTAAAGCCGTACGATCAACCAAATTAAAGGCATTTCGGAAATCCACCAGCAACATAGAGAGGCCAACATCACCACCTCGAGCCTCAACCAAACGATTAACAGCATGAAGAATAGCCTCGCCACCCGCCGGCACCCTAACACCAAACTGAAGACCTCCTAAAAAGTTCCCTATACGAGGACCAACTAAAGCAGACCCAACCTTTGAAACCAAACTCCGCCAAACAGTACCCACATCAATAGGACGAATACCACCACCGGGCTTAACAAGTGGCGTGAGAGGAGCACTAGCAATATACTCCCCCAACTCAGCAGGACATTTTCCTACGAGAAAGAGATTAACCACCAGCGTAATAGAGCCCACCAACTCATCTGAAATAGCAACCATAGCACCACTCAAGCAATCAAGAAGGTGCTGAGCACGCAAGCCGTCTCTTCCGCATGACGCACCACGCGGAAAACCCCTAATCTGATCTAAAACAATAGCAGGTGCAGCAATAAGGGGCTGATCAACAGGGATATCCGGTAAGATAGGAGCCGGAAAGGAAGGGTGCTTAGCTTGCAAATCTGCAAGAGTAGCATCATTGTAAGGGGCCAGACCAGAAGACGAAAGTACCCGAACCGCAGCAGTGTAATGTCCGTCACTAATCTTTCTCTTACCGTGCGTAATATTACGCTCAGACAAATCATGCTCATCATCAGCATCCAACAGAGGTGGAGACACATCAGCCAACGTGTCCCGCACAAGATGCACAGGACCACCAGGCTCACACCAAGAACGATTAGCAGCGGAGATACTCTCTTCCTGCCGCTGCCGCCTGACACCCGAAGAACACTCACGACAACTTCTCGGAGAAAAGGTTTTTAGAACACATAGAGGCAACACAAGCAGTTGAACCCAACAAGAGACGTCATCAGGCTTGCAAATCACCTTATCAAGCGCTCCTTTGAGAACCCGTTATTATTATTATTATTATTATTATTATTATTATTATTATTATTATTATTATTATTATTATTATTATTATCATAATAAAAAACCTACAAAGTAAAACAATTTACAAGAAATTAGTGGGGAGCCGAGATACAATCTGGGCCCCCACCCCTCTAACTATAGCGAACCCAATCATGTTGAAGATGTGAGCCGCCGCACGAGCACCAATATCCTGAGTCCTAGCGAACGCCTGAACCCGCTTCAGCAATGCAACAACATCCTTCTCTAATTCCCACAATGAAGAAAAGGAGAAAGGAAGAAAACCATAGCCAATAGCCCTACAACGCGCCCCATACTTGGCCCGCTTCCGCTGAGCCGCAACGACACGACACGACCAGGAACGAAGTCAGACAACCCAGATTGTGTCAATGGAGAAGACCCCGTCAAGTTAACACAAACATTTAGGTCTCTATCCCAAGAGTAAAGCAACACATCTGCTGGCCGAAGAGCCTCGTCGTCCCCTTCAGACAACCCAACGTTGACCTCCTTTCGTGCAGAAATCCCATAACGGAAACAAACATCAACAAGGGTATCACGAACAACGTTATGTCGATGTTTAATACCCACCATCCCAGCACAAGACACTGCATGATCCCCAAAAATATCCCCATCATAAACCCTTGAGCAAGCAGAACAAGGAGCTGATACGGAGAACAAGGGAACACCCAACCGGTAGCAAAGAACACAACGGTAAGTCTTACCATTCATAGTCTGACCTAGGCCGGATATAGGGACCGCTCGCAACTAGGCAGAAGTGTGATCCTCCTGCTGGGACTTCCATAAGGCAACCTGACACGGAGATAAGGAGAAAGTGGATTATGCAGATGCAGTGACCTTCGTGAAATATATATTTGCCAATTTCTTCATGAGTTTGGGGGCAGCGATCTCACTAGGGTTACGCAAAAGGTCAGTCTCCACAGTCCTATTAAAAAGACTTAGAGCGTCGTCGAAGGCCGGACCTGGACCAACAATACCAGAATTGCGAAGAAGCGAAGCCTGAAGACCAAAAGACTGCAAACGCGACACAAGAAAAGCATAGTGTCGAACATCACCCGCTGAATAGACACCTTATTATTATTATTATTATTATTATTATTATATTATCATTATTATTATTATTATTATTTATTTATTTTTATTTTTTTTTTATTATTATTATTGTTGTTGTTGTTATTGTTATTGTTATTATTATTATTATTATTATTATTATTATTATTATTATTATTATTATTATTTTGTATAAAGTACTATCAATGCCTAAGTTACTTTAAAAAACAAATGCCTAATTTAAGGTAAGAATGATAAGACACAACTTTTTGATATTAGGCTTTGTTCTATTCATATTGCTTATTACTAATTCTTATAAAAATCTTATCAAATCATATAAAAATAGACCATATCATAGTGGAAAGTTTCAAAACAAACCAAATAATGTAATAAAGATAAAATATATCAGACTAGACCAAAACAATCTAATTAGAATTTAACTAAATACTTGAATAAGTTGATGTAAACAAACCCTTATTCCCATACACATGTCAACTAAGGAAAAAACTACCAATGATTGATGATTTTTGTCATCCGTCTTTTACAATTTATCATGTAACAATCAGAAAGAAAATAAAAGGAATAGAAATGTCTTACCAATAAATTCGTGTAATACAAGGTTCACATACTTCATATTCTGTATAAATAAATTCACCTACTTCTAGGATACCAATTAATACTAAATTCGACATGCCTTTCATACGTTATCACGCATTAACGAACTACTCAAACATCTGTAACTATAACTCACTGTCTACCATGCAAATTGTTATAATTTTGTTGATTATTATAAGAAATTCTAATTATCTTGTGGTGCATCTTTCACGCAATACATACCATATATTTTTATTGGTAGACCAACATTCTGCCCCTCCCCTTCAAGAAAAGTGATATATGTTATCTACTACTAGTGCAGAGTGATAGAAGTGTCAATTCGGTTATTAGGTTGGGTTCAATTCAAATGAAGCCAGGTCTCGACTCTCGAGTTATGTTCTAGTCAGATCATATCGGGTCAATCTATGTTTTGTAAGAACAATTTGGAGGATAAACAAGAGGGACCGAATATTACTTCTAGCTTAATAATGTTGCTTTTATAATACTTTATTGTCGTCTATCTACAAAATAACAGGGTTAACAAGATAAAACTATTGAAATACAAAGGAGTGACTAGTTCATTTGATTGTTTACTTAGATTAATCTACAAATAGTTTGTGAACAAGTACAACGTTTGTCTTACTAAGAGAAGATTTCTTGAACAAATTTTCTCAAACAAGGAAATGATTTTCTGATTACCATCAAACACTCACATTAGGAAACCATCTTTATTTATAGAGAATAGAAACATTCTTAATATGACATCATTGACATGTTTCCCAAAAGGCCAGGCATGCCTTTTTATACCAAAAGACATTAACAATATTTTAGTTATAACTCTTTGTAACTAATCTAGTGCGTTCATTATTAATAAATAATACTCCCTCCGCCCACTATTATCTGCAATATATATTATATTTGGGGCGCTTTTTATCATGTGCAACAAATGTTTTTCTTTTCATTTTTAGTAAAGAGTAAAATGACCAACTTACCCTTACTTTATTTTAACAACTTTGTTTAACATTTTATAATCACAATTACTTACCAACTAATTAATCCAATTACTTTAATCCTTCCCACCAAAATTTAACCCCCTTCATCCCCCTTTCATAAAAAATCACTCATCTCCCCAACAACCTCAATCAATGTAGCGCATGGAATTCCTCTAAATTATGTTGCCTAGTTTGCTTCAAAACTGAAATTCTCCAAAACTTCAACCCTAAACCAAGAAATTCTTTGGTTTACCCTCTTCTCTCTCCTCTTGTGATTTTCTTCTGGCTCTCATTTTCTTTGTCAAACCCTAACCCTAAGTTCAATTTCTTCTTCTCTTCCAGAAACTATGAAAAGACTCTCCCTCCTTTTACACGCTACAGAGCGCAGCGAGGAACTGGAATTCTAAAACCAGTTTGTTGCGCTTCCGCTTCTTTTTCAAGGTACAAGTCCGGTGAAGGAGTGAAAATAGTTGAGTACATTTCGAGCGATGACGAAGAGGAGAAGGGTTTGGGCGCGGAACCAGTGAAGGAAGAGGCTTTTCAGCTTAATGTGGGTCCAGATCTGGCGCCGAAAGGTGTTGTTAACGATGTTAGTGCGGTTGTTGTGAAGGAGAAGCCCTCTGAAGTGGTTGTTGCCAACAACCCTTTTGCTGAGTCACCTTTGGAGGTAGATCTGGTGGATGAAGGAGGTCCTCTGGTGGCCGTTCCAGTGGTGGAGGCTCCTGACTCCCCTAAGGTGCTGAATCAAGCTTTCCCTGAGTCCCCTAAGGCTGTTGACCACGCTGGACCCTCTAGTGGGAAAAAACGTGTCAGATCTGGCGCCCCTGATGACACGAGCGACTGGGATCCAGCTTACCTTGCCTACCTAAGGGACAAATACCCTGAGCATTTCTCTCCGACGAACTGATCTTTCAGCGTAACTAATACTAAACCCTAGTTGTTTATCTTTGTTTTAATTTTTAATTGGTTCCTGTGACTGATTTATGCTGACTGTCCTACTACTATGTGATGTTTGTTCATTGACATGACTATCATAATTCTTGGTGTATGAGTTTTGAAAAGCATATCCAATGTGTTTGTGTGAGTCCCTCCATGTGATTGATGGTTGGTGTGCATGCTTTTTTTTATGGTTACACTGATTTACAAACTTGTCCTGTGGATGTTGTTTATGCTGTTGGATTACTTTGGATGGTGTATTTAGCCTGTATTTACCTTAATTTGGCTGCCAGTAACTTATTTGAGTTATTGGCCAGGGGAATGCATGATTGATGAATGATGAGCTGCGTTTGGTAGCCTATGGAGTCCCATAATGTTATTGCCTAGTAGTGGTTGCAACTCAATTCATGTGCATATTGTGTATGAGTCCCTAGGGTTATGTATGTGCAAAAATTTTCAAATGATGAAGGGACTCACTTTGAGTTGGATGTCTAGGTTTGTTTTGCTCCAACAAGTTTCTTTTGAACTTGTTGTTGAGGTAACATCCTACAACATTCATTTGAAATTAAAGTAACCTCCCTGATAGAATTCATTTTCTATTCCAACTGCTATTCCATATTCATTCATTACAAAAGCAAAAGATACATTAGCAGAGTCCTTGTGCCTGATCATTCATTACATGACTACCTTAAAATGTGCTAGTTTATCTACCAAAATACACATAACCAAACCTTAATAAGAATTAACAAAATACAAAAGCTTACTTAAGATAAAAACCTGTTGTGAGTCCTTCTTTGGTTATGTGTGTCAGTCATATTGGCGTCTACTGCTGATCTTCAGTTGCACCTAGTATGCATCTACCTCCATCTGAATGTATTCTGCATTGCTTGGATCTGTTGGAATGAAAAGTGTGTTGAGGTGCTCAACTGCCTGTTGTATGAGTTCCCTTTCAACCTCCAACTGCTCAAGTAGCAGACCTAAGTTGTCCAACCTTTTTCTTACCCATATGAGGTGGATTAAAGTTGTTTCCTCCTTCCTTCTCTAAAATCTTTTTCATTACTGTCTGTAAAGTTATCCATGTGTACTTGTTCACTATTGGATCAAAACACTCTTATGCTTCATATACTTTCTCAATAAGTTCATCTATGATTGTGGGAAATGACCGATCACTAGGCGAAAATTGGTAATCAGCACCAGTTCAAAACCCCCATTTAGCACCGGTTTTGAACCGGTTCTGATTTGAGGGATGCCAAAACTCAAGACTTTTCACACCGGTTCTTGTTGTGAACCAGTGCGAAAAAGTCCCCAAAAAAATTAAAAAAAACTTTTCGCACCGGTTCTTGCTGTAAACCGGTGCGAAAAGTCCTGGCGCACCTTTTTTTTATTTATATACTTTTCGCATCGGTTGTTGCTGTGGACCGGTGCTAATAACTGTTTTTTTTTTGGCAATAAATAATAATATTAATACTAATAATAATAATGAAAACCTGTACATCCTGCATTAATTCTACCATTATTATATATTATAATAAAAATAATAATAATTATTATTATAATATTATAAATAATATTAATAATAAAATAATAATAATTTCTAAATGGAAATAATAACAACAATACATATATATTAATTAATAATCCCAAATGCAGTACAATGAAGTGTCATATTTACAATTCCTCAATAAAAAAAAAGTATCATATTTACAAACAATACTAATCAATAATGTAGTTAACAAGTTCAAATAGAAATGACATTTACAAATTAAATGTGATGAAAGACACCAACATGTCTCAGACTTCATTAATTCCTTGCTCATCAACGGACCTCCCTTTTGTACCTTGCAAAACTTGGAATAAACAAAAAGTATGTTAGAATTAATTACTTAGGTTATGCATGTAAAAATACATTTACAAGTTCAGTTAGGCAAAAATTTATTACTTAGGCCTATATTATTACTACTTCACCTATTTTCTACATTTCTTATCAAATGAGCTCATTTTTTCTCATAACATGTCAATATTACTTAGTTATAGGCAGTTAAGACTTGAAATCACATGAAAAGAGCAATTCAAGGGTTTTAGGACGTATTTTCATCCAAAATGGCCAAAATAAGGCCTATATGACTACTAGGATGCCTATGTTCTACATTTCTTATCAAATGAAATCATTCTTTCTCATAACATGTCAATATTACTTAGTTATAGGCAGCTAAGGCTTGATATCACATGAAAAGAGTATTTTAACGGTTTTAGGTAGCATTTTGATCCAAAATGGCCCAAATAAGGCATATATGACTAGTAGGATGCCTATTTCCTACATTTCTTGTCAAATCACATGAAAAGAGCAAATTAGCTAAGTCAATGGCATACCTCATGAAGCTGTAGTGTGTTTGTACAATGACTCACTATGTCAAACATGAATCTCATCACGTATAGGCCATAATCAACTCCGTTATCTTGTTGTGTGCACTAGCGTAGGAACAAAGTACATGAATCAAACATGCATATCAAATTAGTATCATTTTACGCATTGTTTATTACGAAAATCACAATATCATGTGGCATTAGCATCGGTGATTTCCATGTGGGACCTTGAGGAGCTTGACAATTTATCTTCTTTATAACACTATAGAAAAGTAAGTTTAAATTTGATTAGTATGACTAATAAATGAGTTAGGTAATGATAATCAACACTAGGTAGCTTTATTTACTTTTGCAGTATGGACTTCACGAGGAGCTTTTTTGGATGAGGCAATCGAGCTGAATCAAAAGGAAGATTGTGTTACTGGAAAAACAAATCACCAGCAGGGTCCAATGCAAACTACATAAATTCACAATAGACAGACAAATCAATAATTATCCATGTACAACATATAATCAGGGGAAACAAATGAATTTGACATGGTTCGCACTCCTCTTAACATGGGATGAATATGAACTTGTCTCCAGAACGCACTGATTCCTTCATACTCCGTTCAACATAGTACAACACGTAATGGAAAAATAAACGACAATTGCTAATAACATGAAAAAACTTTTATTAAATGAAATAAAGAAAAAGAAATATAGATTAGAAAAGTTTATAATTCATACCAATATAACAAATACAATGGATTTATTCTTTCTAACTTTCCACTTGAGCTAAATATGTAGTCTTCAAGATAAACTTGTGCTTCAATTCACATATGAATCTATAAAAAAAAAACAAAAACAAAAAACAAAACAAAAAACCAAAAGTTAGTAAGTAATTAACACCTACATACATTGCTAAAGTATAACGCATCATTAATCAAACTAACAATTGCTAATCACTAATTTTTTTAAAATTTAGAGTAATTAATGTAATTCCACTAATTTATTCACTAATTTATAACACAATTGCTAATCACTAATTCAACCACATTATATTTTACATACCAAAATTCACCTAACTTCACTAAGTTATCTGCATTTTAATGTGTATTAAGTTCAAATAAGACAATGAGCATATACATAAACTCTAACAAGTTATGCTAAGAAAAAAAAAGGCAGAATTAAGTTAATTCATGTTATATTAAAAAACCTTCCACAAAGCTAAGTACCAAGGATTGACAAAGGATTTGCTATATTAAAAAATTGCTTTTTCAAAGGTGTCACAAAGAAAATATTTATAGCAATCATGGTAATGAATTACATCAAACCATTAAAGTAAATGTAAAAAACTACAGACTTTAAAGTGAAATGTCGACAGAAAGAATAAAAGGAATCTGCATGATACAATGTTTTTACCCCCAATATTGTTGTTCATCAAAAAATAGCATTAAAGTATTGATGAAGAGAGTTTACATAAAAAAACACATATTTCTACATTCTCATAATCATAGACAACATTTCAAATAATGAAACTAACAAAGCGAAGTTGTGCAATGGTTTAACACAATTGGATGGTGAAAAGAGAAGAATATCTAAATTGACGACAGAAACCTGTTAGACAACGACTCACACAAACCAATCATCTCCTAGAGAGCTGAAAACCAAACCAAACCAAACCAAAACAATATCAAACAATATACAAAAACTAAAAGAACTCAAGACTTCAAGGGCGGTAAGAATGCAAAACTGATGCAGAGCATTTGTTCTACTAAATAGCTTAAGCAAAATCCTCAATATAGGCCTCCAAAAACCAACCGTAGCTAAAAAAATTGATCCAAATTCAAATAAAAAAATATTAGAAGAAAATTTCAGTATAAAACCATAATTGAAAACTAATGCCAATTTTGTCAAACAGAAAATCAAAGTAAACAGAAAAGAGAAAACAAATGCAACGCTCATGATATGTTCATCAAATCCCTCAACCCAAGCCCCCACGACAAAGCAAAGCAAGTAGTGGTTGGGGGAGCCGTGCGATAGTGGTTGAGGGGGAGCCGTGCAGTAGTGGCGGTAGTAAACTAACCCTAGATTACAAGAACGCCCAAATTACTATATACTAAATTCGAAAATCAAATCAATGACAAACCCTACATTGCGAAAACTGAAATCGATAATCTAAAAAGGACAAAAACAAATTCTTACCTCGAAGCTGCTTCAATGGAGGTGAGAAAGCTCAGAATCTCCTTTAATGGAGAATTAAGAGTACGCGTAATGGAGGAGAGATATGGACAAAGTTCAGAATGCGCTTCAATGGAGAAATACGAGCACGCGTAATGGAGGAGAGATATGGAGAAACGTGAAATTTCAGAGGTGGTCGAAGCTAAGAGAAGGCGAAAATGAGAGGGAAAACTGATAAAATGAAAAAAAGGGGGAAAGAAAGAACCGATTTTTTTTATTTCGCACCGGTTTGGTGTGAACCGATGCGAAATCTCTTTCTCACTTTTTTTTTCTTTTTTAATTCGCACTGGTTTGAACCGGTGCAAAAAAGATAATTTCGCACCGGTTTAATTGGAACCGGTGCAAAAAGTCTTTTTCCCAATCTCGCCCATTTCTTTTAAAACTAGTTTTCAAAAACCGGCGCGAAAAGTGCCGTGCCTATTTCACCTTTTCTACTAGTGGGTATTGCAAAGATTGAATGACCTTGAACAACCCAAGATCTAGAACATTAAGATCTGGAGATTAATCTAATTGAAAGACCATTTGGATGTTGAATCCATTGCCAGTACATGCTGCAATGAATTCCTCATCCCTAAGAATTTGATGTGGCCTTGCATTATCCCATTGGATGAAAATGTCTTTAGAAAGACTAGGATGACATTGTCTATGTATAGATGGAATGATGTTGTTCAATAGCATCTTCCTGATTTATTCTTTGGTGACACTCTGAACTGCATGCCTTTGTCTCAAGAACACCTACATCTCTATTCTTTCCTTTCTTCTTAGCCCTTTGCTGGTAAGTAAATGGAAAAATACCATACTAACCATCATGCAACATATTCCTTGCATGTCATAAAGTGTGTAACACCCTAGAAATTCCTTTCCTTTAAAATACCTGTTTTACCCTTTTTAAAATACAAAATAGGAAAATCTAAGACACGTGAAAATGGCTAAGGCAATTATCTAAGACACACAGCGAAAGACTATTTTTTAAAACTATTCAAAACAAGTCAACTTAAAAAGTCAAACCAAAAGAAAGTAAAGTCAAACAAAGTCAACTTACAGCTTGGAACCATTGTAGGCCCTTAAAACCAAACAATATTGAAAACCTTTGCGTTAGTCTCATGAGCATAATAAAGTAAATAATATTCAAAGCAAATAAAACACATCATATTCCTTATGGAAACTAAGCATGATTCGCTCTTCACTCATGCCCATCATGAAAATGCTTCATCACCTGAAAAACTTCTCTCTACTTGTCCCCACTACTCGCCATTAGAAATGGGTCGTCATAGGGCCAAGGTAAAGACAAGGCCAAACAAACATACAACACACACAATCAGCAATGCTGAGTACATAAGCGTAATAAAAACACACTAACATGCTTTCATCCTATCATCACGCAACTTACCTTGTTGCACCTGTAAACAAGCATGCAAGACATTCAACACTTAACTAGACAAATACCAATGTCCATTTAATTTGATTATGCATCGAACGGGTTTCCCCTTAACCTGCCCCAATAAAGGGGTACTAAAACGGGAGCTAACCGTGCCAGTATCAAAGAACCACTTGTAAGTGGCGGAATTCCTCTGCATAATAAAAAGGAATATACAGCGTCTTGTACTCCCAGAAGTTATGGTCAAATATAAAGTCGCATAACTCCCCCCATATGTTCATACTCAAGGTATATACGTTCCAAAAGTTTTGGTGCGTAATCTCTTTCACTTTACGTTGCTTTACATATTATTATACTTGGTGATGACTCTCAAACCATAACAAAATCAAATATTATAATTCATTCAAGCAATCAAACATACCAATTTAATTCTTGAATAATTAGTGACCACAAAAATTTAATGTTGAATCCTTTTTAAACTACCTCGGTGTTAAATAACACCTTAAGCGCATAAAGCACCACAAATCCTATCCCTCAGTGTACATAGGCACCAAAATATAATTTAATCCTCGTGTATATAGACACTTAAATAGCTCCTTCCTCATGCTTATAACATCAATAAAAATTATATGAACCATAATAAAATTTCCTTTTCATATTCCAAACCAAATTAAACATTTAGTTTAATTAAACATGCTCTCTATCATGCCAATAATAAAAGTGTGGTTCATAATCAACATGCCAACATAATTAATTCCAATCACCAATTCATCATAAATAATTCATACATCACAAATCATTTACCAACATCAATCATACAACAAATTCCAACCAACACCTATCATGATACTACTTGGAATTAATTTATCAAAGCCTAGAATTCTTCTACATATTCAAATAATTACCAAGTACGCGAACGTACCTTGAATATGATCTCAAAATCGCCATGACTAAATTAAAATCACTCACTTGGAACTCCTAAAAACCAAAATTACAAAGAGGCATTAATACCTATTCCACACACATTTCTAGCAATATATACACTCTTTAAATCACTCATAAACCCTCTAAACCAAGCTAAAATTTAATTTAAAACCCTTACTTTTATTCCCAATTAATGGGTAACGTAATTAAAAATCCTTCCAAGAAACATAATTATAGCTTATATATAAAAAAATTTAGCTTTATTAAATCATCTAAAATTGTTTTAATTGTGTTTTAAAACGCTTATTTCAATAATTTAAATCACCCATAAACAATTTCCATCAATATACATAAACTTAGAAACCTAGGGTTTGTAATTTGGGGCTTTTTAATTCAAAACCAAATCTAAAAATTTATATGCAAAATACTTATTATCAAACATCATAAAAATCATCACAAAACCCAAAAACAATAATTAGATTAAGGGTAGATTTAATTAAAAATCAAAAAGAAAGAATTTTTTTAAGGTGCGCGCAAAGCACTACCACAGCAAAGCTGCTGCCGCGCCTTCCGGTCGATGCTGCTGCTGGCGCTCGCTGGTGGTGGTTGTGGTGGTGGTCGGTCAGTGGTGGTGTGTATGTGGGTGGTGATTTAATAAAAATAAAAATAAAGAGGAAGGGGAAAACTTAAGAGAAAATGAGTGAAAATTAGAGGTGAGAGAGAGAGAGTGTTACCTTGGGTATTCTCCACCTTGGACAAAGTTTAATTTGCCCTTGTGATGGGTATTTATACTCCCTTTCTAAAACCCTCCTAGACTTAAATTCCCTTTTTACCCTTAATGATCATTTTCCTATTCAAACTAGTATTTTGACTTTCCTCAAATACTATTGGCTTTAAAATTTCCTTTTATTAAATAATATGCCCCAAAGTTTCCAAATCATAAAATAAAATATTTTCAAGGTTGTAAAATAATTAAAAATAAACTTTTAATTAAAATAATTCTTTTTAAATTAATGAAACACCATAAATAATTCATTTCGAATTATTTAAATACTTTAAGAAATACTTATTTAAGTTAAAATACGTATAAAAAATACGGGGTATTACAAAGTGGTTTACCAATCATCCCCATAAACATAGCTTTCACTTTGAATCTCTTGGACTGTTGACATTTGTATGGATCTTTAATTCTTCTTTGGGTAGGAGGTAGAACCCCCTTGTTTCAGGGCTCATATAGAACCATTTTTCATCTATGTGTATAACCTATTGCATGTCCATGAATGTTGGATCTCCAACTGGTGGGATAGGGTGAATATGCCCTAAAGCCCACTTTAGTCTAGCAACTTTGTGATTTGATGTGAGTGTTGGATGGTTGGTGTTTGTATGTGTTCTTATCTTCCATTTTTCTTCAAGTTATGGAGGAATCCATGTGACACTTTCAGAGCAGCCGTATAACTCCTTTCTGTTGTCCTTTTGTATAATGGTACTGATTGCAACCACTCATCAGACAACTCTTTTGGCTTAGGACCAGTTTTCCCAAGTTTTTTGCTCCTGACATCAATCACATTCCCTTGTGCCATCTGTTCCTTTATGTTCTGCCATAAATTGAATGTTGTGCTTCTGTGAATGCCATATTTGACTGCCAAGTGAGACAAAAAACCCTCTTTTCAATTCCCCACCCAGCATATTGACAAGAATGTCATCTACTATTTGGCGTTTTTGATTCACACTCAATTGCTTTCTGCTTGTCACATGTGGTACTTCTTCTTCCTCTACTTCACTGTTATCTAACTGATCATCCTCATCTATGATTTCATCATCACTATTGTACTCTTCTGGTTGTTCCATCAATAACTGTTCAATTCCATAAAATTCTTTATCGAAGAAATCTTCCATTTTGGTTGTGTACTTTGTTTTTTATGCAGATTTGAAGGAAGGTGATG
The DNA here is from genome assembly GCF_001683475.1 of Chenopodium quinoa. Classification (NCBI taxonomy): domain Eukaryota; kingdom Viridiplantae; phylum Streptophyta; class Magnoliopsida; order Caryophyllales; family Amaranthaceae; genus Chenopodium; species Chenopodium quinoa. Next base: position 2,301,350 of record NW_018743032.1, read on the forward strand.
AAGTTTTTTGGCTGCTGTTGTTTTTTGAAGTGGTGATGAAGCAAAACCTAATGATACCCTTAGTTTAGGATTAATTACATATTAGGCAGGTAGATTTTGACTAGGTATGTAATGAATGTGAACAATGAATGGTGAATGTTTTTTATAAGAGGCATAAATGGTTGAAAATATCCCTTGGAGGGAAAAAATTGAAGTGAAATGAAAAAAAATTCAAACCTTAGGTGAAATTCTGAAAATTCAAATGTTTCCCAAAAAAATTGAGAGTAAAAAGTACATTCCCTTTTTTTTACTTTGATTTCCAACAAACAAAAGGGGGGGGGACCACGCCATTCCCTCCTTTTTCCACTTAATTAAACCCACTCAAAGTTAATTACACTCCATTAAAAGTTTTGCCTAAGAATCCGTAAATAATGGGTTTGTTACAGACAATAGTGGGTGGAGGGAGTAATAGATAATTTAGAACTTTAATCATGCATAAACCCATATGGACTATAGACCCACACAAAATTATACCAAACTACGAAGAGAACCATCACATATTAAGGGACGCGCTGGCCCGTCACCTAATAAGCCTTGCGCGTGCGCACCATGTGGCTTCCAACATCAATCTTAACGTTTAAATCTTAATAAATTTGTAATTAATAATCCTCTAACTTAAACTATATCAATTAACTACACAAATCCAAATGACATACACATGTGAAATACTTATAAGCACATTTACATTATTACATAAATGTTCCAACAATCTCTAGATTGGTCTAGACACCTAAAAATGTCTCCCCGACCAAAGCCTTGTGACGAAACAACTTTCATTGCCTAATATGGTCCGATTCGCGTGATGGATCTAAGAATAACTTGAATAGTCATTTTTTTTCTATCCCACTATTATTTTCTAACCATTATAGCCATTTCAATAGCCCAAACCCTTTTCTTAGTAAAAAAAAAATCCATAAGTCTTAACCTAATTTTATCTTTTCATAACTACAGCCCAAAATTGAGAAAATCTCATTTTTATGCCTCATAATTTTAATCCAAATCTTACACGGTTGGATGTCCTTGAAATAAGCTTTCCAATGATATATCATAAGCCCAATTCCGATTTAAAATGAAAAAGATATGATGAAAATACCAAACACTATTCAAAACTGACACCGTTCCACAAATTTTGATCATATCTTGAAATATACAAAAGATATTAATCTGATTCTAATTTAGTTAGAAAGTAGACTTCCAGAGCTTTCCAACAATATATAATTTACTCCCTCCGTTCCATAATACTTGGGACGTTGGGGTGGACACGTAGTTTAAGAAAACTACAAGTGGGTCCATTTAAAACATTTGTTTATTATATGAAAGGGTTCTTCTTTTGTATTTTTATATTGTACGAAAACAAAAGGTGGGGGAGATGGGGGTAGTGAGGAAAGAGAAAATGAAGGATTTAATTGGGTTTTGTGGTTTGTGGTCCCAAAGAGAGTATAGGAAAATATTTTTTCTATTAGTGGTCCCATTCCATATTTAGTAACGTGTCAAGTATTTTGAGACGGACGAAAATGGTAACCGTATCAAGTATTATGGGACGGAGGGAGTATCTTATTTCAAGTTGTGGATCAAAAGTTATGATAAAAACAAAAACCGCAAATTAAAAAAGTTGACCCGCGCGACGCGTTTTTAAAAATCTATCTTTACCTGATTTTAAGCCTATAAATACCACCCTTATTTATGATTTTTAAGAGGTGAATTTGATATCCCTGCAACTATTTTCCAATCCCATACAACCCAAAAGGCTTAGGCGTAAAGCTTCGACGTACAATTTCTACTGTTCTTAGCTTTTATTTCGAATCTTATATTATTCAAGTAATTCAAAATCCAAAACAAGATTTGAAGGTTCTACCATTTTTTACTAAGGCGTGAAGGCATAATCCCGAGAATGATATTAATTTCTCTAACTCTTTAATTTTATTCTTTTTCTTTACTATTTTCATTGAAGTTACTAACAATTTATTCATGATGTAGTAGTCAAAGTTGCATATTCGGAGTAAGTATTTGATTGTCTTGATTTTATTTACTCTAATTTATTTTTATTTCTTTTATAACTAGCATCATGTTTAGGGAATTATTCTTAATTATTAGTATCATGTTTAGGCGTTATATTAATCTTGTTAGTATCATGCCTAGGATTTTATTAATTAATAATTATTTAGTATAATGTTTACCCTTTCGGATGTAGGTTAGGTTTATGTAAACTCATGTTAGGCCCTGTGCCACGCACAGTTATTTTAATTACTCCATATTTTTTAAATAAATTAATTAATAGAATAAAAATAATAATTGTTTAAAATGTCTTGAATAAAATTGAAGTATTTGATAAAATGAAACATGGAATATTATGTTAAATTAACTTGGCATTCTATGTTTTCCAATGTGTAAGAAAATCAATTCTTAATAGGGAAGTGTAAGATTACACTTTATTATAGGAAGATATACGAAATAGGTTAAAATTAAAAGAAGTTTTTTTTCCCCCCTAAAAACCATATAGGAAAAATAAAAAAGATAAAATCTTGCAGCATAAAATTCTTATATGTGGGAAAAAAACTTCATTAGTGTTATAAGGGTTACTTCGTCAGTGTTATCCTTACTTTATTGTTTCACAAGAGGCCACATGGTGTGGCCAGCCGCACACAAAACGCGCTAAATGTAATATATATGTGTAATAATTTTATTTTTTATTTTATGTCTATTATATAAGTGAAGGGAGGAGGGGGAGTAAGAAGTTCGTGAGAGTTTGCATAACAATGTGAGTTCCAAATGAAAATATGAAAACAACCCATTTTATCACAATTTAAAATCTTTCAAACATATTTTTCTTTTTTTTTTGTAAAAAAAAAAAGAAAAAAAAAACCTTACAGAAAACTAAAAAAACCTAAAAATTAAATTAATACCAATCACAAAAATTGTATAATCTTGACTTTCCTAATTAAAATTGTTCCAATTCTTATACACTCTTCCAAAAATAATTATTTTTAATGAATTTAATAAATTATCAAGCTTTCTGTCAAAAAAAATAAATTATCAAGTTTGCATCAATAACTATATACTAAAAGCGAAATCAGGAATGACATGTGTCATCTCCTGGTTAAAAATTTTCCCGCCCATTTTACTTTTCTTTTTTTCGCAGATTCTTCAAGGATTTTATCATATAATAATCCAAAATATCTTCTTTCCAGTTAACATTCTTAACAATAATATTTTTCCATATACACTCAACCAATATATTTTACATATACGTAGTATTTTATATTAGGTATTTTTTTGTGAAAAAAAAATGAACATATATGTATAATCTTAGTTTTCGATAATACTATCAACTTTGTTTCCATCCAAATTCATTATTTTTTCAATAATGTTTAATTGAATTTAATTAACATCATTTGGTTAACATATACATTATATAATTTAATTTTCTACTTTAAAAGTTGTATCAATAATAACGCAGCACGCGCGGGTACTATCTGTAGACATCTAAAAATGTCTCCCCAAAACCAAACCCGATGATGAACAACCTTTCACCGCCATTATTGGTCGACTCGAGTATTTAATATCGGAAGTGCTTAAAATCCATATTCAGTCGAACACAGCTTACAAATCAGTCAACAGATCAGCCCAAGTATTTAGTCAAAGCATAGTCCAACCCTCATTTCAGCCTAAACCATTTTAATCCATTTCATTTTATTTATTAATTAAGCCCGATTAATAAATATTAAAACCCTAAACCTGAAATGAGTCCGGAACACTGAAACGACGCCTAATTATCCCGTACTTAATGAAAAATAAAAGATAAAAATGATCTTAGACGGAATTTGAGACAATATAATATGCTGCGACACGACAGTATTGTCGTGACACGGCAGAACCTACCACACCACGGCAGGCATTATCGTGCCACAGAAATTTGCGCCGTGACACGACAATTTCTAGGTTACATATTTCCACGACGCTTCAATTCTAGGGTTCCGTACCTCACCCCTCATGTTTTCTCTATAAATACGAGGCTAATTTCTCAATTTCGGGGCACCAAAAATCTCTTTCTCTCTCTCTTATGCTCTAGCCTAAATACTTGTCTTCCCTATTCTTTCACAATACATTCCCAAAGCACTTCTCGGAGTCCGTACTTCACCCGAAGTTCTAAACTTAAACCAAGGCGTGAAAGGTAGAACTGTTTGAGGGTTTGGCCCCAAATCTACTTTACTTTTAATTTAATTTAATTTTGCAATATTGTTTATTGTTTTCCTTGAATTTACTAACGCGTTTATTGTTTTATTATTGCAAGAAAAAGAAATCAAACTAAGGAATCATGTTCCTTTTGTTCCTGTTATATTTGTAACGGTTTTTGTTATTATTTTTCATATACTAATCATTGTTATTATGGTTAAATTGCTTCCAATGTTAATGATGATTTTATTATTGTATTGATCACCATATTGCATGTTAAAGGGAATATGTAATTGAATATGATGTCTAATAAGATAATTCGGTTTAGGTTCCTTTTTAATCTTGTTGTTTAATCAAGCGATCACTAATAATTAGAATTATTTGTTGCATTAATATTCAACCAATTTAGCTTAATAATAGTTTGGAGCAAATTGAATCTTTGTTTGTATGCCTTTGAGATTGCAGGAATACTTTTCGCTATAAGAATCGAGTGGGCGAATGTGACTCCATGACTCATTTCGTACCATCATCTCCATCCTCCTTTCGTGAATCTGAACCATATGGAATTAGTAATCTCATGGATTATGAATGGGGTGTAACCTTCACGGGTCAATCGTTGTTGCCTTTTGTTGTCCCTTATCGTGGTTGCCTTATAATGATCCGTGAACAATTTACAAGTTCCTTAAAAACTTGTTGGCGGCTCCCTACTTTGCTTTGTCCCTAATCGTTTAAGTCAATTCCCACTTCCTATGGGTGCCAAGCATATTCACAACATGCTTAATGTAGGCGCGCCTCAAATGACGCCTACACTATCCTTAGTTTTTTTTTTTTTATTTAAATAAAACCTCATAGAATTTTTTTTTTCTAATCAAGTTTAAGTGTCAATAATCTTGATATTGGAGGTATAAAATCTAAGTTATAATTATTTTTGAATTAGTATTATGAGTATAATTTTATAAAATTCAATAACAACCCTTTATAAAAAATTTCATAACAACTGTGCATTGCACGGGGCTTAGGCTAGTATAACAATAAGCTAGAAAACACATCATTCATCATATATTATTACATGCTTAACATTAAATCCGAGTATAAATTCTTAAATAAATAAACATGTATATAATAGGGATCCCTATATACAATGTCAAAAACACTAAACTAAACGAGGCTAATAAAGATTTTGTGCAATAGGATAAAAGGTTTAGTATCCCTCTGAATTATGTTTTTATTCATTGAACTTTTAATTTTTAATTTATTTTAATTTTTCCTTGTATATGTGTGACATTATTGAATAAATAGTTGAAGTAAATAATTTTTGAAATCAACGTACCCGTATCACATGCTAGATAATGTAGGCTTTGAGCACTCAAATAGTTTTTCAATTTAAAAAAAGATTGCGAAAACCAAAATTTTCCAATTCTTGCCACACTTATCATATATTAGAATAGTATTATAGTAATAATAAAACCTTGTTGTCAATTATTACTCCCTCCATTTTTTTAAGTGTTACCGCCACATAGTTTTTGGTGAATTAATTAACTTTAACATAAAATGATGTAAGTAGGGTAGTTAGGATTAGGGCTATCAAACAGGTCGTGTCGTGTCAGGTTCGTGTTCGTGTTAATGTTAAATGGGTTAAAAGACTCTTGACCCAAACCTAACCCGTTTATTAAACGGGTTGAAAACCCTTAACCCAAACTTAACCTGTTTAGTAAACGGGTTACCCGGGTAAACTTTTACCCACAAAATGTATAATAAAGTAATTGATATTCAATATACTATCAAAAATTAAAGTGATTTTAGCAACAAAACCAATACATAAGAAGACCTTCAAAATGTCAAACTATCAACTACTAAAACATGCATTAGTAATTAATTTCACTTAATTTCCTATCCATGAAATTAATTTACATATATGGTTGAGTTTGCTTAATTGCGCTTGCTGCTCCACTTCCACTGCTAGTTACTTCATTTGAGCTTGAAGGAGGTGAAAGATGGCGTGAGAAATGATGAACTAAAGTTAGGTGAAAATGTTAAATAAGAGTAAGGGTAAGACACTAAACCTAGGTCTCAAAAATCCTCTAAAAGTCTAACACTACTAGAAAACAGCTAATCAACGACGGAAATAATCCCTCAAAATATCCTGAAATTCCGTCGGAAATGCCGGTTTCCGACGGAATTTCGTCGCAACGCACCGTCGCATTACATTTTGTAGGAATTTGGCTATATTCCAAGGGAATTTCCGTCGGAAAGGTCCATTCCGACGAAATTTCTGACGGGTTTTGTTCTGTCGGAGTCAAGTTTGACTAAATGGGAATGTCCGTCGGAACATTCTAACGGACTGAATTCCGTCGTTGTTACAACCTTCCGACGGAATATTCCGTCAGAAACAACATGCTTCCGACGGAATTTCCGTCGAAAAATTTAATAAAAAAAAACAGCCCCACCACCCACACCCACACCCACCACTCCTAACCCACTGCCACCCCCTAACCCACCACCCACCACCGCCCACATCCCTTAACCCTCACCCCCCACCACTGTAACCCACCCCACCCCACCCCTTAACCCACCCACACCCTTAACCCCAACCCACCCCACCGCCACCCCCTAACCCTCCACCCCCACCCCACAATCCCGTAACCCACCCCACCACCCGTAACCCCACCCCACACCCCTTAACCCCACCCCACTAACCCTAACCCATAACCCAAAACCCACCCACAATCGAAACCCCCAGATCCAACTACGAAACCCACCATAACCCAACCCACTTCCCAAACCACCGCCATAAATTTAAAAAAAAAAAACCGAAATTACAAAAAAATTAATTAAAAAAAAACACATACCTTAATTCGACCACGCAAAACCTTGAAATTGGGTTTACGAGATCAAATTCGACCATGAAAACTCTAGATCTAGAGTTTTCATGGTCGAATTTGACTTGAAAACCTTTACCAAAAATGATATAGTTGATGTTGATGGCGAAAATGATGTTAATGTTGTTGATGTTGATGGCGCAGAGGAAGAGAAGAAGGAGAAGGAGAAAGGAAGAGGAGGAGTGAGAAAAGGTGAAATGAGAAAGAAGGAGGAGTGAGAAAAATGAAAAGGTGAATGAGAAAAAGGGGCGGCTTGTGAGGGTCTTAGGTTTTTTTTTTAATTTTATTTTATTTAATTATATTCCGACGGAATATTTCGTCTAAAAATCAATGTTCCCACAGAATATTCCGTAGGAAAATTCCTACGAATTATATTTCCGTAGGAAGTTTGATGTTCCGACGGAATTTTTCGTCAGAACCTTTCGACGGATTTTATTTCCGTTGGAAGTTTAATGTTCCAACGGAATATTTAGTCAGAAAGCCTATATTTTCCTACGGATATATATTCCACCGAAACTTTCCTAAGGAATAGAAAATCCGTCGGAATTTCTGATTTTTCCGACGGAAATACATGTCCGTCGGAATTCGACTTATTTCTAGTAGTGTAAAGTGGAAAAGTGAAATGTTGAAAAGTTCAATTTTATATTTTGACCACCTAAGTAAACCGTCAAAAATTTACCAAAATTTATGATCGGCGCCAAGGCTTTTTACAAAACTACAAGTTTAAAATAAAAAATTTCACTTTTTTTTTACTACTTAATAATCGAGTTAAGCGTGTTGGGATCGGGTTAATGGGTTATCATTCAACCCATTTTTATAATCAGGTTATACATGTCGGTTTTGGGTTGAAAATTTCAACCCAAACCTGCCCCGTTTAATTTCGTGTCGGGTTCGTGTCAACCCAATTATTTAAACGGGTCGAGAATTCTTGACCCAAACCCGTTTATTTCGTGTAGGATTATCGTGTCGTGTTAGCTTTTGACAGGCCTAATTGGGGTATTATATATATATATATATATATAAATGGGATCATATGAGACCACATCCCTTATGTGAGAACCCTTTTATATGTGAGGACTCATTATGACCGTTGGATCAATTTACATCCAACGACCACAATTAATCCCGGTCAAATGCGTTTTTTCTCTCTCCTCCTTCCTCTTTCACGCACAATTTTCTCTCTCCTCGTTCAAGTTCATCCTTCCTCAGAAAATCGAAAATCCCAACAAATTTGAAAGATTTTAGAGATAAGCAATATTATGGCAGTAGAAGAGCTTGAGAAATCAATGGCAGCAACTGAGATTGAAGACCAGAGAAAAGATGATGATGATTTGGAGGAAGGCGAGATTGTCGACGACAACTCAAACGCCGAAAAACCCAGCAAATCAATCGCAACAACTCATCTTCTTGAGAATGCTTGGAATTTTTGGTTCGATAATCTTACTGCTAAATCGAAACAAGCTGCTTGGGGTAGCTCTATTCGACCCATTTATACTTTCTCTACTGTTGAAGAATTCTGGAGGTTTCTCTTTTTATCTTTGTTTTTCAATTTTATTAATTTGTTTTTATTTAATTTGGTTGTTTGAATCTTTTTGTGATGTGGGTGATTGATTGATTATGTTCTTGATGTTGTGCGCAAAGAAGCTGAGAATTATGATTACTTACAAGGTATTCGACGAAATGCCGCACTGATTTTTTTTTTTCAATTTTCTTTCATTTTTGTTTTATGGTGTTGGATCTGAATGTGAATATTTTAGAGCTCTAAATCTGAGTATAATTGCAAGAAATTGATTGAGGCTATAATTTTGTTGCTTAAGCTTGTTGTGTAGATGATCTGAACTTCTGAAGTGTGTATATAGTTCAAATTGCGGGTTGTTGAGAATAGTTGTATTCTTTTGTGATTTGAAAACAATTAAGATTTGGGATTTTGTTTAATTGCAAGATAGTTTATCAATTTTTCTGGCAGTTATAATTTGAGTAAAGAAAATAATTGATCTGGGATTTGAAAATAATTGATTAAAATCATTAGCAAATCATTATTGTTAAACAACCGTATAGGATATATCTTTGGCTGACTATTAATTGCAATTTACTTATCGATTACTCCTAATGAAATTCAGGTTCCGGTCCCGCATCCTCATTGATGTAAGTCATATAGACATTACGACAACTGTCTTGGGTTTCAAGATTCCCATGCCAACCATGATTGCTCCTTCAGCTATGCAAAAAGTGGCTCACCCCGAAGGTTAAAATTCAAGTCCTTGACGTTCATCTGAATGTTCAAGTATTCTACTTTGATATGTCAATCTGTGTTTTGGTTTATTGATGCTCATATGCAAAAAATTAATGCAAGTCATTCTAAAAGTATCCTAAATATTCACATAAGGCCAGCAAACACCTGCTGTCCTGTAGCTTGTAGGCTTTAGTAAAGCATTGATTTATGATCTGAATATTAAAAAGCTCAATCAACTTGATATTTTATTTTAATTTAAAAGAAAGTATTGGATTAATGCTTTGAATCAAATGCTCTAAACTAGATGCTCTATCATATATGAATATGCTTTTAAAGATGATACTTTAATTAATAGTATTCACAGTCTGACACTCGTCAATACTCTAGTCTCACAGTCTCATGAGCCACATTTTATATTAGTTCCTGCTTTTAAAGTATATAATGTGGCATGTACCTGCATGAGGTGCATATATTTGACACTCCCCAGGGCATTCTCACCATGTTATTATTGTTTCTACTATGACATTAATTTTCTCAGTTTCCTCCTGAATAGTGGAGTGTTTAATTTCTTTGTCTAAGCTTGTTGTATAGATACTTTATGCTGAATTGAAAAATTGGAAAAACCTCCTTTTTTGAAGTGATCATTTTCTTGTAGGAGAATTTGCAACAACGAGGGCAGCATTTGCTGCTGGCACAATTATGGTTTTGACTCACATTTATTTCCCTTCCTATTTTTCCTCTCTTTCTGACCTTAAGTATCAAATTCATTCTTTGATTTGCATGTGTGATTATTTGATCCAGGAATTGTCTACAATGGCCACATCTAGCGTTGAAGAAGTTGCCTCAACTGGACATATAATTTGATTTTTCCAGCTTTATGTGAGTATAAGTACAAAAGAAATTGTAATTTAGTAACTCTAGCATTTTTCCAGCTTGCTGATTTAATGAATAATTAAACAAATGTTTGCTCATTTGCTGATTTATTCTTTACTAATTTGTCAAAAATGAGCAAATAATTTTTTGCTCATTGCTCATTTGTCAAATGAGCAAAAAATTCAATGCTCCTTTGTCAAATGAACAAACTATTTAATGCTCATTTGTCAAATGATCAAATGATTCTTGCTCATTTTTTCAAATTAATGCTCATTTGTGAGTGAGTTTGAATGTTTTAAATACGTTAGCCTACTTGCTCAAAGGTAGAGCATTGTGCAAATGCACAAAATATGTGGGTTCGAATCCCATGTAGGTTCATTTATTTAAAGTGGAGACACAAGTTTGTATGAGAGTTTAATTGCAACAAAGTTTATATATTTATAAATCATTTCAAACCAGTTTTTTGCTCATATAATTTAGTACGAATTTGATTTTTTTTTAATTAATTTTGTTTATAGAGATAACCTATGTAGTAATTGAACCTACATCCCCTATGCATTTGCATAGTGCTCTACTAATTGAGCTAATAGGTTTTATCATATGTTTTAAATAATTTTCTATGTTATAAATTTTTAATCAGTTCATTTGATAAATCAACAAAGAATTGTTTGCTCATTTGATAAAATGAACAAAGAATTGTTGCTCATTTGATAAATGAGCAAAGATTTGTTTGCTCGTCTGATAAATGAGCAAAGAATTATGTGCTCATTTGACAAATGAGCAAGATTAATTTGCTCATTTGACAAATGAGCAAGAATTATTTGCTCATTTGACAAAATGAGTAAAGAACAATTTGCTCATTTGAAAAATGAGCAAATAATAATTTGCTCATTTGAAAAATGAGCAAATAATTGCTTGTTCATTTGACATCATACACAAGCCAAATAAGACAAATATTATGCATCATCTCTTATAAGAAAATTTTTTAATATTTGAGGGCTAAATAATAAGACAAATATTATGCACCAATTTATTCCTTGCTTTTGCTTATTTGTACAGACAACCGAGAATTAGTTTGATCATTTGACCAAAGCTCTTATCTTACACCACAACTCCACCCTCACCTTACACTACAACTCTACCCTTACCTACCCAATCACACGCACAACAACAACAATAACACCATAGTAGGCCACACATCCTAATATATGTGCCACCAACCATGCCCAGCTACCAGCAATTTTGCAGCCATCGTTCCCAGCCAACACTAAGCTACTGCTACATTCCTCACAGCCACGCCACACACTGCAGCACACCAACAGCACCCTGTAACAAATCACCATCCCATAATAGCAACCCAAACCACCCAATATCCTCCATTCAACCCTCCAAACAAAAGTGATGTCATGCTATCAGGTGAGAGGTAAAATAAAACTTCTTTGATCACTCATACACTCTCAAGCACCTCTTCTCCTAGAAGAAAATGTAACTAATAGGTATAATCACAATTATACTAATGAACTCCAATGGGCTACAGTGTTGTATACAAACTTCACCTCCAATTCGTAAAGCCACACATTTCATGACAGATGATGCTCATTGTAGTAATAAAATAGAAGATGCAAATCAATATTTCAAGCGCCAATAGTGCTAGAAAGCTCATGATGGAACAGTCTGAAAGCTTCTTGTTTGGGGTGAAATTACCCATGTCACGTGGCCCAATAGTAAGCTGACACTTGTCAGCCTCCTAGAGGCCCAATGGGATCCTATCGGAAGCTGACACGTGGCATATTAATCCTAATTGGGGGACAACTTTTCTTCTACTATAAATAGAGGAAAATCCTCATTTATTGGGGATACATGTCCAGTCACTCAGACATATTCTAACTTGATCGTCGGAGGCGGAACTCCACCCAACCGGAGTCTCCGTGCTTTTGCAGGTACAAGCGGCCGGCTACCAGTTTTGGTGTTGTAACTCTCCTGCAGGACACATCAAAAGACCCCAAAACATTGGCGCCGTCTGAGTATTTCTAGAATGGCATCCCACGAGTTTGTACCCCTTAATCAAGAGAAGCGGCCTCTGGTTGAACCTGAGGTCCATACGGACCAAGATAGTGGCGACGACCAGGAGGTCAAAACCTACATGGCCCCAGACGGGTCGTTCAGATACAGGCGTTCCCGTCCCAAAGAAACAAGGGAACGGGATGACAAAGGCCTCAGCCACCCTACCGGCCAGCCGGCTAGGCAAGACCAAACGGCTAAGGGTGCTGCCCCTGTAACCAAAGATGAACTCATGTAATTCATGATTAGCTTTAAAGGGGAAATTAGGGATCTGATCAGCAAGAAGGCAGGCTCCCACAAGGGTCAATCGGCCAAAAAGCCATCCCCTTCTAGGAAGAAGCCTACACAGGCAGGAAGGAAGCCTTCTCCCCCCTGGGAAGAAGCCGGTGAAAGACCGGGTCCCAACTCCTCATCCAAAACCACATGGACCGGATTGGCCCATGGTGGATCTCTCAAAATTTCGCTTCCCCGAAGAGGGGAAGAAGAAGCCCATCCGGCAAGTACAGCCGGATGAGTCTAAAAGGACGTTCTCTGATGCTCGGATGTTCCTCCAGTAGAAGAGAAGTCAACAAATGTCTGAGTCGGCTTCAACGTTGACATTCTCAGACATTCTCCCTAATACCTCAATGGGGTACATGGAGACAAACCGAGAGAGTCATTCTGGCGGCATGTCTGCCTGGACTAGCCCTCAGATTATCCAGCCGGCTCCATATGTGCCCCAACAGCCATACATGCAGCCGACCCTCTTTGGGGGTCAGGCGGCGCAAAATATCCAGCCTATGGACTGGCAGCTTCAACTGCTAAACCTTGGAGAACAGCCTTCGGCTTTCTCGAGGGAGATAACCGAGGCGGCTCAGCCGGCCAAGGTTAAGAATGTGTTAGTTGGTGCCTATGATGGTACCACCAACCCAGAAGATCACCTTATGGCGTATACCAACCTCATGTATTTGCAGGGGTTGGACGATGCCGCCTGGTGCAGATGCTTCCCGGTAACATTGAAGGGCATAGCCCAACGATGGTTTGGTAACCTGCCAGTCGGTTGCGTCAACAACTTCAAGACACTGGCATACATGTTTGTGTCTAACTTCTCTATGAACATCCCAGCCAAGAAGACAAGTCTCGATTTGGGGGCTATACAGCAGGGAGATAGAGAAGGGCTGAGATCCTATGTCAGGCGGTTCAATTTGATGAGAATTCAGATTTAGGGACTGTCTGACGAAGTTGCCTACATAGACTTCTTCAAGGGTCTAAAAGATGGGTCGACCTTCAAGTTTAACCTAGTCAGAAAGAGGGTGGAAACCCTTCAGGAAGCCTTGATGGAAGCTGAGGCCTACATACAGGCGACGGAGCTCTGTGCCGTCAAGCAGTCGTCGGACCCTAAAAAGTCCAACAAAAGGGACAGCCGGCTAGCTCAGCCGGTAAAAAAAGAAGAGGGCAAAAAGAGTAAAGAAGTCTAGGTTGAGAGTTGAGTTGAGACCATACGTCCCCAAGTACGAGTTCAACAAGGATTTCTCCTCCATCCTCACGGAAGTCAAAGACCGGTTGTCTATAGAGAAACCGGCTGCAATGAAGAGTCCCATCAAAAGCCGGGACAAGTCCAAGTTCTGCCATTTTCATGAAGACATAGGCCATGACACCAATGGTTGCTATAGTCTCAGGCGGCTACTGGACCGCCTGACTGATGAGGGGGCTCTAAAGTCCTACCTTGTGAAGCCCAAGGGCAATCCTCGGACAATCTGAGAAAGACCAAGGAGCGCAAAGTCGCCAACCAGCGAGTAGGTCGGATCCTTATCCATACCAGGAGCTTGTCTGACCTTATCAACTGTAGGCATTTAGCAAAGCTCAAGTAAAAGCCTAGCAGCATGCACAAGGCCTCTCACCCCTTGGTAGGCTTTGGGGGAGGCGTTGTACATCCGGTGGGAAGGATTGACCTACCTATCCGGCTAGGTGAAAAGGGGGAAGGGCGGCTAATGGTCGTCAAATTTTTGGTGGTCAAAGAATTGACCGCCTATAACCTGATTTTGGGCCGTCTTACCCTCAACGAGTCCAAGGCAGTCATCATCCCGTCTCTCATGTTGCTGAAATTCGAGAGGGATGATGGGTCAGTAGGCTCCCTAAGCGGGGATTAGAAGGCGACGAGAGAATGCTATCTCTCAGACGTCAAACCCACTGTGGCTGCAGCCGGCCAAAGTGGGAAGTCTACCGACCTTGACGACTGTCAAGAAGCCGCGCCTGCTCCCAAAGCAGCCGACAAAAAGAGATAGGCGGACCACCTAATGGCCATCAAGAAAGAAAAACAATAGCAATCACTGATCAGGGAACGGTCAGATGATCTCTGTCCCCAGCCGGCTGGTGATAGTATTGATATTGTTTTGGACGACAGCCGGCCAGAACGAACTATGAAGGTGGGGACGGTTGCTTTTGCAAAGTTGGGTGCAGACTTGCACCAACTGTTGAAAGAATTCAAAGACATTTTTGCCTTTGAAGTGGAAGAGATGCCAGGATCTTGCTGTCCACAAGCTCGCCGTGGATCCTAAGAGGAAGCCGGTTAGGCAAAAGAAAAGAAATCATGGCGAGGAAAGGTCTCAGGCGGCTGCCGCCGAGGTCAAGAAGTTGATGGACGCTGGGATCATTCAGCAATGTTACTACCTGGATTGGGTAGCTAATGTGGTTCTTGTGAAAAAGCCGAATGGTACTTGGCGAATGTGTGTTGATTACACAGATCTGAACAAGGCATGTCCAAAGGACAATTATCCACTTCCAAAGATTGATAGTCTGGTCGATTCTACAGCCGGTCATGCCTTGGTGAGTTTTATGGACGCCTACTCAGGCTTCCATCAGATACCCTTGTGGAAAAAAGATCAAGAAATGACGACATTTGTCACAGATCAAGGGTTATTTTGCTACACGGTGATGTCGTTTGGGTTGAAGAATGTGCCTGCTACTTTCCAGCGTATGATTAATACCGTCTTCATTAATTAGATTGGGAGGAATGTAGAGACATACATTGATGACATGATAGTCAAATCCAAGCTGCAGACGGATCACCTTGCTAACCTCCGAGAAACCTTCACCACCCTTAGGTGGCATAAAGTCATGCTTAATCCCAAAAAGTGTGTTTTTGGTTTTGAGTCTAGGAAGTTTCTCGGATCTTTTATTGATCAAAGGGGAATAAAGGCTAACCCAGAAAAGGTACATGCGGTAATCGACATGAAGTCACCTCGCACTGTTAGGGAAGTCCAAAAATTAACCGGTTGTCTGGCGGCATTGGGGAGGTTCCTCAGCCGGTCAGACGACAAATGCCTCTACTTCTTCCAAGTAATAAAAAAGAAGACAAGGTTTGAATGGGGGGAAAATGCTGAGGCGGCATTCTAAAGGCTAAAAGAGCACCTTTACTCCTTACCCCAGCTGGTCAGTCCTTTAGTTGGGGAGGTTCTCTACATGTATCTCGCCGTCTCCGATCACGCCCTTAGTGCCGTTCTCCTGGATGAAAGAGACGACAATCAGCTCCCAGTGTACTTCATTAGCCATGTGCTCAGAAATGCTGAACTACAATATCCCCTGGTTGAAAAATTCGGCCTTGCCCTTTTCATGGCCATAAAGAAGTTGAAACCATACTTCCTGGCACATCCAGTGGTGGTCTACACAGACCAACCCCTCAAGCGGCCAATGCCAACCTTGGAGTCATCCGGAAGGATGATAAAATGGGCTATTGAGATGCAAAGCTTAGAAATAACCTTCGAACCGAGAAAGGCAGTGAAGGGTCAGGCGTTTGCTGACTTCATTGTTGAAATGAAAAGGCTGGATCAGCTGGAAGCCATTGATCAGGTTTGAAAGGTATATGTAGACGGGAGCTCTACTTTGAACGGATGTGGTGCAAGCGTAATTTGCAAGTCTCCGGAAGGGGATACTTATGAATATGCACTACGGTTCAAGTTTCAAGCCTCAAACAATGAGGCGGAGTATGAGGCCCTACTAGCCGGAATCCCCATGTCCAAGGCAGTAGGGGCAAGGAAAGTTAACGCCTGTTCGGACTCTCAGTTGATCGTCAACCAATACCATGGTGACTATGAGGCCACCCATCCGGCAATGATCAAATACCTTCAGGCGGTCAAAGAGGAGGCTAGGACACTTGACGAATTTAACCTGAGTCAAGTGCCCAGGTCAGAAAACAACCAAGCGGATGCTCTGTCCAAATTGGCGTCATCCGCCTCCTGTGATGCGCCTCGGTCTATCTTCTGGGAAGTCATGGAAAAGAGAAGTATTGAGAATGATCCTATTGGAATTCTTGACCGAAGCTCTACTTGGATGGACCCCATCCGGGCGTATTTGGTAAACGGCAATTTGCCAGATGCCCCTTCAGAAGCGGCAGCATTGAAAAAGCGAGCTTTAAGCTTCGAGATCTACAAGGGGGAGCTCTTCAGAAAGGGTTACCTCCAGCCGTTGCTGAAGTGTGTTACCCCTTAAAGGGGCAAAGAGGTTCCAGAGGATTTGCATGCGAGTTTCTGTGCTTCACATATAGGCGGTAGAAATCTAGCAAAAAGGGCCAGGCGGCAAGGCTACTTCTGGCCCACTCTTGAGGCAGGCGCCATGGAGATGGTGAAGAAATGTGACAAGTGCCAGAGATTTGGCCGGCTCATACACCGTTCGGCTACTGACTTGACGGCAATCTACAGCCCGGTTCCATTCGCAAAGTGGGGCATGGACTTCTTAGGTCCTTATACGCCTGCATCAAGCGGAAGAAGATACATTCTAGCGGTGGTAGACTACTTCACCAAATGGGTAGAGGCAGAGGCGGTCAAGAGCATTAAGACAAAGGATGTCATCTCCTTCATTTGGAGGAACATCATCACCCGGTTTGGGGTTCCTATGTCTATAGTTTTTGACAACGGTCCTCAGTTTGAAATGCCTACCCTCAAGAGCTGGTTGGGAGATCAAGGGATCTCACATTGCTTTACATCCATTGGCTACCCCCAAGAAAACGGCCACGTTGAAGCCTTCAACAAGCTCATCTTAGACGGTATCAAGAAGAAAATTGAAAGGGCTGGTGGTCTATGGGCAGATGAGTTGCCTCATGTCCTATGGGCCATCAGAACAACTGAAAAAGGGGCAACCGATGAAACCCCGTTTCTCATGACATACGGCACTGAAGCCGTCTTTCCAATTAAACTCTATGAGCCAACACTCCGAGTCATGCTCTATGACGAAGAGGCTAATTGGGAGGCCATGCATCTTGCATTGGACTCACTCCCAGAGCGCAAGGGCAATGCTGCCTTGCGTCATGAGATTTACCGTCTGAGAATGACAAGGGCCTACAATAGAAGAGTACACAAACGACCTCTTAAAGTGGGGGACTTTGTACTACGAAAAATGGAGGCAACCAGTAGGGCAAATGAACAACGAAAGCTAACCCCTAATTGGGAGGGTCCCTACCGGATTTTTGAAGAAGTTAGAAGCGGCACCTACCGCCTGGAAACTCCAGACGGCAGACAGTTAGCCAGAACTTAGAACGTAGATAACTTGAAAAAGTACTACTTCTAAGAATTGTAATCTTTTGCAAATAGAGTATTAATGAAAGAAATTCTTTATTTAACTTTAAGTTTTGTACAAAGCCTCAGCTGTGTAATACGCAATCGGGCCAAATTTGAGGCCAAAGGCCAGATTTTCTTAATTATTGTATATTGAAGTCTTGTTTGTGTAATGCACAATCAGGCGAATTTTGAGGCCAAAGGCTGGATTTTATCTAAAAACCAACCGCCTGCTTCCACATAAGCAGGCATCCGGCGACGCCCCTTTGGGTGAAATCGTCGAAGAGAACATCTCCCATTTGGGTGGTACATTGTTCTGTCTAAACGTACAAGCGTCTAAAAACTAACCGTCCAGGTTAAAACATCCGTTTAAATATGCAATTGAAATCAAGATACATCATGTTGCTCCCAAGTAACACAGACGGTTCCCGAAATCTCGATCAGAAACGCGCGGCTTGTGCTCAAAAGCATCACAACCGGTCATTCGCCAACCACTTAAAAAGGTTAAGATGTCGCCGCTTGACACTCCAAAGTAGCACAAGCAGTCACTTAGCCATTTAATTGTCAAACTCAATCGCATGTCGCCCAAAAGTGGCACAGCCGGTATTTATGGTTCGGATTTGGAAAAACTGGTCCTCACGCAAAGGTACTATAACCGGTCAAAGACCGCTTGTATCCTGTCAAGCATTTAGATAAGCGACAGACATAGGCAAATTCTGTCTGCTATTCCTACTTAGCCAAATTCAACAACTCTCAATATGGTCTAGAGACCGCCTGCTTATTCCCCGGATGCTTGTTTGAACGACTGCGTGCTTAGAGTAGGACAACTACCGCGCACACAACCGTCCAGAGGCAAGAACGCTCATACATCCGGGATATAACATACAAACCAAAAATGCAAAATGAAACTGGCAAAAATTGAAATTGAAAGAGAAACTGAAAGTTTTAAATTTGAAAGCCGACTCAGCCGAAAAATGTATAAATTGGCTTGCAGCTAGAGGAAATTGTTAACCGGACCCCTGTCCGGGAAAAGATACATAAATACACGGCACGCAGGCCAGAAAGTTGAAACATAAAAGCTTAAGACTGAGCCGGTCTCTAGCGGTGGCTTCAAAAGCAGGAGGGTGGAGGACCTCTTGATTTTCAACATGGGAATCTTCCTCCCTTTCTAGACCCATCTCCACCTGCATAGCTTCAATCTCCTTCTTAGCCCACTTCTCATACAGCTCCAGAGCCGGCTGGTTTATTTCCTGGGCCGTAATGGCAAGATCTACATATTTTTAGGCTAACTCCTAGACGGCATATTCCGCATCCGGATGTACCAGGGACCAAGTCATCTGCATTCGGTTTAGGCAGTCATGCTCATTCTCCTCAATAATCCGGCTCTGTTCAGCTTCCAAGGTGTCTTGGAAATTCTGGCTAGCGGAAGCTGCCTCCTTCTTCAGACGGATGTTCTCCGTCAATAGTGAGTTGTTCTCCTTCCTGGTCAACTCCAAAAGTTTAATGGAGTCTGCCGCCTTCTTCACCTCCTCTTCCGCATTCTCCTTCTCAGCCTTGAGGTTGTGAATGTGTGTGTGGACCTCATTGAGGGATTTTTGAAGTTCTTTGATGGAGTCCGCCTGTTTCATGATTATGCTTTTAGTTTCTAATTCATACACAATCATGGAATATTGGGCAACGTATGTGCCTCAAACGCTACCGTTTATCTCGTCATACCTCCTCTTGATTCCTTACATAAGCCTTCTTAAGCCCCTCCACGCGCAGCATGGACTGCAAGAACACAAACGGTGTTAGAGGGTCAAGCAGTCTAATAACTTTGAAACTTTCAGTTGGATAAACATACCTCAGCCAGGCTGACCATTACTCGATCAACGTTAAAGGTGTTGATCCCTGGGATCACCTCCTTCTCCTCCCTTGGGATGGCCTTCAGCATGGCCCGAGCGTACTATTGTACATTGAAAGGAATGGTGTCCTTCCAACAAGTGTATTCTTCCGATAGAGGGTTCAGAATTATTGCAAAGCTAATTCTTCAGTAAGGTCAAGTGATCGAAATGCCTAGGTGGAGGCCGCTTCCGATCAGTAATATCAATGTACAATTGATGTTACAGCTTAATCTTAACTGAACCCTTCGGGTCAAACCCAATCGAATCACCGATCCGAGACGACGAATTAATCCGAAAGGATTTAATGAGTCAGCAGAGTTTTACGAATACAGACGTCGGATATCGAGCCTAGGGCGTCGAGACCGAGCGTCGCAAAATCACAAAGCGGCAAGTATGAAAATAGCCCTAGCAACACACTGGCTTAGCCATGTGGATGCTAGGCTAGTTCAAGCTAGCATGCACCTAGCATGGCTAGGCGCAAGCCTAAGTACACTAGGTGTGCTAGGTGCACCATCGCAGCCTAAACGCGCCATGGCAGCCCATCGCAAGCTCTAGGCGCACCATCGCAGCCTAGGTGCGCCATCGCAGCCTAGGCGTGCCATGGCAGCCTATCGCAAGCACCACAAGCACCAGGCAGCCCATCGCAGCTAGCAGCATGCTAGCCTGGATGCCTAGGTGCGCATGGCAGGGCCACACACGCACCAAGCACAACCATCGCAGTGCTAGGCACTGGCGCATGTGCATGTGCGTGTGTGCGTGCCTCGCACCAAGCATAGTAGTGCTAGGCACTAGCTGATGTGTGCTAGTGCGAGGGGCACCTGGCAGCATCGCCCAGCACGCATGCTAGGCCCTTGCGTGTGTAGGTGCACTGGCTGGGCTAGCATTGCGTGTGGCACACGGCTGATGCGTGTACGAGTAAGTGCGTGGTGCGTAGCGTGCTGCGTGCGTGGTGCGTAGCATGATGAGGGAAGGGGCCAGCATGCGTGGCTCGCTAGCAACACGCATGCTGGCTATGCTAGCAATGGTGTGCGAGAGGTGCTGCGAGAGATGAGAAGGCCAGCACCAGCGCCTAGCATCGCCCAGCACCAAACATGCGAGGCTGCTGGGCAGGCTGGTGCTAGATGGCTGGGCTGGCTGGCATTGCTAGCTGGCGTGCTAGCTGGCAGCAACCCAGCAGCCCTTTTGGATGAGGCGGTTTTGTGAGGGTGGGAACCAAGGCTTGGGGAAAGCCTTGGGGAGCAAGGCAATGGTCCCCCTCACCTCTCCATGGTCCTCACCTAACCTTCTCTCTCCCCTTGACACTTGTTGCATTGTAATTGTATTTAATTATTGATTTATTTTAGAAATAAATTAATTAGCAAATTATTCATTCTCCTACATTGGTTGGGGAATGAAATTCAAGGGTTCATTTCCCTATAAATACCAAGCTTGGGTATTTGGGAATGAACAACCTTGAGTAGAATTAAAAAGGCAACTTTAATTAAGAGTAAACCTTTGATTCGTAAAACTCATAGTTATTTTGTCCGGGTCTTGACTAACCTTCAAGACTTAGGACACTCGGGTCGGGTCGGGTCGAGGGTACGATCCGTCAGAGATCTCGTGTTTTCGGGATTTTGAAGTAAGAGCTCTTTGGGAGCGAAGCACGCGACAAAGGTATAATTCTTGTTCTTAATCTTGTTTGATTAAGTTTAATATGCCTGTTAACCGTTTTAATTAAGGGGCGGGTCTTGGTGGGTTTCCTTTCGCGTAGTGTCGGGTCACTACGAAACCCTACATACATCCGGCCAGCGAGGGGAGAGATCTGCACCAGAAAGAGACGGTGAGAATGCTACATACGTCCCTCCTATTGACTGGCGGCTGCTAGAAAAGTTTTCTGGCTGGAGCTGGGAGTGCGACTTGACCCGCATGGGCTTGCCAAGCAAAGAGGGGTAGAAGGGATCAATTGTACCTTGAGAGAGAGGTTGAGAGCCTTGATTTCCCTCAATCGGCACAGAGGCGCCCGAAGCCCTAGGTGGCGCAACTGACCCGGATGATCCTAGAACATCCGGCTGCTTGGGGGTTAGATCAAACCCCAGACCTGTGCTTTTGACAGATTTTTCCCCAACCGTCAGGCGGCTGGGAACTGTTTGGGAGGAGGTCTTCCTCGCCTTATTTGGAGCAGTCGTCTCCTCCCCCGGCCGGGGTCGGATAAGCTTGGTCAGAGAGCGAGGCGCTTTGCTCCCATGCTGAGTCAACAAACAAGCACGAAGGTCAGCCGGCAAAAGTTCACAAAAATATATATATATATATGTATATGTGTGTGTGTGTGTGTGTGTGTGTGTGTGTGTGAAGGATTAGAGAACAGCTGTGTAAACTTTATTTTTTGCCGCCTGGGTGGCTTTTTTCTTCTCCGCATTCTCCCTGCGGATATCGGCTGCAGATTTGGCCGGCGTCTTGTCTGCGGGCAATATTGCCAAAGCTTTCACTACAGAAAAGAAATCGTCTAATTAGAGGAAGAAATGATTAAAAATGTTGAAAGCATAAAATATGCACAAGTGGCATAATGGAGCCAGGCACTATTGCAACCTACGTTTCGTAAATTGGGTGCTTAGCCCACAGACGGAAAAAAACGCCTCATCGCGCAAGAACTCATGTTTTGGTACCCAATTCTTGGGCACACTTATTAGTTCCCTAGTAGAGAGGGCGGTTGTGGTGAGTTCAAAAAACCCGCCTCTATTATTTACTCGTAGTCCTCATCCGGGACTCGAGGC
This sequence comes from Chenopodium quinoa, assembly GCF_001683475.1. NCBI lineage: Eukaryota > Viridiplantae > Streptophyta > Magnoliopsida > Caryophyllales > Amaranthaceae > Chenopodium > Chenopodium quinoa. The sequence continues at coordinate 2,323,769 of NW_018743032.1, forward strand.
TTTTTACATTTTTGACCAAGAAGATCGGGCTTCCGGTTGAAAGTCCTGAACTCCCGGTTTTACTCCTTGGTGGGAGCAGAAACCAGATAGAACCGATTCTTCCAGTTTAACCATTTGGACGGCTTGTCTAGTGTCATCAGGTACTGGGGGTAGGTGGTGAGCGTATACCAGGCTCTCCACCCGCCTGGGCTCCAGCTTAAGTAATGCATATGGGCGAAGGCCTCCTAGCCGGCGTTTAGGCCCTACATCTCGCAAACGGCAATATAACCCAAAATGTTAACCTAGGAATTGGGGGTTAACTGCCAAATACCCAGACCATATCCTCAAAGGATGGCCTTAATAGTGTTGTGAAGTGGGAAGCGTAGACCAGCTAGAAAGGCCGCCTTGTAGCAGCCGAAATACCCGTCTGTATTCCGCTGGTTATCTTCCCAGACTATTGTGCCCATCTCAAGCGGCACGATAATTTTGTAAGCCGCTCCTAGAGGCCGCATGCGGATAAAGTCCCCTAGATTTCTAGCCATGCTAGCCCAATCTTTAGTAAAAACGACGATTAAGAGGGGATTTCCCTTATTATTCCATGTGGGTCTTTCCTCCTCCTCGCTATCTACAACCGGTGTAAGATAGCTGCTGCTACTACTTTGCTCAAAGCCTGATGAAGAGGCAGTCTCCCCACTACTCTCATCGCCAGAAGGTCTTTCGTCCTCGACCCTAGAAGGAGAGGCGGCATCTTCGCCGCCTTCATTATCTGACCCCAGAATTCCATCACTAGGGGTGCTTAGGGTACCTTTCGGGGATTCCCTTGTCATCTCAGCCTGATTAGATCCAGGCGGCAATTCTTCAGAGGTTTCTCCTTTATATTTTGGATCTACGGTTGTTTCCTAGTTCGAGCCATTACATCCTGCACAAAGACAGAGACAGTCGATTTGGGAGATGAACAAGGGGAATCCTAGCACCCAAAGGCGGCTCCCCCAGTCCTAGACTCAGCCGTACCATGGGACCGACTGACCTCTAAATCGTGGTGTGCCGTGTGTGTGTTGGGTGAATCCATACTCTAACAACCTATGCAGCCAGAAAACTCAAAAAGTTGCAAGGAACAAGAAACAAAGACGGTACCTTGTATTAGAAAGAGCTGGCTAGCGAAAGAATCTTGGAGTTGTTGCTTGAAGATACCCTAGACGGTATCCCTTTGAAGAGCAACTGAAATTTGGCAAAGAAAGCAATCGTTATTTTACAAGTGTGACTCAAAGATACCACAGGCGGAAGAAACTGGCTGTGGTTGTATTGAAAGTTGTAAAGAAAGCAAATGGGTTGGCGTTTTCAAAGAAAACTGCCCCGCGATACCCCAGGCGGTGTAATACCAGCTGAGGGTTACTGCAAGCAGCTTGCGAAGAAAATTGCTTAGAGATACCTCAGACGGTATAGAACCGGCTGCGGGTCTATTGAAAGCAATTAGTAAGAAAGCCACCCAAGAGTCCCTCAGACGACATAAGACCAGCTGAGGGTCTGATGGATGTCGCTGACTTTGAAGACTGCTCAAAGATACCCCAGGCGGTATGAAACCGGCTGTGGGTATATTAAACGCTAGTCATGAAAGAAATTGCTTAAAGATGCCCCAGACGGTGTAAACCGGCTGAGGGTCTATTGAATGCAATCCATGAGGAATTGCTTAAAGATGCCCCAGACGGTGTAAGACCGGCTGTGGCCCTATCAGAAATCAAGAAGAAGAAACTGACCAAGTCAGAACGGTACCTTAGTGAAACGGGCAAAGAAGCACTCAACCGGTAGCCGGACGTATTAGAACTGAAAAGGTTGATTGAAAGAAAGAGCAGCCGGGATCAGAATTATGTCCTTTTCTCTCAAAGGAATTCTCTCAAAAATTTGCAAAAGTGTGGAATGAGAGGAGGGAGGTTCCTATTTATAAGGAAACCCAGAAGGCAAAGCTTCGCCTCTCTTCAAATTTGAATTCAAAAAAAAATGGAGGGAAGGAGACGAACCGTCGCCTTCTCAGAGCTGGGCACGTGTCACAGGTGCCACGTGGCAAGCCACGTGACGCTTGTGAGGGGCAAATGTTTGGGGTGAAATTACCCATGCCGCGTGGCCCAATTGTAAGCTGACACGTGTCAGCCTCCTAGAGGCCCAATGGGATCCAATCGGAAGCTAACACGTGGCATATTAACCCTAATTGGGGGACAACTCTTCTTCTACTATAAATAGAGGAAAATCCTCATTTATTGGGGATTCATGTCCAATCATAAATACAAAAAACACAATCACCGAGCAATATTAATTGCGGAATCTCCCGGAATCCGAGAGAACAGTTACTTTCCGCATCTTTACTCACTCAGACGTATTCTAACTTGATCGTCGGAGGCGGAACTCCACCCAACTGGAGTCTCCGTGCTTTTGCAGGTACAGGCGGTCGGCTACCAGTTCTGTTGTTGTAACTCTCCCGCAGGACACATCAAAAGACCCCGAAACACTTCTTTCAAAGGGCAGTTCATTTTCCGCATCAAAAATATCCGAAGTATTACCTAAGAACTCATTCAAAGAAAACTCATTGATAATAGAGTACCAAGTCACAAGATTTCTTACAAGCATTTTATCAAACACCTTGTATGCACAATCAGGATATTCATAAGTATCATAAAATGCACCAATAACTCATTTTAAACCAAGTTTTAATTGCAACACAATTACAGAATTCATAACAAAAATTAATCAACTAAGTACAAGGATTTTGTCAATACAAACAAGATAATGATAAACAACAACACTGTGTAAAATTCGAAAATACTGACAAAATTTAAGAAAATTATATTCGGAAAAACCTAACATAACTTTTGTTGATTATTTACCTATATAATCTATGAAGCTTGTTGATTCTAGTTGCTGCTGAAATCTGACAAAAATCGAACGGAATAGTGTTCGAAATCCTTGAATCTCATTGAAATTGAAGCTCGTAGTTTCTTTACTCTGTTTTTCTGAGTAGCAGCAAGTATATGGATGAAAAGTTTGGATTCATTAAAGCTGTTGATATCGTTTGATCCTAAGGCTTAGATTTGTTATCATATATTAGGATTGTTCTCACATAAAGGGTGGTTCTCACCGGATCCCGACCCTATATATATATATATATATATATATATATATATATATATATATATATATATATATATATATATATATATATATATATATATATATATATATATATACACTCTAATCCCCAAAAGTATTCCTAGATTAAACTTGTCATCGTCTCATTAAAAATTCGAAAAAAATTGTGTAACACGCGTCCACACAAAGGATGGCGATGATTTCGAAGACGGCGGAACCGATGACTTCCGGCGAAACTACGACGTCTTCACATTGACTTATCAGCGCCATTCTCGCCGGATCCTTTTGTCATCGTCGAGTTCGTCGCTAGAGATAGTGCTGGGTTGGATTGTTGTGGTTTGTCTGGGACGATGTACTTGCCGATGGGGAGTCCTACGCCATTTCCACCCAGATTTAACAATGGAACATCAATCAAGCTCCGACCCTTGGCGACTGCCCAAGTCAAGTCGGCGGTGAGTGAAAAATCAAAATCAAGAGTTAGTATTGAAGTTGGTAGCAAATTTGATGTAGAGGAAAGAGGTAAAGAGCCATGACAATGGAGGTAAGGAAGGAGAGAGGAAAAGAGTTGTAAGCCTCTAAAATGTTAATGTCAGGTATTAGATTATTATTGTCAAGTATTAGATTATTATTGTCAGTTATTAAATTATTATTGTCAGGTATTAGATTATTATTGTTAGGTATTACAATATTAATGTCAGTATTAGATTATTATTGTTAGGTATTAAGATTATTACTGTCAGACATATTGGACTAACGGTGAGTTCGATCTCACGCAAAACCTTTCCTTAAAAAATTTCCCTCTTAAAAAAAAATTGAAGTTAATTTTATAAGGTAAAAGATAAGATAGAAAATTCTTACTACGTATTTAACGTTTACAGTCCTATATTCATTCAATTTTTGACTACGTAGAAAAGACGAAAGGTTTGTTAAGTTTGATAAAATTCATCGACTAAGTAAATCATTATAGAAAATATAAAAAGTAAATCATCAAACAAAATTCTTTTTCCATATTATGCATAAAGGTAATTCAACCATGTATAAAATAAAAAATCTTCTTCCATATTATGCATAAAGATGATTCAACCATGTATAAAATGAATAATCCGAGCATAGTTCGAGCTTTAACTTGTTATAAGAAAAGATAGCGAGATTAATATTTTATAGAAATGTAGTACAGATTTGAGTGGGGATCATGGGAGGAGACAAGTATAATATTATAATTGGAAAATGTAAAAAAAAAAAGTGTAACACTTAAAATATGGACAATTGACAAGTGTAACATTTAAAAAAACGTAAGGAGTAACATTTTTGTTGATCTCAATTGTCATAACTCATAAGTCATAATCCATGAAGCTTGTATTCTTTTTGCCATGTATAAACTTACAATATAATGGATGAAAAAGGAAAAAAAAAATCTATACTTTATTAAATTCTACTCTCTATAAATAGTCCATAAGAAATTAGTTTATGTAGATAGATTGATTCATTAGATTTTTCTACAGTTTAATTAAATAAAGAAAAGATTATACTCACTTTGTTTCTATATAATGGACAAATTTGACTTTTTTTTCCCTCGATTTTAACGACGGAGTAGTGGAGCAATAAGTCTTAGCTGCACTCTAGTGCAGCTAGAATAGCTGCACCACTGTCTATGAAATGAACATGTAGTAAAAAAATATGTACACGTAAAAAAAATGAACATTCAGTAATAATAAATGAACACATAAAAAAAATGAACATTTAGTAATTAAAAAGTGAACATGCTAAAAAAAAATATGATAATTCAGTATTAAAAATAAACATGATAACCACAAAATTGCTGGGCCACGACCTTAAAAATGAACATTTAGTGTAAAAATAATTATGAACACGTAAAAATAAAAAAAAAATAATAAAAAAAAAAACATTTATTTATAAAAAATGAACATGTCAAAAATAATTATGAACATTAGTATATTAAAAGTGAACATTTATCATACAATAATAAAATAGCGACTACACCTAATAAAATTAATATTTCATAAAAATATATGAACATATTAAAGAAAATGAAAATTTAGTATAAAAAAAATGAACACGTGAAAAAAATTATGAACATTTATTTAGTATATTAAAAATGAACATGATTTTCTTATATTCATATATATTTAAATTCATTGTATATTATTATTAACAGAAAATAAAGATAAAATTAATCATTAAAATATGTTCAGTTTTTATGTACTAAATGTTCATTTTTATTGTACTAAATGTTCAATTTTAAAGTACATCGTGTTCATTTTTTTGCCAAAAATTATACACAAATATTAGCAACTTAATTAAAAAATTCGAAATTCATAATAATAGACAAATTAAAGATGCAGCAACTCAATAATTCATCACAAAAACTCATTAATTATATTAACTAGATTAGTGCCCGTGCGATGCAGGATTGTAAACTTGTAATAATTTTTTTTCCATAATTAATTGTGGATATAGTACAAAAATGAGGCAACTCATGTGGAATAAATAAATGCAACGCATATAGAAAAATTAAATAATAAGACAAAAATTATTAAAACTACGATTGAGGAAAAAACAATCTATACTAATATATTAAAAAGAGTCTCTAAAAATTTCTATGCGCCATGTAAACCCCCTTCTGCCACGTCTCTTACTGAACTCCTCAATATGCCATAGAAGGATCGAACACTTGACCTCTTAGAAGAAAAGTTATTGTATAACCATCTAGGCTAATTGTTAAGTATGCTTTAACATTTCACAATAAATAATATTATACTACAAAGTATTGAAGACACATACTACATACAAACTATTAGATGCTCTTATAAATTTGCAGTTGCACAACTATAAAAGTAGTAACTGGGGCAACGCCCGGGCTACTCACTAAGTCACTAGTTATTGTTGATTAGTTGTGTTGAAAATATTTAGAAGTAGTATACAATATATTACATAATTGATGCATATTATTTCCCAATAAAACTATACAATCTAGTAACTATATGACTAAAGACTTATTAATAAATGTTTTTTAATAAACATAAAAATATTACTCAAACAACAGAATAAAATCTACAATAAAACTATTAGCACAAGATATATGTAAATATACAAATTACAAATAATATATTACATACAAAGTATAATTGTTAACTTAATCTTACAAAATTTAATTTATACTTCATATTAGAAATATCTTAACTTAATCTTACAAAACAACATTACACATACAAAGTACAATTGTTATCACTTAACTTTTTAAATTGTTACACCATTTTTTGTTTTCATTTTTATTTAAGCGCTACACTTCCTTATCTTTGGTAAATTAACTACCATTGAATTAAAGAGTATAAATATTATTATCGTAGTAAGTTGCTTATTTATTTAAAAACTGATTTAATTTTAATAATATACAACTGTACGAAATATTTTTTGGTTAAATTCGTGCATCGCACGGGTACTAATCTAGTACTCCGTTTAAAACATGTTTAGGCGGTAATAATAGTATATTGTACCTAAACCAGTGACTCACTTTTTCTATAATTAAAAAAGAGTTGGAATAATATTTTAGGTAAATGTGTATGGAAGAAATACGAATACGAAATAAAAAGAAATACATTTTATTTAAAGATAATATATAAGATTTAGTTAATAATATTATAGTTGTATTATAAAAATATTCCAAAAATAAAAGTTTTTTTTCCTAAAAGGGGTGGGGGAGTTTTGGAGGGAAAATACAGCATTAGGAAGTGACACGTGTCATTCCTAGTGTCTGTTTTAGTATTATGTTATTGATATTCATAAAAATTTCAAAAATTCAGTTGAAATAGTCTAATTTACTAGATTAATCAAAAAATCAATTGAAATTCATCAAATTCCTCAAATTGAAATTCACCAATTATAAAATCAGAAAAATCAATTACAAATTCAGCCCAAATCTAACCTAGTAAAAATTAATTAAAAATCAACAACACAAAAACTAACCTACATTGATGATCTCTTTTGAATAACAACCAAATCCATAATAATGTAGAAAACAAACGGAAAAGAAAATAGTGACGATTGCGACGAAGATGATGGAGAATGTTACAATGGTGAGGAATTAGAGAATAACCAAAGTAGGAGCATAAAAGAAGTTTAAAGATTGAGGGAAAGTGAGGTAAGAAAGAAAATTTACTTATAAAGAAAGGGGAATAAAAAAAAGGAGAGAGAAAATTTTGAATGGAGAAGAAAACAGAGAGAGAAAATTAATGGAGGTAAGGAAGAAGAAGAGAGAGAGGTAAATATAAGGAAGGGAGAAAAAACATATGTTCGTTTTTGAAGTATTATTTGTTCATATATATGGTTATTAAAGTTAGTTTAGCTGCACAAGTGTATAGCTAAGGTACCCATATTTTATTACTGGACGGACCTGCCTATTTTTTTATGGGCCGGGTTAAGGTTTTTAATGGGAGCTCCAACCCATTGAAGTATTGAACTGCTCTGATTGTGAATAAGAAAAGAAAAAAAAACCGCAGTTCTCCATTGAAGCGAACTCAACGTTCTCCATTTCTGATACTTATATCCCCCATTGAAGCAGCCTCTGAGGTATTTTCTTGTTTCTATTTGTAATCATCCTGTGAATTTTACAATATAGGGTGTATCGTTGATACTAATTTAATTTAATTGTTGGTGTAGTAAGTTTAGGGTTCGAAAATTTGAAGTATTGGTTCTAATTACTAAGATGATAACCAACAATTGAATCAAATATGTCTTTCTTCCCTAAAATTATTGATGTGATAATACAATCAAATTTTGTTGCTAATGTGTTGCAGAACCATTTAATATTAGAATTGAATTATCAAATTAGATTGTGATTTTTCTGGGTTGAAGTTTTGTTTCATCTTATTATCGGTTTTATAGGGGTGCTAGTATAGGGTAGTCTTAGTACTGAAATAGCTGGGATTAGTTCTTAGTTGAATTAGTTTTGCTTCATTTTTTATAAAAAGCCTAAACTTTCCCTCACACCCACTGTGGGGGTCAAATTGGAGTGTATATGACAATTTCGAGATCAACCATACGAAGAATATTGGAGTGTATATGACAATGTTGCTCAAATTGAAGTGGATGGATTCTGTAAAAGAAGTGAACATTCATGAAAAATACAAACTTGTTGATATCAACCATATGAAGAAATGCTCAAAGTACAATCCGTTTGTGTTGTCATACCGAATATTTCAAGTGTATTTCGCACTCTAGCTGTGTTTAAGACGAAGGCTAGGTCACTCCTGTTGATTTAGTTGCACTGGAAAACATTGGTGATGATGAAGCTCAGAGTGACAATGATGTTGTCGAGGGGAGCCTTTCGGATGATGTAGAGGATGAGTCTAGTTTTGATTCAAGCGATAGTGGTGATGATGAGGACGATGATCTTGATTTGTTTTGTTGAGTGTAGTGCTCATCTGTATGACTTTATGTGTAATTTGACATTAATTTTGATATGTATAGATATATTAGTTTTTGAGATATGATGAATGCCTTTATTTTGTTTATGCCTGAGTTCTTAATTATTGTTGTGATATTTGTAAAACCTTTTGTTTGTGTGGATTAAGGAAACAAACCAAGCAAACATATTTGGGTGTTCATTCAATTTTTTAAACCCCTGTAACAGGTACAAATGTTAAGCCGATCACGAGGTTTTGGTGGCGGTAAGAAACGGGGTCGTAGCGGTTCCCAACCTATACCAGCGCAAAATTTACAGGACATCCAACTATTAGATGAAGATAAGACCCAGGATGCTGGTGCTATCGAAACCGTACATATGTTTAGCCGATCACGAGGTTTTGGTGGCGGTCAGAAACGGGGTCGTAGCGGTTCCCAGCCTGTACCAGCGCAAAACACACCCCTAATTGTATCATTAGATGAAGAGGAGACCCAGGATGCTGGTGCTACCGAAATCGTAGTTTCTGAGACTCAGTTCGAGCAAGGAGAATCCTCACCCAATTCCAGGGAGTTGGACCCCGATGGCTTTTGGTATGGTTTAAATTGGTTTGTGTGTGTTTTTGTAATTTAAAGATTGTAATTGTATAACGCACCCCTAATTGTTCCCTTTCCTTCTATGTCAGGTTTGATGACAACCGTGTTAGTCGGTCCATTACTGAAATATTTCAGGGATGCTTACGAGAACCGTATAGAAATTACACAGAGGTTGATGACGTCACAAAAGCACATTGGTGGACCTTGTTTGAGGTTAATTGCATGTTTTATCTTATTGTGAACAAATGATCAAAGTTTCATTATTGTTTAACTTTGAAGATGTGAATGTGGTTTGACATTGCAGCGTCAATTCACATGGAAACCTGAGTTAGACGCTGAGGTTAGGAGGGTTTACTCCATTAAAGCTGCAAAACGCTTGAGGGAGCTGTTTTACTATGTCACTCAGAAGTGCAATGGTAAGAAGCCGAAATGGCTAGCGGAACATGTACATGAAGGTTGGATGAAAATCCTTGAAGATCCTACATTCAAAGTAAAATCAGAGCAAGCTAAAAAGAACCGGAGGGGCGGTTCCCTATCTAATCCAATTGAACCGTCCCATTTCCAAGGTTCTATTTCAGCTAAGGAGCATGCTAGGCGGCTGGTAAGATCAAGATAGATATAACTCATTTTATAGTATCATTGTTGTTTTTATTAACTTTGAAGTACTTTAAATTACAAGGCTGTCAAGAGTAATGGCATACTTCCTAATGCGGGAGAGCTATACCTCAAAACACATTTTAAGGAAGTTCCTGGCAAAGGTAGTGTCCCATGCAGTTCAAAAGCTAAGCGAATCACGGTAATTAAGTTAACTTCGTGTTTCATACATTTATCCATTTATTTCTACTTTGGTCTTACGTGCTCCCAAACCTTATTAGTGTGGTATGTTTATGTGATTGCAAGTCAAAAACTCATAACTAAATATATGTATAACATGTCATGGGTGTTAGTTCTTTCTTTTGATTAAAAGCATGAAAAATAGGAAGGATACATGTCATTTTAGACCTTTTAATCCAATATGCCCTAAAAACTGAGTAACTTTGCATTTTCATGTGGTTTCAAGTCATACAAACTCATAACAAAATATATTTGGCATGTCGTGGGTGTAGTTCATTCATTTGGCTAAAAATATTGAGAATGGGGAAGGTAGAAGCCATTTTGGTCATTTATTTTTCCCTTTTTGGTCCTAAATGCCAACAAAGCTTAGTAATTTGGCCTTTTTATGTGGTTTTAAGTTACGAGTATAAAAACTCATAATTAAGCATGTTGGAGATGTTATGGGTGTTAATTCATTCATTTTGCTAAAAACATGGAAAGTATGGAGGGTAAAAGCCATTATTGTCCAATTTTGGTCCTATATACTCTCATAAGTGGTGTAAGATCATTCAATTGGCTAAATACATGGAAAATGGGAAAGATAGAAGCCATTTTGGCCGGATTTAAACCTTTTTGGTCCTATATGCTCCCAAAACTTAGTAACTTTGCATATTCATGTGGTTTAAAGTCATGGAAGCTCATAACTAAGTATATTTGGCATGCCATGGGTATTAATTTATTCATTTGACTAAAAATATGGATAATTGGATAGGTGGAAACCATTTTGTCCTTTCCTTTTTTTTAAAAAAAAAATACCTTTTTGGTTCTATATGCTCCTTATACTTATTAGCTTAGCATATTCATGTTTCAAGTCATAGAAACTCAACTAACTATATTTGGCATGTGATGGTTGTTAGTTCATTCATTTGATTAAAAAACATGGAAAATGAGAAGGATAGAAGTCATTTTGGCTATTTTATTTTTTGATCTTTTATGCTCTTAAATCTTAGTTTATTTTATATGTATATTCATGTGGTATTAAGTTATAGAGATTCATAACTAAGTATATTTGGTTAGTCATAGTTGTTAGTTCATTCTTTTCGCTAAAAACATGGAAAGTGAGAAAGGTAAAAGGCTATTTTGGCTATTTTTGACCCCTTTTTATCATAAATGCTCCCAATATTTAGTGTATTCATGTGGCTTTAATTCATAGAAAATTATAGCTAAGTATATTTGGCATGTCATGGATGTTAGTTGATTCATTTAATTAAAAACATGTAAAATGGGAAGGATATAAGCATTTTGGCCATTTTTCGAATCTAAATTTTTTTCACTTGTATTGTGGTTGTTAATATAATAGGAAGCCTACCTAAAGGCAGTGGCGGAATGTAAGGAGAAGGGTGTTCAGAAGGATCCGAATCAAATATTTTTGGATGCGGTCGGTGGTAAAAAGAGAGGGACGGTACCGGGATTGGGAACTAGTGTGGACATGTACTACGGTAACGGTAAGCGCTCCCGACTGGTTCGCGGCTCATCCAACACTTACTGCCCATCTGTTGCTCAATTGTCCTCTCAGATACAAAGGGAACGAGAAGAAAATGAGAGGAGGTGCCAGGAACTGAGCACACAGCATCAACAACAGTTGGAAGCTTACAAGGCACAGATGGAGAGACAATTGGAAGAGCGGCTGCAGAAGGAGCGTGAAGAGAATGAGAGGAGTCAGCGGGAGTACCTAGAAGAGATGAGGAAAATGATGATGAAAGTCATGTCGCAGTTATGTGGTGTGTCCGATTCTGCAAGTGTAAAGTGATTTTAGTTTGTTGTTGATACTACTTTATGCTACGACAGTAATGTTATTACTGTTGCTGATTCTACATTTATCGGCTAATAGTGTAAATGCATGGAATGATGACTTGTAATGTTACTGCCCATCTGACTGGCTTTAAAACTTTGATGGTGACATGATATGGGTGCTTCATTTTCCCAGCGATACCTCTAATCTACACCCAGAAAGACGCAGTTAACTCAGTCTGGATGCGAATTACAGCAGTTAAGAATATGTTTTATCATAGGATGCGAATTACAGCAGTTAACTCAGTCTGGATGCGAATTACAGAAGTTAAGAATATGTTTTATCGTAGGCTGATCACATTGAAACTGATAGACATTACTGTTGCTGTACAGCGCCTGTACTGCCGATGGATAAAAACTGTGCTACTGCATTAGGTTTGATGAAAATCGATGATTATTGAGTTTGCTGAGAAACTGAATGGAGATCAATTGAAAGTTATTACTTGTATTATTAGTTGGTGTTGATTTTATGTAGTTTTAAACTTGTAGTTAATAAAAACATCAAGGTGGAGGTGCTAAACTTAATAAACTTCATTTAAATTAATTTAATTATCAATATATAGATTCGTTTATCAATATCTAATTAATTTATCCAAAACATAGTCCTTATACTTCGTCTTGATGCAAGGAAACACGAGGCAATGCACAAGTATGGGAAGGGAACCAGTTATTGACCACCAAAGTGTAGTCAGTTGAAAGAGAACGAATTATGGTCCACCAAAGTGCGTTTGCTGAACAAGGCTTAGTTAGCCTAGTGATAAGGTTTTGGTCTCATGACTTGAACGTCTTGACCCTCTTCACCTCTTGCGATCAAATCCCCACTAGGAGTTGTTTAATGGAAATTGATTTTCTTATCCTTACATAAAAAAGGTGCTGATTTAATGAGATCCATCTCTTTATCTTGTAAAAAAAAAAAAAAAAAGTGACAGCTGTTATTCCTATATGTAGATAAGTACGAAGTATCATTTTACAAATATCCAATAATTGTTTTCGCGAAGGACCACAATAACCGTTGATAAATGGTCCTTCTTTGGCAAGTTAACTAGTGCATGGTACAACAAGCCAAATGGTATTAAAATAGGACTGACGCATTATGTCCATTACATTCGTATGATTCTTACCATATAAGTTTTGTTCATATCCTAAAATAAAATCAAGCTTGCATGCTATTGTAGCCGATCAAATGCATAATAATGCGGTTAATATTGTGCCGTAAAAGATACGAGTATATCAAAAGGTGATCATGGTAATACAAAACACTCTTACTTATTAATTTGTTATACTTATCGACGGCTCTATCTCTATTGTCCGTTTTTATTTTATTAATCAATCATAGTATAATTTTTCAAGTGGAAGAAAAACAGATTCCCTTTAGCTTTTTCTCCTTGAAAGGTTTTTTTTTTTTTTCCTCTAGGGTTTCTCTCTTGGAAGGGTTTTTCTAGCCTTTATTGCTAGGTTTTTTTCAATTTTTTTTGAAGGTTTTCCTTCTCTGTTCTCCCTTTTCTCTACAATCTCTTTCCTCTTAGTCTCAGTTGTGAATCTTTGTAGGGGTTTTCACTGGTGTTCTTACCGATGGTAAACCCCCAAAAACCTTTTAATTGCTTTCAATAAATAAATCTCATCCTTGGATGATGATTTTTCTCTTGAATTTATTTTCTTTTTATGTTTGTATGACAAATATTGAAGATGTAGGGTTTCACAATCTCTACAAGAATCCGGAGGACCACATGAGTATTTTCACTCAAACGACTACGCATAAGTGGATTTCAAGTCGAATCAGTGCGAACTCACAGATTGTATTGATTCTGATGAAGTTTTTTATTAAGGCGATTGTTAATCAAATCTACGATGTATTTAATTTTAAGGTGTGTACTTGTGTTGAAATTCTTGGTTTCTTAGGAATTATATGTAAGTGTTGTTTGGCTATATTTTATTAACGAAATCCCTTTTTCTTTTTGGAAAAAAAAAATCAAAAATCAAAAATTTTCAAATGATGGTATATACAAGCTTAATTCAAAGTAGTACATATATAATCATTTTACAAATAATTCTCATTTAGCTATGTATGATATGATTAAGAGTTAATTTTAAAATATCAATTTATTTAGTATATATAATTACTTTTGGCTTTACATATGCAACCGCGTATATATCAATTTTCATTATTTTAGGCGTGTAATATAAGGAGCAATAAAAGTAACTCCGTATTAATGTAGATAAGATATGTTTTCATGTATTGACTACTTCTTCAAGACCTTAATAACTACGCTAAGTGATATACATGACTCCGTTAAAAAAAAAAAAAAAGAAAAAAAAAAGTGATACACATGACTTGGATGAAAAAAAAATAAAAAAATATTGATAACACCTCAAAAAAGTTTATGTTAATAATAGCTATCTTTTTCTACTTGAAAAGTCCCTCGTTCCTTTATTTGGTTGGATAAAAGGAATGGAGGGTAGAGTGAATGAAAATATTATGGTTAGCCACCCTCTTTTGGAGGATGAATTGGAGGCAAACAGGAAGAATAATTCAACAAAAGAAGGGAACTCCTCTTTCTTCGAGGCTTTCTTCAATGGCCTAAACGCTCTTTCAGGTTTTTTCTCTTTTTACATTCTACTACGTAAATGTTCATGTTTAGTTATATACTAATACATATATATGTAAAAATTAGAAGAAAAAACAATCCTCTTGTTTTGTTTATGTGTAAATAACAAGTCAACATCTCATCTTGAGTTGTTTATAAAATCTCGTTGATACGGAAAACACCTTTCTAATTAAAAGAATTAAGAATTCGTTCGATATTATTGTGTGGGGCTGCTAGTTTTCAATCTTTTTTGTTTTTTCCTCTTGATTAGAAGAGCGGTTTGATCTTTGTCTAATTAGGAGGCCTATTAATAGTTTGTTTTGTCAACTAACGGATTAACCCTAGTGTAATTAATACTCCGTAACTTTTAGTCCTGATTGGCAAAGCCCCGGGGCTGGTGGAGGCCGGCCCCGTGCCCCAACTGCAAGTTTCTTTAACATCAAAAGCTGCCCCCCTTAAAACATTATTATAAACAATGAATTTGCATACTAATAATGCCTTGTAATCCATAGCACAGTGGTAGGAGTGGTTATATGACACAGCTCATTGTCAAAGAGAGGTTATATAAGATCGAGTCTTGTTTGTGTAATTTGTTTTTATCCATTCAACATTTCTTTTTGTAAAAATTTGCAAAGTTTATATTGATTAGTTTTGTTTATTTTGTTATTCCAATCTTTCTTATAATAATTTCGCCCATATTCTTAATTGGCTTAATTGTGTAGCGTAAATTTAATTCTTGTAATATTTTATATTTATCTTTAATCTTTAGTGCAAATGAGCCACAATGGCAATACATAACACAAATTGGGAAAGAAAAAATCAAACTCCAAACATTGTACACAAGCCCTCAATCTTAATCACTAGCCAAAATCATGTTGGTTTTATATTATTTTATTTATTTTATATTTTTTGGTGTTCCACCTGGTTTACCCTTTGGGCTAATCCGGATTCGAGATCAATTTTGGGTGGTTAGGTTCCTATCCCCTCCCAATTGTTGTTGTGAGGGATCGAACACGCGATCCTTCCTACCAAGTGTATCCCCAATCACCACTACACCAATAGCCAATTGGTATATTATTTTATGCAATGTTGATTATTTTGATGAATAACAAAACAATGGGTTAAAAATATTTTGTTGAAATGAACTACAAGTGATAGTTTTTCCTTTTTATTCAATTATAATCAATCACAATGTTTTGAGTTTTGCACGATTGCACTTATTTAACATATTGTACAGATTTGACCATATCTTTGATAATCAAAATGGTTTATTTGAAACTAAACATTGAGTTTAATCATAGTACGTTCAACCTATTAGCTAACAACATTTGTTTTGTAATACATTAGTAAAAAAAAATGTTTTAAAAAATAAAATATAGTCGAAGCTAATTTATAATAATGAAAAAGAAAAAAGTATACAAAAGAAAACATATGTAATATTATCTTAGTTAATATAAGTCTCCTGAAAATAGGAGCCGAATATTTTCCTTGGTTCAGCTGGAAAAGTGGTTAATCAGCCTATCACAGTCACTTCTAGGGATATTCATATAACAAACTAGCACCAATCACATTTCAATATAAGGAAACTAGATTAATTAGTCCTGTGTTGCAGAACAATCAAAATAAAGGTAGTCATTACTCTTTAATTAGAAGATATGCACTCATAATCTCAATAATTTTAAAGATGTTAAATATGGAAGAGAAAAAAAGAGAGATAGGAGAGAAATTGGGGAGAGAATAAATCAGTCTCACTTATTACATAGAGTGGGGTATATATATACATATAATATAATAAGAGTTTGCTTAGATAATAAAAAATCCTAAATTTAGAATATTCCGGAATGATAAAAAGAGGATAATGGATATCCACACAATATTTCATAACACTCTCCCTTGGATGTCCATTATCGAAGAGTGTGCCTCGTTAAAACCTTATTAGGAAAAACCCTGTGGGATAAAAACCTAATGAAGGAAAAAGAGTACAACATTATTCGTAATACGCTCGAGATGCTGCCTCATTAAAAACCTTACCAGGAAAACCCAATGTGAGACAAAACCATGATCAAGGGAAAAAGAGTGCAATGCGTATTTTCTCCCCCTGATGAATACATAACTTGAGATCTTCTAGTGCCGTAACAATGAATCCGATATAGTTGGATATCTTTTAATATGTAGTAAAATATCATTCGTTGGTCTTCGATCCTCCTAAACTAAAATTGCATCTTCAAGTCTTCAAGTGAACATGTGAAGTGTCTTCATTTCACCATACATGTATTTATCTCTACATCATTCCAAACCTCTGTTTGAATAAAGTTACTTTAAAAGTTAAACTTATGCGGTTAGACCTTCTTCTGGAGATCGTGAATAATAGAAGTCGATGATCATTATTTGATCAAACATTCATTGATAATAATTTGATGACAAAACTTGATATTATTAATGTCGTTCTTCAATCTCATCTGAATTATAATGTAACACATGTAATTAGATACGCTAATCATGGTTCTTCTGGACCATAAGAAAACATTCTCACGCATAAGTATTCCATTGATATTCTTTAGACGTTTCATAATTGACACAATAGCTCTCTTGCAAATACAAAAGCAAATCTCACTAACTTTCATATGCTCAAACCTCAGGTTGAGATGTCAATGATGTAGTCACATAGAGTTTTCAAGAGTTTGATAATAATTGCAATATTCAAGATATAAAATTTGTAGGGATATAAATACGTTGCATATAAGTTCTTCAGGAACTTTTCTTACATGATTCATAAATAATATTAGATCAACGTCATATATAATTATAAGTCCGTTGGAATATAAATATGTCTTTCTAATTTTCCATCAAAGTTGTAAATATGTCTTACTATACTTTGAATGAACATTGACATACACTACAATTATTGTATAGAAACTAATGCATGCAATATGAGATATATAAAACATGATAACATATTAAGCAAAATATACAATAAGTAATGCATCTAACAACTACTGACATATGCAATGAACAATTCGTTAACTTATGACTCATACATGCATATAAACATACATAGGACTCAAAATAATGCAAGACACTATACAGTGTGGATTTAAAAATCCATATTTCATTGGACTTCTGGTCTATGATATACTTATGATTATTATCATTATGTCGACATCAAAATGGACATATATTTCAGATCCCCTTATGCACTAGTCCACTTTATTATGCATATGCATATTATTCATCGGTTCCCTTGTGTACCGGTATCATAATATTTTCCTTTAACGTACATTTCGCATACTACTTTACTATGATATATGAATACATTTCTTATTGGTACCATCATAACTTCCTTACATCATAGGCCTTCTATTGTAATAATTCAGATATCTATACCACTTTTAGGGTATTTCATACACTATGGTATTTATATACTATTACGCTATTAATGTTAACTGTACTATCTTGTCATATATCATATCCATTAGAGATATTTTTATTTTGGAACCGATCATATAACCGACACTTTAGGTGTAGTGATTCAAGTATAATTGGCAAGATTTTATCTCAATGTATACACATAATATGACCAAAAAGTATCTTCAACGCTATGCAACATGAGTCATAACTAAATACAAATCAAATCATAAATGTGCAACATATCTTGATAATATATAGGCAAAAGTTGGCATATAACTTTTCAAACTACCTTTATAGGGATCATCAATTATATTTTCCGATATTTCCAACTTTTGCTAATTCTTCTCCCCCTAAGTTGGTAAAATATCTCATTTATAGGGGCGTCTAATTCTATACCAACTTAGTATACAAATTTGCATTGAAATTCTTTTCATCGGGAGGATCACAATCAAAATAATTATCTCAGAAGATTTGTATTAAACAAGTTTTCTCTCTTCTAGAGAACAATTTCAATGAAGAATCATTTCTTCATTAACTTTACATTGCATGTGTATTTATTGTTACACTTTCCATAATATGTTCTCTTCTGGAAATCAATGTCAATGGGGAGACATGTGTTGTGCAGTTGTACGTTTTTCTTTCTTTTCCAATTTCTTATGTGCTTACATATAATAGCCCCAATCAAAAGAATTATTATACAACCATAAAACACTTGCTTGGAATTATGCTAGGTAGTGATCTTCAAGATCTTTAAAGATTTAAATAGAGTATTTGGTGAGATTCTGGTCACCTAATAGTTAACGATAACATGTTTGTTATTCTGGTGAACTTCTGATCACCCATTACTATTCAATAATAGCTCAATCTTAATGTTATGTCTTTCCATTTAATTCATTTCATATATGCAACATTGAGAGAGCGTCAACACATTATCAAATGAAACTTCAAGTTTCCATAACGGGTAATTATTAAACCCGGATGGCCTAATTTAATTATCAGATCCAGTCACTTCTCTAAATTTGAACTCTGGTCAGTATTCCAACACTAGTGATCACTTTATTAAAATTACTTTATGCATGGCCATGAATATGATGTGATATAGAACACTAACATGTGTTTCTTTATATAATTGGCAAGACAATCAACTAATACTTTATCCAAAAAATTTATACTCTGTTGGAGCTTTGATTATAATCTTGATACATGATAAGCTTGTTGGAAATTCTATACTCTTCTAGAGTACTCTATATAGTCATGGTACATATCCATTTTACTAAGTATAATCTCTTATAAGGATCTATCAAAATGCATTACTTCCTCAAATTTGCTATTATCAATAATTGCTCTTTTCATGTTTGAAGATTCTTATCTTTGAAATCTATTGGGCTCGGGTACGGCTACCACGCTTTAGGCGTGCTTTAGGTTCATTAGTAATTGATGTTGTCCTTCTGGGATATTAATTTTAATTAGAGCATTTACAGTTGGTATATAGCTAATGACATCTATTCATATCTATCTTCAGGATGGTATCATTTTGAAATATATTAATTAGCATGTGGCCACTTTTATTAAATAAAACGTTAATGTTTAAGTTAATGTATGTACCAAACTGCCCATCAATTTTTTTTTCTATTATTTATGTGCAAGGATTACATAAAATAATGAAATAAATACTATCTCCCCCTAATCCTTGCATGTGGGGGCATTAAATTAATCCAACTACCTTTAAATCTCTTGCACCTTTTAAGCCATAAATTCTTTTATCAATGCATGTAACAAGCAAAGTAAAATGATTCTTATAAAACTCATATGAATCTTTATACTAAAAATTCTCAAATTAATATTTCTAATAGAATTAAAGGAACTAAAATAAGATTCACTAAACCAAATGACTTAAATTAATAAATGACTGATAATAATAATAATGAAATATCCGAAAACATAAAAATATCCAAAAACATAAAATTATTGTCCAAAACCAAATGTCCCATAAAGCATTAAATCATAGTAGTACGATAAAATTCTATAATAAATGCAAGCTAATTAATAGAGTTTATTTGCCAATGGATCATAATTTATTCAATTATTTTCTTCAGGATTAGGAAAGAAATCAGCTGCTTCCAGGTGAGTTGTACACTAGTAGAAAAACTAAAATGGGCACTGCCAAATGCACACCGGTTTTTAAAAACCGGTGCGAAAAAAAATTGTCAAGATTGAGGGAAAGAGTTTTCGCACTGGTTCTAATCAAACTGGTGCGAAAAGTTTGTTTTTCCCACCGGTTCTTACAAAACCGGTGGGAAAAGTGAGTAAATCGCACCGATTCGGTTCGAACCGGTGCGAAATCTATTGTTAAATATAAAAAAAAACGGTCAATCTTCTTTCTTTCTCTTTCATTTCCTCGATATTTCCTCCTCTCTCATCAGGCTCTCTCTCCTCCATTGAAGGGTACTCGAAATTCTCCATTGAAGGGGCTTCTGAGCTTTCTCTCAGCACTTTCCTCAATCTCCTTCTCTCTCCTTCGATCTCCTTCTCCATAACTGTCACTTTCCCTTTTCTTTCTTCTTTCTTTCGATCTCCTTCTCCTTCTCTGTCCGAAATCGGCTCAAATCGAACATGTTCATATTCTCTGCTCCTTCAATGTTCCTCAACGTCTCCTGGTTCGTTTCTCTTTCTTCAATTTTTATGATAATTTTTGCTGGGTTTTGTAATTAGGGTTTCTAATTTGACTCCGAATCTCCGAAATTGTTTTTGGGATGATATTGTAGAATACTGCGAATACTCTTCATGGTGGGAGTTGAGAAGGCTGTGTCCTTGTGGATTGGGGAGTTGTTTGGTTCTTACTGCTAATACGGAGCGTAATCGCGGTCGAAAGTTCTTTCGTTGCCCTGATCGTTAGGTTTGTGAGTTTATTTCTAATTAGGGATTTTGATTTTGTGAGTTTATCTTCTTTTATATAATTTATTTACATTCAATCAATATGAAAATATTCCATTATTTAATTTTTGTGGGCATTTGATTGTTAAAGTTATCTGTTCTTGTAAATTGTTCAATAATTATTTTCTGCATTTGAAGTACACAACAATGATTTATACAGTTCATATGTTTTGGGTTTTTTTTTTTATTTTATTTTTATTTTTTTATTTGAGGGGAATGGTACAATTTAAACGGTCATGATAGATTAAGGTGCATGAAGATACTAAGTACTGATTAAATCTTCCTTTAATAAACTAATTTGAACTGAAATTCTAAATATGACCCAAATTATTACATTTTTCTGTAATTTTTCTGTCTAAAAGGGTCATGATAGACAAATTATTACATTTTAGCTTGACTTTAGCTTTAGCTTGCTCATTATGTGATTGTTTGTATTGCTTATATATGTAGGAATGAATCTCAGATGCATTGTTGTCTTTGATTTGGTTAGTCGACGTAGGATCAAATTTATGAAATTGTCGTATGCCTATTTTGGGGAACCTGATTGTCCTGATATTGTTCGTTCTGCTTTTAGTTTGTGTCGTACGAAGGATCGCTTGTGTGCTTGGGCTTATTATAATGGTGGATATGTAGTTGATATGTGGATGTTGAAAGAATATGATGTGTGGGAATCATGGACCAGGTTGTTTTGTGGTGATATGAGATGTGAATATTGGAATTTTTTTGGATTTACCAAGGCCAGAGAGGTTATGATGTTCCATTTTAATTGGCTAGTACTTATTGACTTCAGCCGAGTTCCACTTGAATCGAGGTCTGTTTGTTTTGGACACCAAGTGACAGCTTTGAATTATGTAATGGGTGTAAGAGCTCAGATACCATATTGTCGAAGGAAAATCGACTCTTCTTCCTCAGATGTGAACAGGTTAGTCTTACATTGAAATTTGTTGCTTTCCTTTTGGTGTACTTGTTCAGTTTTGACTTGGTCTATTGATATTCTTGTCTTTGTGCATGAGCAACTTATGTTTTTCTTAAGTGCTTTTTTGTTAAAGCTGTGTGAAAGGCCTATGATGACTAGTGGTATTTTTGAGCTCTTGTCAATATGTGCCTATGAAAAAACTATTATCCGAGTTCTGAGGCCTCATCCCAGCTTTTGTGTTTTCTTGAAACCTTGCCATGGGCGTAGGTCCAGCTTTTGATGGTAAACGTTCTGAAGAATCTGACAAAATTATTGAAGAATAGCAATAGCAGTAGCAGTGAAATTATACAGAGGTAATTTCTCTCAACTTGGTATATAGGTTGTGTTGTAAATTGTAGATAATGAAAGGCTATAAGGACTATTTTAGGGTGGCTTGCCCATAGTAACACTATTTAGTGTAGGATGACAGTGTAATTTGTTCTTGATTTTAATGCTTGCTGTTTTGTTTTTGTACTATTGGCTTTCTATTTAATTGTGAAATTGTTGTGTTGCTCTTTTCTCTTTGGTTATATATAGAGTGGTTTGGTTTTGGAGAGTCTTATTGTCTTCTCTTCATTTTCTTTTGGCTGTAAGTATATGGTGTTTCAGAGGCAACTTTTTTTTTTAATTATACAGTGTACTTTAACAAATGAACCTTGATTACTGAACCTATATTAAGCTAAATCTACTAATTCTGGACACCAAAAACTGAACAGATTTCAAACTACCCTACTATGATGCTAGACTTTATAATCATATTGGACTGTACAGTGATACTCAGAATGATGCTTGCTAATGATAATTTAGTTTGAAAAATTCAAACTTTACTATTTGTTGGTTAAAATGGTTTTTGTTTGGTGCATTTTATATGATTTGGCTATTCAAATTACAAATTAGGTTT
The DNA here is from genome assembly GCF_001683475.1 of Chenopodium quinoa. Taxonomy (NCBI): domain Eukaryota; kingdom Viridiplantae; phylum Streptophyta; class Magnoliopsida; order Caryophyllales; family Amaranthaceae; genus Chenopodium; species Chenopodium quinoa. Next base: position 2,346,348 of record NW_018743032.1, read on the forward strand.
GTTGTTGTTTAATTTGTATAGTATGGCATTGAATAGGAAAGATCTAATTTGAGTACTGTGTTATCAGGGGTTCGTTTTATTAAGCTTTTGTGATGATTTGTTCCTTTGGTTGTTTTTCCGGTTTGGTTTGCTTAGATTCCTTTATTTTTCTGAGACATTAAACTATCCATTCAAATTTCAGAGGAAACAGTTCCCTATTAAGCTTAGTTTTGCCATGAATATAAATAATGCTGAAGGCCAATCTCTATCCCAAGTTGCCCTATATTTAAACACCCCTTGTTTTTCACATGGACGGCTTTATGTTGGTCTATGATCAGAGTTGGCTGCAGGTATGCTTAATAATTTACCTTTGCTTACAGTTCCTACCCTTTTCCCTCTCCCTTCTACTATTAAAAAAGTTGTTTTCTTCAGCCTTAGTTTTCTATATATAACTATATACATTCTCTTTTTGAACACTATACAAATGCTCTCAACTTCAATTCTAGATTGAAGAACCCTCTAATTTTGTAAGCCTTGCTAGCTATTTCTTTGCAATGATTACCCTGATAATATAAAGAGGTCCAATTACTGATGTCATCTATTAAAAGCTAATCTTAGATGTATTTTAAAAAAGATATGTTGCCACTAACAAATGCTTTCTTTCCTTCTTACAGAAATAGAGAAAATCGATTTATAAATGATGGATTTAGGAGGGAGTTAGCAGGATTGACGATATAGTGACTTAAAATGCAAAACACGTGGCTTATAGGTGCTGTAATACAGAAGTTCATAGGTGAACTTTTAATCAAGTAGACAGATTATTATTCATTCAGATTGGACCATCAGATCACATGTTCTTACAAAGCAAGGAGTTCTAACATGGGTTTACAAAGAAAAGCAAGCAGTAGCAAAATAGCAATAGCAGAACAGCAAGCAGCAAAAGCAGAACAATAGTAGCAGAAGCAGAACAACAGTAGTTATGATATCCTGGCTGTGATAGTTCTTGGAGTTATCGGAGGTGTTCTGGGCAGCTTTTATAATTATCTTATTGACATGCGCTATCGTTCACAACGTTGTAGCACCAGGCCCAGCAAAACAGCTATATGTTTTTTTTTTCAGTTTTTAAAGTGTAATATTACAAGCTATTGAACAAAATATATGTGTTTTATGTATATTAGTATTATATACAAGTATTTGGTACAATTTAAGTGAAAAAAATGAAAAAAAAAAATTAATTTTTTTGAAGCACTTTTGGCACCGGTTTTGGAAAAGAACCGGTGCTAAAATATTTTTTACAATATTTTTTTGAAGCACTTTTGGCACCGGTTCTCCCCCAGAACCGGTGCGAAATGTATGGGGTTTTAGCACCCCCCCCCAAATCCCCACCAGTTCAAAATCGGTGCTAAATGGGGGGTTTGAACAGGTGGGGATTAAGTATTTTCGCCTAGTGGTATCACCGTAATCAAAATCACCTTCGCCATCCTCGTACACCAAATTTGTTTCCACTTTTTTTTCTTTCTATTTGATTGATTGTTGATAGAGGTCTACTAGATGTTTTGATGTGCGACACACACGAGACCAATGGCCTTTTCCTCCACAACGGTTGCATATATTTTCATTTTTATCCTTCTCATTCTTATTTCCATCTTTATTGTCCTGGTGAGAGTATGAGTTCCTAAAATGACCACCTCGACCACGATCATGTCCACGTCCACGGCTGCGACCACGACCTCGACCACGACTGTTGGCGTGATCTCTAGCCTTTTGCTCTTTCCCACTATGGGATGTCGCATTCGCTTCAGGGAATGGAGTAGAGCCAGTTGGGCGTGATTCATGATTTTTCATTAATAGTTCATTATTTTGTTCAGCCACAAGGAGACAAGATATCAATTCAAAATATTTTGTAAAACCCTTTTCACGGTATTGTGTCTGTAGGACAACATTGTTTGCATGAAAAGTAGAGTATGTTTTTTCTGACATTTCTGCATTCGTGATTTTCTCTCCACATAATTTTAATTGTGATGTAATTCTAAACATGGCTGAGTTGTATTCACTCACAGACTTAAAGTCTTGTAATCTTAAATGTAACCAGTCATAACGAGCTTTTGGTAATATAAAAATTTTCTGGTGGTCATACCTTTCCTTTAGATTACTCCAAAGGACTTGTGGGTCTTTAACAGTCAAGTACTTAGTCTTAAGGCCTTCATGAAGGTGATGGCGAAGAAATATCATAGCTTTAGCCTTATCTTGGTTTGTTGCAGTGTTGTTTTCTTTAATAGTATCACCAAGTCTCTTTGCATCTAAATGTATTTCAGCATCTAACACCCAAGACAGATAGTTGTTTCCAGTAATATCAAGAGCAATAAATTCGAGTTTTGCAAGGTTTGACAAGATTCACTGATACATAAAACAGTATTATAAATTAGGAACTAAGGTGGTATAATAAATATATATATATATTCCAAATTTCAAATGAGGCGACTAATTTCAAGTAATTAATTATAACAAGATTTGCGTATTGAACCTTGAGAAGGTTATTGTTCATGAGACCACAATTAAGTCCACTAATCAATTATCATAACAAAATATAAACCTTAATAAATAAATAAATATATATATATATATATTAATTTTTTTTTTAATTTTTTATTATTAAACCTTAATAGGTTCCAACTTCCAAAATCCAAACCCATTAACATACAAATTGCATATTTGCATACAATTATGTAAAGATCAAAAGTAACTCAATAAATTTTACTAGTTTCAATGATTAATGGATACGAGAAAGAAATAAACCAAAAAATATCAATAAGCAAACCCACTTCAGCAAAAGCAATTAACCACTAATCTTGCAAAACCCAGTTGCTCAAATCCACAAATTCACATGATTTCTATGTTTCCCTAATCAATTACAACAAAACTACTAATTTCAAGGGTTTGGTCAAACACCCAGAAACTAAGATCTTGATTTCTAGCAACCAAAGTATCTAATTCGACTGATTAAGCAATGATCAAACATCAGATATCTTACTAAATACAGTAAATTGAAGATAAATTTAGAGTAAAAACTGACCTTAAACAATCAATATGAACTCAATACATCATAATTTATTATCAAGAATTCAAGATATAAATCTGTAAACAAATTAACAAAACAAATAGTATGTAAAATATAAGAAATTAAGTAAAAATTCAGTAATTCACCTATAAAGTCACGGAATATGGTTGAGTGGATGACGGAGCAGTGGAGCACTGAGCACGGGAGGCCGGAGGCGACGCCTCTGGGACAACCGACAGCGAGAACGGGGGCCGGAGCGGTGAACGGCGACGACGGCAGTTTACGAGCTGAGGATTTAGGGGAGTTACTTTGATTGTCGTTTGAGATCAGTCAATTTATGATGCTTCAATTGATATTGAAATCAATCTAGAGTTATGGTGTTGATAACGTGTTAAATATGGAAGAGAAATAAAGAGAGATAGGAGAGAAATTGGGGAGAGAATAAATCAGTCTCACTTATTCCATAGAGTGGGGTATATATATACATACAATATAACAAGGGTTTGCTTAGATAACAATAAACCCTAGATCTAGTATATTTCGGAATGATAAAAGGAGAATAATGAATACCCACACAATATTTCATAATAAAGAAGTATTTATTTTGTTTTAGAATTTGAGTGAAAAAAATAGATAATAAATGATGTCATAATTAAGTAATTTAGAGGAGAAAATTTTCCATAAGAATTTTACACCGTGTTATTAAATGATTTCTGCATTGGCTTGTTTTTGTATTTCAATATTTATAGATTATCCCATAATTTTATCCCAAAGTGTGGTTACTAATTTCATGGAAAAATAACATCACAACTTCACAAGAACATTTTAAGGAGGAAATCTAAGAAGGTATTTACAAACTTATACTTCGTAATAAAGGGAATGTAAAAGTTTTTACTTTTATTTTTTTTGAAATCATGAAAATATTTTTTTTAATTCTTAGTAGTTTGTCCTTTCTTTACAATAGTAAGTAAGAATTTAGTTTATAATGAAGATTGATTCATTATAGATTTATGCGTTTTAATATAGGTTGGACACTATTTTTTGTACTTCTTACGTTTCATAATAATTGCAACACTTTGACCGGCACACATGTCAATGTACAATTTTGCCCATTAATATTTGTAATTATATATTATTAAGAAGTATAAAAGGTTAATGTAATGAAAATATGATTAAAGACTAATCTAAAATTATTTTACATGACAACATATGTTTTTTATATGTTGGTAAAAAACATAGTCAAAGTAAGCATATGTTTTATATTACGTAATAGAGGGGATAAATAAGAAGAGTAATCCAACTATGTAAGTGAATCACTTAATTTTATCTTTTTTTTTTAATTATGAAAAACTCCACATTGAAATTTAGTATGTACTCCGTATAACAAATTCTTGAAGAAAATACTACATATTGATTTGAAAGTTAGTTCTTTCAAAGTTATATAAGATTATTCTTAAAGTAATAAATTTTAGTTAAGATTGAAGTTTCTTAAAAGTTATTCTCGTTTCCATATTAACTAATTGCATATAATTCTTAAAAAAAAGGCCCAATAATATTGCACATTTATAACAAAGATAATTTTTTTTTTTTTTTGAAGGAACAAAGATAATTTTTAAATTAGTTTCCTTGAATATTTTTTTTCCAAAAGAAATGTGAAAGAATAAAAGAAATACTAAAGACACACAAGAAATTTACATGTGTCAATATTTGATGCTTTGTCTTTTTAGTATATATAGTTACTAGATTAACTCCCGTACGATGCACGGATATAATAAAAAGAATTTATAATTGTGTAAACTTCAAAGACATATCAGTCAAAATATAAAAAATCTTTATATTACATACAATATTATTTACATAAACCAAACTACAAAAACTAAAATAATATAAACAAAAGAAAATTCAATTCATGTCTACAATAAAATTTAGCGAACTTTATAATTAGATGGAGTAATCACATATATAATAGGCAAATTTGCATCAAAGGATCCTTTAAATGCACTTGTTTGCAAGGAACACCTTATAAATCTAAAGTGGCATAAAAGAACCTTTTAAACATTTTTTGTGGTGGCTGGGAACCTTGACTTCGGAAAGTGGGAATTGACCATAAAAGTCCGGCGTTGATCATCACGTAACAGGCACATGACTTCTTAAACCTTATTTATTTATTTATTTATTTCCATTTTTCCCTCCCTTTTCCCCCTAACCGTTTTATTTTCCCCCAAATTTTTCTCTCTCTCCTCTGTTCTTTGTATCCACTCGCAAATTAGCCCAAATTCCCACCCCTTGCAGATACTTCAACATAATTGAGCCACGAATTTATCAATTTAGGACATTTAGTGCTAGGTAAATGACAAATTTTCCATTTATTTTGTTCAAATCTATTGTTATCGAAGGTTGTATCAAAAATTAGGGTTTATTTATGAAGTATCTAAATTAAGGAATTAATTGTTTTTGTTTGATGAAATTGCTTCTTGCAGCATGTTTTCGCATAGAAGAAAGATAGCAAAGTGCAATAATTGTGGGCTTCCTGTTGCTCAAAGGATCTCATGGACCACTAAATGTAACAGATTAAAAAAAAATCAATTGAAACCCTAAATTTCTGCAATTTTGACTTAAGGGAGTTAAAAAATTCATGCTTTACCTAGTTTTCATGTCCTTTTCGATGGAAAAGCCAAATTCTTTACCAATTTTTTTCCCTTTCTTTGTTTTCGCCATGGCAGAGCAACTCCAGAAGCTTTTGCATGTACAAAAAAGGAAAAGAATATGACAGAGGAGAGAGAAAAACATATGCGTACTCCACCAAGTATAGTCTTCATCACTTCTGAGTGGAATTCAATGTGCAGCAAAGGGGTAGATTAGGGGGAGTAATTGATTCCAATTGAAATTAAATTCTGGGTTCACTTCGATTTTGCAGAGGAGAGAGAAATAAATTTGGGGGAAAAGGGAGGGAAACGTGGGGGAAAAAAACAAGAAAAAAAGAGGTTTCAGAAGTCACATGCCTGCGGTGGTCAACGCCGGACTTTTGTGGTCAATTTCCACTTCCCGACGTCAAGGTCCCCAGCCTCTACAAAAAACGTTTAAAAGGTTCTTCTACGCCACTTTAGATTTATAAGGTCCTTTCTTGCAAACAAATGCATTTAAAAGATCCTTTGGTGCAAATTTGCCTATATAAGAGGTTGATATTTGTTTTCCTTAAGATTTTTAAAAGAAAAGGTAATGAAAACTAAAAAAGTGTAATGTACTGTATTAAACTACTTTGCACTCAGTATTTAAATTTTTTTTTTTTTAAATATGAAAAGGAAAAAAAAGTTTAGGCGGGAAAAAAAAGAAGGAGAAGCTGACACATGTACAATTTAAAAAAAGGGATGATGTCAGCGGTTGTTATTTTAGTAATATTTATAGAGATATAGATTGATTTACGTAGGTTTTTTAGAACAAGAGATAGACGCTCATTCAATTCATAAATTGACAAATTTTGTTGGAAACCATTTTTCAGTGGGACGAAAGAAGGTTTGTGTATGTAAATGAACCACCTTTGACACATTGTCTTGGCTATATAGTTTTGTATTATAGCCTCAAATGATCGAGAGAGGAACCACATCTATTCTCGGTTTTCTCGAATAACGAGAGATATGCTATACCCACGTGATATTTAGAAGAGTAATCCAACTGTGTGTAAGTGAATCACTTTATTTTATCTTTTTTGAATTATTAAAAACTCCATATTGAAATTTTAGTGCGTTTTGTGTGCAGCTGGTCACATCACATCATGTGGTCGCTTGTAAATGAACAAAATAATCCCTATAACACTGATCGAATAAGCAAACGAGTAACCTCTATAAGCACTAATGAAGTAACTCATGTAATACAGATGGAATAACTTGTTTAACACTGAAAAAGTAACCCCCTATGATGAATGAAAAATATAATAATGAATAAAAGAAATACTAAGAACACACAAGAAATCTACACATATCAAGTTTTGGTGTGTTTTTTAGTATATACTTATTCATTTACGTAAGGCTTTTAGAACAGGAGAAAGGCACTCATTCAATTCATAAATTGACAATGATCTCAAAAAATAAAAAATTCATAAATTGAAAAAATTTGTTGGAAAACACTTTTGAGTGGGGCAAAAGAAGGTTTGTGTATGTAAATGAACCACCTTTGACACATTATTGTCTTGGCTATATAGTTTTGTGTAATATCCTCAAATGAGGGATGAACCACATTTATTTTCGATCGATTTTCTCAAATATTCGAGAAATATGCTTTACCCACGTGATTTTTTTGAAAATATAAATTTTTCTTTTATAAATTAAAAACACCATTATGAGCAACAAACCCTTAGTGCTCTACTTAGTTATATAAGTAGTATCCTTTATAAATATAGAGGATAACCTATAAAAATACATCTTTTACATAAGCATCACATTCCAAGTTCCCAAAGTCTTACAAAGGGCGTATCTTTACATTAGCCATCAACCATGATTATATAACCCGTTCTCTTCTCCTTAAAACAAGATTGAATCCATTCTTTTTTACTTTTCGTATTTAATTAGAATTGTTGGAGTACTCATAAAATACGAGCATCTTCTAAATTACTTTCAATATGTATGTGAGAACATAAAAAATAAATAAATAAATAAACATCTTATGGTATGATGACTAGTTATATATATATATATGTGAGAACCAATACCGGCCATTAGATTATATGAAATTCAACGGCTAAGATTAAAATACAAAGCTGCCAAATACCTCCACTCCATTCTCACGGGTCCTCCTTTCTCCTTTCTCTTTCTTCCTCTCCACTCTCACATTCTCTCTCCTCTCCATTCTCCTCTCCTTTCTCTCTCCTCCTCTCCATTTTCTTCTCACACATCTCTCCTCTCATCAACATAACAAACACCGGCTACAGCAACCACAGTAACCCACCGAGCAGACCTCACCGAGCAACAACACCAACAACAAACCGACCGAGCAGCCCCCACCACAACAAACCACCGAGCATCACCGACTCACTGAGCAAGCACCACCAAGCAACAACGCAATACCAACAACAACACTGACGAGGTGACACCCACTGAGCACCATCAACGTTTTTCAGATCTAATTTTATTTTAGGTAAGAATTTAGATCTAGTTTTATTTTTGTTTTTCAAATTTCATCTTTTATATGCATTTCTGAATTGTTAGGTTATGTTTGATTGCTTTAAATCGGTTAGATTTATGGTTTATTTGCATTTTTAGAGTTAAAATTTGGTTAAGGTTTGTAAATTTATTAATGGGTTAATGAATTTGTTTCAATTTATTTGCATAATGAGTAAACTTTTTAATCTAATTTATTTTTTTTTTTTTTTATGTTTGTCCGTTGCGGTTGAGGCTTTAGATGCCGTGGTGGTAGAATAGCAGTGTGGCGGTGGTAGAATAGCAGAGTGCGGTGGTGGCTTCAGTAGTTTTAATATTTATTCATTTTAATTAAAATGTAATATTATAGCAATTTATCAATGAAAATATATATTTTTATACATATGTTTAGTTTTTGTATGAACTTGCTATTGAATGAACTTGCGGCAATTGATCTATCATTGAATCAAATGAATCTTTTGTTGCAAATCAATGATAAATAACCTACAATAATTTGATCATTTGATAAATAAGGAAAAATTTAGTTACTCATTTGTTAAATGAGCAAATAATTAGTTGCTCATTTGTCAAATGAGCAAGCATTTCTTTGCTCATTTGTCAAATGAGCAAACATTTCTTTGCTCAATTAATAAATGAGCAACAGTTATTTGCTCATTTGTAAAAAAAGCAAACAATTATTTGATCATTTGTCAAATGAGCAAGCAATTTTTTACTCATTTAGCAAATGAGCAAATACTTAGTTACTCATTTGTTAAATGAGCAACAACTTTGTTTCTCATTTGTTAAATGAGCAAAAACTTAGTTGCTCATTTGTCAAATGAGCAACAACTTAGTTGCACATTACATAAATGAACCTACGTGAGATTTAAACTCACATCTTTTGTGCATTTGCACAATGCTCTACCCTTGAGCTAGTAGGCTAACGTATTTAAAACATTCAAACACACTCACAAATGAGCATTAAATAGTTTGCTCATTTGACAAAGGAGCATTGAATTTTCTTTGCTCATTTGACAAATGAGCAAAAACTTAGTTGCTCATTTGTCAAATGAGCAAAAAGTTAGTTGTCATTTGTCAAATAGCAAACATTTTTGTAATCATTCATTAAATCAATAAGCATTTCTTTTCTCATTTGTGAAATGAGCAAACATTAGTTTGCTCATTTGTCATATGAGCAAATAATTAGTTACTCATTTGTAAAATAAGCAAACATTTCTTTGATCATTTGGAAAATGAGCAATTAATTTTTTGCTCATTTAACAAATGAGCAAATAGTTAGTTGCTCATTTGTCAAATGAGCAAATATTTAGTTGCTAATTTAACAAATACTTAGTTGTTAATTAAGACCCTGTGAAGCCATACAGTTACCAAAACCAAGCAAGCTTTTGATGCCCAATACAACAATACTTCATTGATTGAGCTTTGACTGGTAAGAAATGATTCCCACAGCTCATTGCATACAAATTCATAAATTTGAGGAATGAAAAGAAATTTAGGTTTGAGCCTATTATTACATGGAATGTCCTATGTGACTGCTAATAATTATTATTCAAAAATAAGTAAGTCATTTCTTCGTTCACTACATGTTATTACCACCTACAGTCCAATAAAAAAAATTAGATGGGATGTACAACTACTGCTACTAATCTCCCTCAATTTTCCAGTTCATAACACTCACTCAACAGTCCCTCATATCAAGCAAGATGGAAGAAGAACAAGAATGCTTATATTATTATCAAATTATCCCAAAATACTTGCAAATTACTTCAAAATCCATCTACAATTTTTCAAATTCGTCTATAGTTCATCAAATTAACTCTTATTTTTTTACAAAAAATGAAAATGAAAGAAAAAATATTGCAGCTCAGAATGGTGTATGGAATTGCAGTATGAATGGGGTTTATTGTAGCTTAGAATCATCCTCCATCAATGCCACCTGAATTTTCACTCTCCTCCACTGATCTTCTCTCTCGCCGCTCCGATCTCGTCTTCATCGTCAATCCTCGAGATTTTTCTCTCTTATTTCTCCGTAGCAGACCCTTCGAAATTTTGAAAACCTCCCCACCTCGTTCTTTTGACTAGTCTATCACTGCCCACCACGGCACCACCCTCCTCCAAACCCACACATAATCCCACCGATAAAGACCCACGTCCAGCCAACCACAACTCCACCCACCCAACCCGTACATCAACTCTCCCTCATTGCTAATCGCACCCACCACCAACAACAATGCCCCCTTGCCCAACCCACTACTCCCTCCTAAACTCATAAACACTAAGAATCCGCATTAAGTAAGCTGCTGCCTGCAACTCTAATCAATCAGATCATCATTCTATCAAATCACACAAAATCATTTTAATCATACAATTCATCTAATTAGTTAGAAATATTAGTTGTTGAGGAGATAATTCGTAACAATTGAAGGCAAAAGCTCCAAAATTAATAAGTCTTTGTAGTTTAAAGAAGAATTGATGGAGAATTAAAGCAAATAGCAGTTGAAAGGGAGCAGAGAAATTGAAGGAGGAGAGAAAAAAATGGAGTGTGGAATGAAGGAGGAGAGAGAAAATGGAGTGTCGAATCTTTGAAATTATGTTTGATTGGGATAAATTGTATCCATTGGATGCAATTGATTCAACGGTTGTAATATGTTCTCACGTATAGGGTTCTCACATAAGGGATGTGATCTCATATAATTCCATTTCTATATATATATATATATGTATTTGACAAGCATAAAGTTATATATTAATTTATATACATATGCATAAAAAAAAATTATTTATATATACTTGTATGAAGACTTTCCATAAAAGATATTGCTAAACAAAGAAGCATATAAGAGAAGATTAGGATTGTACAACCAAGATACACCTAATTAAATCACACACCTAGTATATTACCATAACCAAAATTATTTATATAATATTGTAAACTAATTGCACCATAAATATTGACGTATTTCGGTTTTTGTTTTGGTTTAGGGAGTTACAAAGAAGAAATGTATGTTTTAGACAAGAATAGATAACAAATCTTCCAATTTTTAACCAACAAAAAATAGTTCATAATATAGAATGATATCTTTAGTCTCCAATAATTGATTTTTCGAGAACTTCAAGAGCCGTAAAAGTCTGCTTAGCCAATTGCACATTTGCACTATATATGTCCAAAATCTTTGTACCATTCTTACGGTGCACAGCAACTTTGTTCCTAGCAAAAGATCCTATAACCAATCAATCAATAAAACAAAAGTGGATAAAACTCACCAATCCAATTGATCACGTGATTAATATTGCCTTGATATCCATAAAAAATTGAGCCATCCCGGTCCCAAATTATAGTAATTTATTGTATGACCCGAAGAAAAATGGAAAGAAAATGGGTAATTTTGGATAATTTATGGGTAATTTTGTGATTAAAGTAATATGATAATATGAATAACTTTTGATAATTTATGGGTAATTTTTGTGAAAATAAAAGTAGCTGGGTATTTTTTTTAAAAGTATGATAAAGGATCCTATTAAATCGGCACCTCTCATAGGTTAAGCCAGTTCAGTTCCACAGGTCAACGCTTAAGAGTACGTAGAGGGGAATGTAGTTGGTGGGGCTCGAACTCATGATAATTTGGGTAATTTATAAGAGTAACTTTTATGATAATATAGGTAACTTTTGGTATACAATAACCAGATATACATTAAATTTATTGTACACCCGACACATGCAAAACTTTTGTTGACTGGTTATATAGGACATATTTATGTACAATAATGTATCAATACATATCAATTATTAAATTTTATTGTGTCAAAATTCCACATCAAAAAGAACTATTTCAAGATTACATTTGATTATATTTATCATAATATATTTACAAGCTAGGTCCGTATTAAATTAAATTAAAAGAAAATTAGACATTAAATTTATATTACATCAAAAGAAATAGTTTATTTTAGTGTGTCAATTAAAAAAGAAAAAAAAGGAGACAATATATTTTAGTGTGGGAGGGAATACCATATATAATACTTCGTATGATACTATGATATATTCTTACCTATTAAAGTTAAACTTATGTATGATGTATTGACATTATCATAAATTTCTACTATATTTTTCCTTTTGTCAAAAGCACTACCAAATAATTAAAGTTTCTTTCTTTTATACTTGTACTTCTATTGGTAGTTTGTTAAAGTTCCACTTCAATTCCACCCAATATAAAGTTGTAATAAACTATTCTAAAAAAATATTAAAATTTTAATAAATTTTATGTAGTACAAATACCAGAAATTGTAGAAGTCATTCTTCTCCATCTCCTCGTAATTTTATTGGTTCAATAATATAGCAATGGAGGGAGTTATGGTCAGCCTTAGCCACCCTCTTTTGGAGAATGAGAATGAATGGGAAGTAAACCACAAGCATTCAACCAACGAAGGCGACTCCTCTTTCTTCAAAGCTTTCTTTAATGGCCTTAACGCCCTTTCAGGTTATTTCACTTTCACTTCTTTTTAGGTTTTTACAGACTACTTTTTTTATTTACTTTTTATTTTTTTAAGCACGTCCTCTTGTTAGAATATAAACATATGCAGTATGAATTCATATTTCATAATGCCTATGTTTGATACTTTGGAAATGTAGAATTACAAGAAGTTAATCTTGAAATATACTCAAATGAATTAAATGAAAATTTGTCTCCTAAAACAGTTTGTATACAGTACTCTTCAACGCACATTATACCCTAGTACAAGAGACATACTGCATTGCATAATCGTTTTTTGTTTTGATTATGAATTGCTAGTTTTCGGACGATAATATCTAAATCTTTCGGGTCCAGTAATGATAGAACAATGTATACTACAAGAGGGGGGGTGAATTGTAGTGTATGTAGACTATGGTAAATTTTGCGGAATTAAATCTACTACTAAGAGAAAAGACACTGAGATAAGCAATGAATAAATTCACTATGTAAAAATGATTTACAATCACTAATACGTTGCCTAAACTCAAGTTCCATGAGGAACTCAAGTTACCCAACTGTGATCCCTCAATCACAGTTTCTCACACTTTGTGATTCTACTCCGAATCACTTGTACAGTGTAAACAACTCTCTCAAGTCTCACACTTTACAACTCTCACAACCCAAACCCAATTACACAATGATTACAAGTATTTCCTAAAGAACTTAAGAGACTAAGGATGGAAGGAACTTCTCTTTTAAACACTTTGAAACTCTATGCTCAGAATACTTAAGATTGTTTTTCCACACTTTCAAAAAGCCACGTTGATCTATTTTTATAACGAGAATATTCAAGCTTCCATCAAATTCCCACTTCCCCCTTAATCCCACGTTCTCTTTGGCTGAGAAGTTGGGATGTAGGCAGAGGAAATTTAGGAACATGATTTCCTTAGCTTGACTCCCAAGTTCAACGTTCTCCTTAATACTAGGAGCCAGTATTTACCAAGTCAAAAAAATCAGTTATTCAAAAAGATAATTATTTATAAAAAAGATAATTATTTATTTATTAATTAAAAGATAAATAATTAATTAATTTAAAACTTATCTTTTTAAATTAATGAATTATTTATTTATTTATAAAATCTTTTTAAATCTTTTTCAAAACTGATTTTTATCACTTCCTTAAATTAAGGGATATGAAAACTGTTTTAAAACTTTCGTTTAAAACTTTCTGAGTCAATCGTCAAGTTCCTTCGGGAACTACAGGTTCCTTCAGGAACTTCGAGTTTCTTCTTAATTCCTTCCATTCCTTCCAACACTTTTGTTTCTTAAGCTCGTACACTGAGTAACTAAGTATATAGAGTTGTGAGGACATCTTGAAAGCTTGCATTCATCATCAAGTCTTCCAAACTCTGTTGTTCCTACTCCGGAACATGTATTTGTGTACCTGAATCTTTCTGTTCAACCAAGACTCATAAACATCATTAGTCAGAGTTTGTTTTATGTAAGTCAATCATCAAAATATTAAGGTAGTCAATTCAACAATATTCCCCCTTTTTGATGATGACAAACAAAAACAAACTCGGTTAAACAAAACAAACATCCAAGCAATTAGAGTAACCAATACTTAAATAAAACAATTAAATTATTTAAAGCAATAAAATAAACTAAGGATAAAGAAGTCTCCATCATTCATGAAATTAATAAATTGTGAAATTTATACCTTTACTTAAATGATGAAGACTTGAAGGGAATCGGTTTGAGTCCAGCTTTCTGAGTTTGTTCTTCTCTTCCCCCTTTTGACATTATCAAAATGATAGAAAGAGCATGCTATATATAGTACTAAACTACGGAGGGAGTAGTAAATCTGAATTCATGAACGATTAAGCATGCGCACACAGTTCATATGCAACCAAAATGAAAACATCAAATTCAAAGACAAACTTAGCCAGTTTAATACAAACCGAAATAAAACAAAATAAAGTGTTCAAAACAAGCCAAACAAAATAAAATTGAAGGACAATATCACTGTTTAATAAATCACAAGAAAGAGTGGGGTAGGTTTGTTTTGCAAAGGGCTAGGAAATGGTAGTAGCTTCATGGTAAGGTAACATCCTTGATCGCATCGAGAATGGTCTTGTAACAACTTTGCTTCACTTTAGCTTTGAGTTTCTGAGCCGAGGAGTCCATATGAGCATTTACTTTATCTTCCAGAGAAAGCATCTGAGTTTGCAGCCCCTCAACTTTAGTAGCCAGGTTATCCACTTTAGAAGAAAGGTTAGTTATACTCTGTGTAAGTGCAGTGGACAAAAGCTTAAGTTCCTCCTGGATTTGCAAGAAACTTGGACCAGAGCTAAAAGCACTGAAGCCGAGACTAGAAGTACGAGGCTGTAAAGCAGGTGGAGAAGGTGTGGTTTGGTGAGGAGGGGATGTAATTGGAGGTGGTGATGGAGTTTCTTCTGGAACAGATGAGGAGGGACCCTTCAGAAACTTTGGTTGAATTATCATCCAACTCAACAATAACAAGCTCAGATTGCATGGTTCTGGGTTTAGATGTAGCAAGTCTGATACTTCTCCTTCTTCTTCCTGTTACAGGGGTGTGTTTGACAGAGCCCCCAATTTCCTGAAGCAACTCTTTCATTAATTTCTCTTGATCATCCTCTTCCTCTTTCTCACTCTCATTCTCTTTTTCTATTGTATCACTCTCACTCTCTTTTTCTATTGTATCTTTCTCTTTTTCTTTTTCTCCTGCTTCCTCTGATTCACCTTCTGTTTTCTCTCCTTTGCTACTCTTCTTTTCTACTGCCCCATCACTCTTGTCTTCTTCGACCTCTTTGTCACTATCTTTTTCTGTTTCTTTCTCACCAATTTCTTCTGTCTTTTTCTCACTTATCTTCCTCTTTCTTTTCTCCTTCCCCCTCACCGTGTTCCCCCTCAGACTCACTTTGCACATCAGATGCAAAAAAAAACATTCCCATTCACCACTTTTAAATTCAGCTTTAACAATGATTTTTCTTGAAGGATGTGTTCAGGCTTGAGAATGTAATTCTCGATGAATGATGGTTGAGAGTTTAGTGGGGTAAGGTAAAGGATTTTGTGATTTACTTACAATGATTAAGATAAAATAAGAATTAAAGATAAAGATAAAAAATAAGATAAAATCTAATTGAGAAAATAAAAAAATCTTTTTGTTGTTTTGAAATTTATAAGATAAAATTAATAAAAAGATAAAAATTGAAAGATAAAGAAAATTAAAAATTACGAAAGAAAAAAAATTCCAGTAAGTTACTTCAAAGTAAAATACTGGTTGACCTGTACAGAGCTTTTCACAAAGGAACTTGGAAAATAATATGGCTTAATTTGTCTTCTTCATCAACATAATCACATGATCACACACTCATTAGAATTACACACTCTTTCATTGCAAGATTCGAGATTATGTTTTTCACACCAAGGTTATATATAGCAATGCTAAGTCGTTTCACTAAGACATACCTTAGGGTTCCAAGAAGAACTGCTCAATTCAGCTTTATCATTCCGAGTTCCAATCGCATCTTTTCGAATTTTTTCTACTCAAAGGCTTTGTTAGAATGTCAGCAATTTGATATTCAGTTTGTACAAATTCTAGTTTAATAGAGCCTTTTTCCACATTGTCTTTTAGAAAATGATGCCTAACATGAATATGCTTTACACGTGAATGATGTACTGGATCTTTTGATATGCAAATAGCACTTGTATTATCACAGTATATTGGAACACATTCAAGAACTATGCCAAAATCACGTAATTGTTGTTTTATCCACAACAGTTGTGAGCAACATGCAGCAGCTGCTACGTATTCTGCTTCTGCTGTGGATAAAGCAACTGTATTCTGTTTCTTGGAACTCCAAGAAACTAAACAAGATCCTAGGAATTGGACCATACCTGATGTACTTTTTCTATTCACCAAATCCCCAGCATAGTCGGCATCGGCAAATCCAGTAAGATCATATGTGTCACTTCTTGGGTAGAATAAACTCAAGTCGTCAGTTCCTTTGAGATATCTCAGTATTCTCTTGACGGCTGTTAGATGCGATTCTTTGGGGTTTGATTGGAACCTAGCACACAGACCAACACTAAAAGAAATGTCAGGTCTACTTGCAGTTAAGTATAGTAAGGAACCAATTATACCTCTGTACTTTGTCTGGTCCACACAAGTTCCTGAGGGATCTTCGTCTAATCTAGAGTTAGTTCCCATAGGAGTGTGGTTAGTCTTTGCGCTGTCAAGGTTATACTTTTTCAGGAGTTCCTTGACATATTTTTGCTGATGTATAAATATTCCTGATTCTATTTGTTTGATCTGCATTCCTAAAAAGAAATTGAGTTCCCCCATCATGCTCATTTGGAACTCACTGCACATCAAGTCAGCAAAGTACTTGCACAAAGATTCGTTAGTTGCACCAAATATAATATCATCAACATAGATCTGTACAACTAAGAGATTAGTTCCTTTAGATTTTGAAAACAAAGTTTTATCAATTTTTCCTCGTTTAAAATCATTTTCCAAAAGGAACTTAGACAATCTTTCATACCATGCTCTTGGAGCCTGTTTTAGCCCGTAGAGAGCCTTATCAAGTTTAAAAACATGGTTTGGAAAGTTTGGATTCTCAAATCCAGGGGGTTGATCGACGTAAACTATTTATTTTAATAAACCATTCAAAAACGCACACTTTACGTCCATCTGATACAGTTTAAAACCCATAAAAGCAGCAAAAGATATTAAAATTCTAATAGCCTCAAGTCTAGCAACAGGAGCAAATGTTTCCTCAAAATCAATATCTTCCTGTTGGTTATATCCCTTTACAACCAACCTAGCCTTATTTCTTACAATTGTACCATATTCATCAAGTTTGTTTCGAAAGACCCATTTTAAACCTATGACCTTTTTATCTAGTGGCTTAGGTTCAAGATGCCATACCTGATTTCTTTCGAATTCATTAAGTTCCTCTTGCATGGCTATAATCCAGTCAGGGTCTTCTAAGGCTTCTTTATGGTTGCGAGGTTCCAAAGTATATAGAAAGCATTGAAGGCACAGAAGTTCCTCATTTGCGATCTAGTCTGAGTTCCTTTGCATAAGTCACTAATAATTTTGTCCAGTGGGTGTGACTTTTGGTGCTTCCAAGGTTTGGGCTGGAAGGTTTGGATAGTAACTTGACTATTCTTATTTTCTGAGCCAGTTGCTTCTTCTTCAGTGATTTCCTCGTGTTATTGGTTCCTCGGCAGGTTCTTCAATCTGAGGCTGTTATGTCGAAGGAACTTCAGTCAGTATGTCGAGTTCCTTCTCCGGATTTTCATGATTTTCATTTACTCGAGTTGGCTGCTTATTTGGAATTATTGCATCTTCTTCTTGTTCTTGAGAACGTACTAGACCAATTTCAAAGTCATAGTCCTCATGTTCCTGTGTACATGGAAGTGGATTAGTTTCATCAAATATAACATGCGCACTTTCCTCAACACACATAATACGTTTATTGTAAACTCTATACGCTTTACTGTTTGTAGCATATCCAAGAAATACGGCTTCATCACTTCTTTCATCAAATTTCCCTATGTTTCTTTTACCATTATTATGCACAAAACATTTACAACCGAATGCTCTAAGATGAGATATCTTCGGTTTTCTGCCTTTCATCAGTTCATAGGGTGTCTTATTTAATATAGGCCTTAGCATGACACGATTTATAATATAACAGGCTGTATTCACGGCTTCTGCCCAGAAGTTCCTTGGAAAATCGCTGGCTATTAACATGGTTCGAGCCATGTCTTCTAAGGTTCTGTTCTTCCTTTCCACAACTCCATTTTGCTGTGGAGTTCTTGGAGCTGAGAAATTATGACTTAAGCCTTGTTCCCTGCATAAATCATCAAATTTAAAATTCTCAAATTCAGTGCCATGATCGGATCTAAGGTGTATCAGTTGATGACCTGTGGACTTTTGAATTCTCCTGGAAAATGTAACAAACTCGTCAAAAGTCTCATCCTTACTAGACATAAAAATAACCCATGTAAATCTAGAATAATCATCAACAATTACTAAGACATACTTCTTTCCACTTCTACTTTGAATTCTCATAGGATCACATAAATCCATATGAATTAACTCTAAGGGTTTCGTGGAACTTGTTTCGGGGTTTTCTGATGTCCTGCGGGAGAGTTACAATTCCGAGACTGGAACCGGACGCCTGTACCTGCAAAATAACGGAGACTCCTGAGAGCTCTGCCTCCAACGATCAAGTTAGTACCTGATTAAGGAGTAATCAATACAGAAATTAAAGTAATCAGATCTCTCTAGGTGAGAGTGCTTAGTGTTGGTAATCTGCGTTGTTAGCGAGATTAGCCGGTTGCTAATAAGTCTGTTCTTCTCTGCTTGATCTCTTAATTATTCGGTTGTTTTCCGTTGTGTGATTAATGAGGATTAATCGAGTATTTATAGCCTTGGGAAGCGTGCAACTCTCTAGGTTTAAGGTAAACCTAGGGCTGATCGGGCCTCTAGACTGAATTGGGCCTTGATGGCCGGTTGTCCCATTTGGCATGGGTGGACACGTGGCGTGTCTTAAGTGGTCCGTGGAGGACGTATCTGTGATCGACACGTGGCAGGCTCCTGTTGGCCTTCGTGAAGGACACGTGGCGGAACCTGGTTGGTCCACTTGTCAGACGGTGATTGGTGGATAAAAATCCCCTAATCATTTGCCCCTCACAGGTGGCACGCGACTGGTCACGTGTCGCCTGTGACAGGTGTCGCACGGTGACAGGCGACGGCCCGGTACAGGTGTCACCTTACAGACGGCCGAGAGATTTTCCCGCCCAAATTTTAATTTGGAAGCGACCCTTCGCCTTCTCATTTTGCCTATAAAAGGAAGTGCTGACTTCGGTCATTTTCACATTTGAGAACTTTTGCGAGAACATTCGGACCCCTGAACTTGCTCTGACATTTTCGGACTTTTTCGAAATGGCACCATGGAAGCACACGACACGCCCTAAGTTAGTGATCAGCCGGTCACCGGGGACGGCTGAATCTAGGACTAGGAGTGCCGCCTGCCCTTTTCTGGACCCATCTTTGCCCTTTATACAAAGTCCGACTGAATCTGTGTCTATGCAGAACGTGATGGCCAGAACAAAAAAGACTGCTATGATATCAAACTCAGACGGCTCCTCCCAAAGGGTGCTCCTTAGCGAAACATCTGACCAGGCGCCAGATGTAGAACGAGGCGACTGTCAAGCTGACAGTTCTGAGAGAGGGACCAAGGTGTTCCCTTCTCATCTAACCGTGGACATGTCTAATTTTCCTTCTGCTCCTTCTAAGGGAGAGGAGGCGGGCCCCTCTAGGAGAGGGGAGGAGTCGTCCTCTTCGGACTCGTCAGGGGACGAGTCCGATTCCAGCTCTTCTGACCATAGTTCTTCTGGCTCAGAAGAGAAACATAGCCGCCTACAAGAGGCGAGAAGTTCCCATGCAGTGGAGAAGGGGGATAATTGGGCAGAGCCGTCCGCCTCTTACAGAGAGGAAAACGCCCCCTACTACTGCAGGGTGCCCCGGGGCCGGATCGCAACCATGCGAGACAACGTGGCGAGCTTTATTGCTAACCACAAAATGGGCTCAGAGTATTTACTGTTTGTGCCGGATCCAGAAGATACTGTCGTCTGGCCGGCTGGTACCAGCTATGGTGACGGCTGCTTTGGCTGCTATGTGGCGGCCATCAAAGCTGGACTGCGCTTCCCATTACATCCGGCTGTTCAGCGGATTTTAGATGGGTATGATCTGGGGTTATGGCAGTTAGCCCCCAACTCTTGGGTTAACGTACTCGGCTATGTGGCCGGGTGCGAACTGAACGGGGTGGAGCCAAGTTTTGAGGCTTTCGCCCACATGAACTATCTCAGCCGGACCCCTAAGTCGGGAGGTACCGGCTGGTATCAATTAACAAGCCATAGGGGTTACCTCATGACGAGAGGTAAGGCAAACAAATGGAAGGATTGGCGGAACACCTTCCTTATTATCGAGAGTTCAGACACGGAGCTGAACAAACGTTTTAACAAGTGGAACAGGGATCCGCCTCTTCTCGCAGGCGGTCGCAGCATGCCGCCCGTTCCCCCAAAGGCTAAAAAAGAGATCCTAGACAAAGGACTTTTCAAAGTAGAGACTAGGGTGAACTCTTTTGATTGGAAACTGACGCCTGTTTTTCTTTGTACTTAGGCCCTGCTCCGAGTCAACAGCCTTCGCAAGCCGATTGATCGGAAAAACAAAGAGGTAAAGGCCGCAAAGGCTATGGCCGCCTCCAGCTGTGATAAGGCAATGTTTCAAATTGCCCAAAATGAAGTACTGACCCTTGATCTTCTTTATTATCAGGCGCAGGCGACCGCCGCTGTTCGGGCTCAGCTAGAGACGGCCCAAAAGAAGGTTGACGAGCTGGAGGGGACCGTCACCAAACTTAAAACCGAGCTGAAACCCCTTCGCCAAAAAATGCACTCTTACGAAGCCATGGAGAAATCTTTGGCTAACGTAAAAGAACGCCTGGTGAACCAGGAGAAGAGTCTTACCCAAGAGCTCTCGGACAAGGCCGAGCAAGAGAAACAAGAGCTCGTCCGGGAGATGGTGGAAGACTCCGCCCAAATCCAACGCATGACCTGGGAACGACTGTTCCCCAGTGCCGACTTTGCCTCATGGGAAAGAACGTACCGCCAGTGTTCGGAAATATATAATCAACAGATCCTGGCGGCTGCTGAAGAAGAGGCGATGGACGTTGCGTTGGAGGAGGAAGAGCCGGTTGTGGCGCTTGTGCCACTTGGGGGTAAGGCATCAAAAGATGATGCAGCTAAGGCCGAGTCCAGCAAGAAGAGTGCTGACCAGGCGGCTGCTGCTGATACTGAACTGCCCCCTTCTTAAGCTTTAAGTATTATTTTTTTTTCCCTTTTCACGGCCTGCGTGCCGTTTGCTTTGTAATTACCCGGCCAGGGGGCCGGGGTTTTGAATATTCTGCTGGTCTTTTATGGCCGGCTCATTTTAATCAAATTTTTTGTTTTTGTTCAAATTTGTCTAAGTATTTGAAATTTGCTCACTAGACCGACTGTTGTGTATGGCCGAACGTTAAGACAGGTACAAATAGTAAGTATGCCGCCTATGCCCCTGGACGACTGGTTGTCTGTTTCCAGGATAGATGATCAGTCGGCCATTTAATCAATCGATATTCGAACTCTTTATTCAATTTGACCAAGTAAATTGAATTACCTAGTAGCCAAGGAATTTAAGTAGGAAACCAAGCGGCGGGTACCGGTTGTTTCCCTTTATTGCCAGTGTTGGCCTTTAATTTGTTATTTGTTAACCTAGCAAGAGTATTGGTTGAGAGCCTTTGTTTAAAAACAAGTGGACGACTCATACCTTTTAGGCTCCATACTAAGTTTGAGTGACTATTAAGTTAAGATAGGAGTTACTTAGTCTTTGTCACAATCTTGATTGAGTAGTCAAGGTATCAGGCGGCGTAGGCCGGCTAGACCCCTTGATTCACCAATGTTTGTTGGCTATTTACTCAATAGGTTATCCAGTAGGAATAGGGGTTCGAGTGCCCTTGTTTGTTTAAAACAGGCGGACGACTCAAGCCTTTTAGGTTCCATACCAAATTTGAAGGAGTGACTATGAGTTAACTTTGGAGTTACTCAGTCGCCGTCACTTTTGTTTGAGAAGTAGAGGTACCAGGCGGCGTAGGCCGGCTAGACCCCTTGATTCGCCAATGTTTGTTGGCTATTAACTCAATAGGTACCCCCTGCATTTATCCCAAGTAATACAGGCGGTCATCTGACTCAGATGTCAACTGCTACCACTGGTTTGGTTAGTGATAGAGTTATCCTTGTCTCAAAAACGGCTACGTGGTTGCCCTTTGGGACAGTCGTATAGGTGCCGTGTAATTAGTTTATAGAACAATGTTCCACCCAAAAGGGAGCTGCTCTCTGCGACGAATTTCATCCTAATGGATGCCGCCGGACGCCTGCTATAATGTTGGGACAGGTCGGATTAGTTTTTAAAAGTTTGGATCAGTTGACTAGGCGCCTGGTCTGATCATTCGGCCAGTGGCCTTGGTAAGTTCTTGGTGAACGTAGGTGCTAAGTAAAAGAAGGGTAGCCGCCTGTTAGGTACAGGATCGATCAGGCCCTAATCTTTTTAGCTAAGTATGGTGAGTAAAATACTCGATGGAGAGTAGCCGACTGTAAAGGAACAGACGGCATGCCCCTCTAAAGATAGAGTGAAAACTCAATGGAGAGTAGCCAACTGTAAAGGTACAGATGGCATGCCCCTCGTAATACAAAATTGAATAGTAAGTGCAAACTTTATTAAGTAGCTCTTTACTTTACATCATTCAGAAAAAATATTTTTTAAGGTTATCTACATTCCAAGTTCGAGGCAACGGTTGGCCGTCTGGTGTTTCCAGACGGTAGGTACCGTCCCTGACTTCCGCATAGATTCGGTAGGGTCCTTCCCAGTTGGGAGTTAGTTTGCCAGACTCATTAGCCCTACCAACTGCTTCCATTTTTCTAAGTACAAAGTCCCCTACTTTGAGTGGACGCCTGTGTACTTTTTTGTTGTATGATCTAGTCATTCTCAGGCGGTAGATCTCATGGCGCAAAACAGCATTGCCCCTCTTTTCAGGAAGTGAGTCTAATGCCAGGCGCATAGCTTCCCAGTTTGCCTCTTCGTCATATAGCATTACTCGAAGAGTCGGCTCGTAGTGTTCTATTGGAAGAACAGCTTCTGCACCATAAGTTAGGAGGAATGGAGTTTCTCCAGTCGCCCCTTTTTCAGTCGTCCTAATGGCCCAAAGAACATGTGGTAGTTCATCTGCCCATAGGCCGCCTGCTCGTAAAATTTTTTTCTTGAGACCGTCTGAGATGATTTTATTAAAGGCTTCTACCTGGCCGTTTGCTTGTGGACGGCCGACAGATGCAAAGTAATGTGCAATTCCTTGGTCTCCCAACCAGCTTTTGAGAACAGGCGTCTCAAATTGGGGACCATTATCAAAAACCATAGACATGGGAACCCCGAACCGAGTGATGACGTTTTTCCAAATGAATGAAATTACATCTTTCGTCTTGATTCCCTTTACAGCCTCCGCCTCTACCCATTTAGTGAAGTAGTCAACGGCAACAAGTATATACCTTCTGCCGCCTGTAGCAGGCGTATATGGACCCAGAATGTCCATGCCCCACTTAGCAAACGGTAGGGGGCTGTGAATGGTAGTGAGGTCAGTAGCCGGACGGTGAATTAATTTGCCAAACCTTTGGCACTTGTCACATTTTTTCACCATCTCCATTGCATCTGCTTCCAAAGTAGGCCAAAAGTAGCCCTGCCGCCTTGCCCTTTGAGCAAGCATCCTACCACCTATATGGGAAGCACAGAAACCAGAGTGAAGATCATCTAGTATCTCTCGTCCCTTTTCAGGAGTAACACACTTTAAGAAAGGTTGAAGGTGCCCCCTCTTGTGAAGTTCTCCTTGTATCATTTCAAAACAGGAGGCTCGTTTTTTCAATGCTGCCGCCTGTTGAGGATCATCCGGCAGTGTACCGTTTGTTAGATATGCCCTGATTGAATCCATCCAGGTTGAGCTTCTGTCTAGAATTCCAATAGGATTTTCCTCGATGCTTCTCTTCTCCATTACTTCCCAAAACACAGTTCGAGGAGTATCGGAGGAGGCGGACGATGCTAATTTCGAAAGTGCATCTGCCTGGTTGTTTTCGGATCTCGGCACTTGGATAAGATGGAAATCCTCAAGGGAGCCGACTGCTTGTCGGACCGCCTGTAAATACTTGATCATGGCCGGATGTGTTGCTTCGTAGTCGCCATTGTACTGACTCACTATCAGTTGTGAATCAGAACAGGCGTCTATTTTCCTTGCTCCGGCCGCCTTACACATGCGGATCCCGGCTAGTAAAGCTTCATATTCCGCCTCATTGTTTGAAGCCTGGAAACTGAAGCGTAGAGCATACTCGAACCTGTCGCCCTCTGGAGATTGACATACGACGCCTGCTCCACAACCGTTTGAAGTAGAGCTTCCGTCCACATATACCTTCCAGACTTGGTCTGGAACTTGAGAGTCTGGAGGACGAGTCATCTCTACAATAAAGTCAGCAAAGGCTTGCCCCTTCACTGCTTTTCTAGGCTCGAAAGTAACTTCGAGACTCTGCATTTCTATGGCCCATTTGATCATTCGTCCGGAGGACTCCATGGTGGTAAGGGGCCGCTTGATCGGTTGGTCGGTATACACGACGACTGCATGTGCCAGAAAGTAGGGCTTCAATTTTTTAACAGCCATGAAGAGTGCAAGACCAAATTTCTCCACTAGGGGATACCTCAACTCAGCATTTTTCAGTACGTGACTGACAAAGTAGACCGGAAGTTGACAGCCGTTCCTTTCAGCAAGGAGCACCGCGCTTAACGCATGATCAGAGACGGCCAGGTACATGTAGAGATTTTCTTTGGGCAAAGGGCTGACCAGCCTTGGCAAGGAATGCAAATGAACCTTTAATTTCTGGAAGGCGGCCTCAGCATCCGGCCCCCATTCAAACCTTGCCTTTTTCTTAATTGCCTGGAAAAAGTATAGGCATTTGTCGCCTGATCGGCTTAGAAATCTTCCCAAGGCCGCCAGACAACCTGTTAACTTCTGAACCTCTCGAACGGTACGAGGCGACTGCATGTCCATGACCGCCTGTACCTTCTCAGGGTTCGCCTCTATTCCTCTCTGGTTGATAAGGAATCCGAGAAATTTCCCAGACTCAACTCCAAATACACATTTCTTGGGATTGAGCATGACATGGTGCCGCCTGAGTGTGGCGAAAGTTTCTCGGAGGTCCGTCAGATGATCTTTCTGAAGTTTAGTCTTGACAATCATATCATCAATGTATGCCTCGACGTTTCTCCCAATCTGATCAAAGAACACTGTGTTTATCATTCGCTGGAAGGTAGCCGGAGCATTCTTAAGACCAAACGGCATGACCGTGTAACAGTATAATCCCTGATCAGTGACGAAGGCCGTCTTCTCCTGATCTTTCTTCCACAAAGGAATTTGATGAAAACCAGAATAGGCGTCCATAAAACTCATCAAGGCATGGCCGGCTGTTGAGTCGACCAGGTTATCAATTTTAGGCAGAGGGTAACTGTCTTTGGGGCACGCCTTGTTCAAGTCTGTGTAGTCTACACACATTCGCCAGGTGCCATTCGGCTTTTTAACAAGTACCACATTTGCAACCCAATCTGGGAAGTAACATTGCCGAATGAACCCTGCATCAAGTAATTTTTTGACTTCGGCGGCTGCCGCCTGACCTCTTTCTTCACCATGGTTCCGTTTCTTTTGTCGTACCGGCTTCTTTTTCGGATCCACAGCGAGTTTGTGTACTGCCAGATCAGGACTAATGCCTGGCATTTCATGGACTTCAAATGCAAAGATGTCCTTGTATTCTTTCAACAGGTTGTGAAAGTCGTCACCAAGGTTTCTCAGAGCAGTCGTCCCTACCTTGACTGTTCGGTCAGGATGGGAGTCGTCTAATATCAGGTCCGCATGTTCACCAGCCGGCTGAGGGCGGAACTCATCCGGCCGGTCCTCTGCCAATGATTGCTATTTTCTTGCTTTTCTTGCGGACTCAGTCTGGAGTGCCTTTCTCTTTTTGTCGCCTGTTTCTTGAACAGGCGCACTTTCCTTGACATTGTCAAGGTCTGTTTTTTCTCCACTTGACCCAGTGGCCATAACAGTGGGCTTGACATCCGAGAGATAGCACTCTCGGGCCATCCTCTGATCTCCCCTAAGGGAGCCGACTGTTCCATTGTCCCTTTCAAACTTAAGCAGCATAAGTGACGGGATTATAACAGCCTTGGAATTATTCAGGGTTGGTCGACCCAGAATCATGTTGTAGGCAGAGAGTTCCTCTACCACTAGGAACCGGACTACCATGTGTCGTCCTTCCCCTTTTTCGCCCAGGCGGATGGGTAGGTCTACTCGTCCCAGTGGGTGGACGACTCCTCCCCCAAACCCTATTAAAGGGTGGGAGGCCGGATGTATGCAGTCCGTCTGATATTTCAGTTTTGATAGACATTTGCTGCTGATGAGATCTGAAGAGCTCCCGGTATCTATGAGGATTCGACCAACTCTCTGGTTGGCCACTTTACATTCAATAACGAGAGGGTCGTCATGCGGCCCCCTTATTCCTCCTAGATCCTCTTCAGTGATGACAATCTCAGGAAATGTATATTTGGACGGTCGTTCTTGGTGAACGGAATTTACATCTAACCGCCTTATATTATCTTTGTTGCCCCTAATAGTGGGGCCGCCTCCTGAGAAGCCGCCTGCAATGGTGTAGACGACTGCATCATCTGTATCAGAACTGTCGGCCTGCTGATTCTTTTTGGCCGACTGCTTTTTTGAGGAAGTGTTTCCCGCAGATTTCTTGACATAAGTGTCAAGATCACCTTGATCAGCCAATCGGTCTAGGTACCGCATGAGACTGATGCAGTCATTGGTGTGATGACCAATGTCATCATGATAAGCACAGATTTTGTCTTGGTTCCGGTTGCTCGCAGAACCCTTCATGGGGAGCGGCTTCTCAATTGAGAGCCGTCCCTTTATTTCTTTTAGGATAAACTGGTTATTCTTGTTAAACACATATTTTGGGGAGTATGGTTTGAATTCTTTTTTCTTTTTCTGGGCCGGCTGTTTAGAGGAATCAGCCGCCCAGACCCCTTTTCTTTTTTCATCCTTGTTGGACGACTGTTTCTGTCGTCCCTCTCTATTGTCGAACCTCTTCCCGTCCGACTGTTTCATCGTACACAGATCAGTCGCCTGTATATAGGCTTCTGCTTCAATCAAGGCCTCTTGAAGAGTCGCCACCCTTTTTCGAACTAAATCAAATTTGAAGGTAGACCCGTCTTTGAGACCTCTAAAAAAGTCAGTATAAGCTACCTCATCCGGTAACCCTTGAATCTGTATTCTAATCAGGTTGAACCGCCTGATGTAGGAACGAAGCCCCTCCTTTTCACCCTGCTGAATTGTTCCCAAATCAAGGGTCGTTTTCTTCGCAGGGATGTTCATTGCGAAGTTGGAGGCAAATAAGTAAGCAAGCGTCCTGAAGCTGTTTACACAACCAGTCGGCAGGTTGCCGAACCATTGCTGTGCAATTCCCTTGAGAGTCGCTGGGAAACACTTGCACCAAGTGGAATCATCCAACCCTTGAAGGTACATCAGGTTGGTGAATGCCATCAGATGGTCTTCCGGGTTAGTAGTGCCATCATAGGCGCCTACTAAAACATTTTTTACTTTGGCCGGCTGAGCGGCTTCAGTAATTTCCTTGGAGAAGGCCGACGGCTGTTCACCAAGTCTAAGCAGCCGTAGCTGCCAGTCCATAGGTTGGACGTTTTTTGCTGCAGGTCCACCAAATGGAGGTGGCTGCATAAAATACTGTTGTTGCGGCACAAATGGTAAGTTTGGTACCGCCTGGGCACTATGAAAGTCGGACTGACGGGAGGTGCCGCCTGACTGACTCTCATGGTACGACTGAGTTGGCCTCATCGAGGCGTTTCGCAAACTGTCCTGAAAATTTGAAGTAGAAGCCGACTCTGATAATCGGTCACTCTTCTTCTGCTCTAGCAGGTGCCGAGCATCTGTGAACGTTTGCTTTGACCCGTCCGCCTGAATATGACGAACCGGTTTCCTATTTCCCGTAGGGTAACGGAATTTTGTGAAATCAAGAGCAGACGGTTCCCGCTTCTTGGATTTAGGATGGGGAGTCGCCTCTCGCCCTTGAACTGGCTTCCTCCTCAGTGAAGTGGAAGGTTTCTTGGCCGACTGCTCTTTGACTGAAGCAGGCGGTTTTTTGTTGATCAACTCTTGGATCTCTCCCTTGAAGTCCCTCATGAAGGTCATGAGTTCGTTCCTTGTGATGGGAGCAGACCCATCAGTCGGCTGTTGCCGAGCAAGCGGTGCGCCTGCTGGCTCGCTTCCTGTTTGAAGATACTCCCGTTCCCTTATTTCAGTATGACGGGTACGGCGGGCCCTTAGGGTCCCGTCTGGAGCTGTATGAGTTTCAACTTCAAATTCACTTTCGGTATCATGGTCCGACTGAACTTGAGGGTCGTCTAGGGGACGCCTCTCTTCTGGAGTCGGTACAGACTTGGATGCCATCTCTGAAGTACTCTCCCCACAGACGGCGCCAAATGTTTCGGGGTTTTCTGATGTCCTGCGGGAGAGTTACAATTCCGAGACTGGAACCGGACGCCTGTACCTGCAAAATAACGGAGACTCCTGAGAGCTCCGCCTCCAACGATCAAGTTAGTACCTGATTAAGGAGTAATCAATACAGAAATTAAAGTAATCAGATCTCTCTAGGTGAGAGTGCTTAGTGTTGGTAATCTGCGTTGTTAGCGAGATTAGCCGGTTGCTAATAAGTCTGTTCTTCTCTGCTTGATCTCTTAATTATTCGGTTGTTTTCCGTTGTGTGATTAATGAGGATTAATCGAGTATTTATAGCCTTGGGAAGCGTGCAACTCTCTAGGTTTAAGGTAAACCTAGGGCTGATCGGGCCTCTAGACTGAATTGGGCCTTGATGGCCGGTTGTCCCATTTGGCATGGGTGGACACGTGGCGTGTCTTAAGTGGTCCGTGGAGGACGTATCTGTGATCGACACGTGGCAGGCTCCTGTTGGCCTTCGTGAAGGACACGTGGCGGAACCTGGTTGGTCCACTTGTCAGACGGTGATTGGTGGATAAAAATCCCCTAATCAGAACTCACCATGTTCTTGGATTTAAAGGATGTCCTGACCTGCTTTCCTTTCACACAAGCGTCACAAATTTTGTCACATAGGAACTTGATTGAAAGAAGTTCCTCTACCAAGTTCCTTGTTCTTAACTTATCAATCAAAGAGAAACTTGCATGACCAAAACGTTTATGCCACAGTAAAGGATCATCCTCAATGACACTGAGGCAAGTTAAGTTGTTCCTCGGAACTGTATTGAGATCCACTATATAAGTGTTTCCTCTCCGAGTTCCTTCTAGCAAAACTTTCCCAATGTCATTCTGAATGGTGCTACATTTTTCAGAATCAAAACTTACAGAGTTTCCTTTATCACAAAATTGTGATATGCTTAATAAGCTGTGTTTGAGGCCCTCGACTAAAAAAACATTATCAATAGCTTGGGTACTTGACCTTCTAACTTTTCCTACGGCAACAATGCTGCCTTTCTTGTTATCACCAAAGGTCACTGTTCCTCCTGTATAGGCCGTCAGTGAGAGAAATCTTGATTTATCTCCTGTCATGTGCTTGGAACAACCACTATCGAGGTACCATTGGTTGTTCCCCCTCACTTCGACCTGCAAAAGAAACTAAGGGTTAGATTCAGGAACCCCATCTTTCATGGGTTCCTTTGTTGATACAGCAAACTCATTTTTCTTTTGCCATACATAAGCTATATTTTTAGTGGACTTAAGTTCCTTTCTTTTGCAATCAGTATCTTTGTGTACTGACTTGCCACAGAAGGAACACACAGTCTCACTAGGGAGTTCCATGTACTTTTTCTTTTTACCACTGTTCTTCTTTTTGTGGTTGAAACCCAAACCCTCTGTCCTTCTGGTTTGAGCTTCAGATATCCACTTTGGAACTCCCATGTGGATTGCACTTTTGTTGTTTCTATCTCTTTTTAAATCCTTTTCAAAGGATTCATTTTTGTCTTTAGTAACCTGCAATTCTTTTTTCAAATTTTCAAGATCATCATTAAAGGTCACTAAAGGCAATTGAAGAGCATTATTAGAATCAATGTTAGTGCATAACAATTTATACTGAGTCAATTCAACATTTAACATGATATTTTCATTTTTGACTCTTTCCAATGTTTCCTTTAGCATAGAGTTTCTATCTAACAAATCAAAGAATCTTCCCTGAACATTTGTTTTTGAACTATTCAAATATTTCATATGATCCTTATAGATTTCTAGAGCTTTTTCATTTTGTCCAAGTTTAAGACATATTTCTTTATATTCATCCAACGTTTCTATGAGCAAAGAAATTAATTTGTCTTTTGACAGGGATTTCAGAAATTTAGGTTTGAGATTTACCTCCTCTGACTTTTTAGCAGACTCACTGTGTTTAGCCATCAAACACAGGTTTGCTGTCTCTTCTTCCGTGGATTCTTCTTCATCCTCGGAACTTGTGTCTCCCCACGCAGCTATCATGGCTTTCCTGTAATCAGATTTTGAAAAGTTTAGAGTATTAGATTTTCCGTGTTCCTTCATTTTGCCTTTTCCTTTTTCTGATTCCCAGAGAGGGCATTCCTTGATGAAGTGATTTGTGTTCCCACATTTGTGGCATCCTCCAGTTTCCTTGGAATATTGGTTTTTCTTGAAGTTCCTTTTCTTTTGGTCACCAAACCTTTTGTTGCGGTACAGCTTTTTTAGCTTCCTGACTAGCATGGCAGCTTCTTCCTCTCCAGATTCGGAATCCTCTTCACTTGGTTGGACAACCTTTAGAGCAATTCCTCGGCTCTTTGAACTTTCTTGGCTTTTGTTTGATTGGTGAAGCTCATGAGTTATTAAGGAACCTGCAAGTTGTTCAAGGTTGAAAGTTGTAAAGTCCTTTGATTCCTGCAAAGCTGCCACTTTGGATCTCCACCGTTCATCTTCAGGAAGACTCCTTAGAATTTTGCGTACCTGTTCATCCATAGGAATAACTCTACCAAGAGAAACTAATTCATTAGTAATATTTTTAAAACGAGTAAACATTTCTTAAATAGTTTCTTTTGAACTCATTTCAAAACGTTCATATTTAGAAAGCAGTATACCATTTTAGAACGTTTAACTTCATGAGTTCCTTCGTGGGTTATTTCTAGTAAATCCCATATTTCTTTTGCTGTTTTACATCCCATAACACGAGTGTGTTCATCTGGCCCTAAACCCCAAACTAGGAGTTTTTTAGCAGTAGCATTAATCTCTTTCTTCTCAAAGTCGCTTCTATCGTATTCAGAAATAGGTTTAGGAATTACCTCGTTTTCTGCATTGGTCTTTGTTACCTCGTAATCTCCTACCTCGATAGCTCGCCAGACTTGATAATTCTCGGACTGTATGAACATCTCCATCCTCGTCTTCCAATAGGCGTAGTACTTCCCATTGAAGAGTGGAGGTCTTTGTGTAGAATAACCTTCAGCTGGTCTCTCGTCCTTCGACATTGTTCCTCCAGGAACTTGACTCGACAGGGCTTCCTGCTTTTCCGAGTTCCTTGCTCTGATACAAATTGATAGAACAATGTATACTACAAGAGGGGGGGGGGGTGAATTGTAGTGTATGTAGACTATGGTAAATTTTGCGGAATTAAATCTACTACTAAGAGAATAGACACTGAGATAGGCAATGAATAAATTCACTATGTAAAAATGATTTACAATCACTAATACGTTGCCTAGACTCAAGTTCCGTGAGGAACTCAAGTTACCCAACTGTGATCCCTCAATCACAGTTTCTCACACTTTGTGATTCTACTCCGAATCACTTGTACAGTGTAAACAACTCTCTCAAGTCTCACACTTTACAACTCTCACAACCCAAACCCAATTACACAATGATTACAAGTATTTCCTAAAGAACTTAAGAGACTAAGGATGGAAGGAACTTCTCTTTTAAACACTTTGAAACTCTATGCTCAGAATACTTAAGATTGTTTTTCCACACTTTCAAAAAGCCCGTTGATCTATTTTTATAAAGAGAATATTCAAGCTTCCATCAAATTCCCACTTCCCCCTTAATCCCACGTTCTCTTTGGCTGAGAAGTTGGGATGTAGGCAGAGGAAATTTAGGAACATGATTTCCTTAGCTTGACTCCCAAGTTCAACGTTCTCCTTAATACTAGGAGCCAGTATTTACCAAGTCAAAAAAATCAGTTATTCAAAAAGATAATTATTTAATAAAAAAGATAATTATTTATTTATTAATTAAAAGATAAATAATTAATTAATTTAAAACTTATCTTTTTAAATTAATGAATTATTTATTTATTTATAAAATCTTTTTAAATCTTTTTCAAAACTGATTTTTATCACTTCCTTAAATTAAGGGATATGAAAACTGTTTTAAAACTTTCGTTTAAAACTTTCTGAGTCAATCGTCAAGTTCCTTCGAGAACTACAGGTTCCTTCAGGAACTTCGAGTTTCTTCTTAATTCCTTCCATTCCTTCCAACACTTTTGTTTCTTAAGCTCGTACACTGAGTAACTAAGTATATAGAGTTGTGAGGACATCTTGAAAGCTTGCATTCATCATCAAGTCTTCCAAACTCTGTTGTTCCTACTCCGGAACATGTATTTGTGTACCTGAATCTTTCTGTTCAACCAAGACTCATAAACATCATTAGTCAGAGTTTGTTTTATGTAAGTCAATCATCAAAATATTAAGGTAATCAATTCAACAAGTAAAATACTTGAAGTCAATACATAATTTTTTTATAGTGAATGGTAAAAATTTTGCTACGTAATTTGATAATTTATTATACCATTAACATGATATATACGCTAAAATGAAACATATCCTACATTTTCACACGAAGTATATAAAATATGGATAGAACAAATACTTCTATATTTAAAATATATGGAGAGAACAAATACTTCTATATTTAACAAAAACATATTCTCCGTGCATCACCAAGTGATAATTCATTTAAAAAAACGGAGGGAGTATTTATTTTAATGATGGACTTTCAAATTACATTTTTCATGAGTCTTCTATATTTAATTTCAATTACCCTTAAAAACCGAGCATGACTCGGATATTATCTAGTAAATAACACTAAAATAGCAACCGCTGACGTCAATTTTATGCACGTAGCAACTTTACAAGAAAAATTTTCCCGCTGACATAAATTTAATGTCATTATATTTTACTTTGAGCACTTATTGAGTATATTAAGTAGTTTTTTGTTTTTTTTTTATTCTTTATTTTTTATTTTATGCAAGTCCATAATCACAACCACTTGATAACGATTGACTGATTCCTAGTCAATCCTTATTTATAACAATTAACTGTTTTATTACTATTCCATAAGCTCCTAGCTATAGCTTTGTATATATTCTCTCGTAACTTCCTCCTAGAATTATTATAGTTGCTAATATCATATACTTTTGTAATCACTATAAATATGCTGCTTGTAATCACTATAAATACTCGTAACTTCCCTCAATATATTCTCTCCATTCTCTATATGCATGGTATTAGATTCCTTAATCCTAAAGGCCTATTCCCCTTCTATTTTCACGACTTCTCCTATGGCACCACAAGTACTTGTTGCAAATGCTACTATCTATACATTATATATAAAAAAAATTGATTTAAAATAAGTTTAAAATCATTTACAAGTACATTGCAAATAGATGAGCAGAATTTTTGTAAAAACCGTGCGATGCACGGGCCTAACCTAGTATGATACTATAATTAAACACTAAGTTAGGAGTTGGACCATCGTGGGTTGGGCGAAGGCCCCGATCTTCATGGGAGCTAAAGCGGAGGGGACCGTGTGAGGCTGGTTTCACAAAGCAACGAAAGCCTCCTGCCCGGACATGCAAGGACCATTAGCACCTAGTTGGCTAAGATCTTAATTTTAGGAGGGGTTTCCCAAAAAATAAACCCTCTCCTCCGATACTCCTAGGATGGTTTTTTTTGTCTTTTTTTTTTTCCTTAATTAATTAATTTATTTATTTTTATTTATTTACAATAAAAAAATACAGTATAAACTATTCAATGGTTACACTATATTTGTAGCCATTACAACTGTTTTAAATCTAAACCCTTAAATTTTATATAAGTAATCTCAACTGTTTATTTATTTGACCAAAAGAAATAAAAATAAATACTCGAAGAAAATTGAAACAATAATCATCACTTTCATATACAGTACTATAGAACAAAATTGACAGTCATTATTCATACTCAATAAACACAGGATGAAGGATAAATTATCAACTATTTGCTGTGATTCTATGAATCAATAGATACCCATTACACATTGAGTAATTGATCAGTGTGACACGTACGTTTCCCTCCCAAATAATTAAGGAAAAAAACCCAATCAACAATTCCACTAACTAATGAATTGCATGATTTTTTTTTTTCACCATTACAAAACAAAAAGAATTTGGAAATGTCTCGTCATTAATTGTCCTTATTATGTTGAAAATCTTCCCTCCATAGATGTTTTGCTTAAAATAGGACATAAATTACAAAAAGCAAATTGTCCACTTCATTTCTATGGAAGTTAGAGGAGAATTCAGAGAAATAGATCAATAGATGAAGTGGAAGGCTAGGGGAAAAACATTTTTAACTTTTTTTTCATCTTATTATATGAATGTATCAGGGGTTGGAATTCTATCAGTACCATATGCCCTAGCATCAGGTGGTTGGTTAAGTCTGATATTGATCTTCATTGTCGCGACAGCAGCATTCTACACGGGTTTGCTTATAAAGCGATGCATGGAAGCTGATTCAAGCATAAGAACATACCCTGATATAGGGGAGCGTGCATTTGGGAAGATCGGAAGAACAATAACATCAGTATTTATGTGCACAGAGTTATACTTAGTCGTTACAGGTTTCCTAATCTTAGAAGGCGACAATCTACATAACCTTTTTCCTGGTCTGAAATTAGAAACTTCTTGGCTGCAACTTGGAGGAAGAGAGAGTTTTGTGCTGCTTATTGCCCTTATCATTCTTCCCTCGGTTTGGTTGGATAATCTTAGTATTCTTTCGTACATCTCTGCTACTGGTGTCCTCGCTTCTGTTGTGATTATTGTGTCGATTTTATGTGTTGGAACGTTTGATGAGATTGGATTTCAAAGCAAGGGTGATCTACTAAACTGGTCAGGAATTCCTACATCAGTTAGCTTGTATGGCTTCTGCTATTGCGCGCATCCTGTTTTTCCTACCTTGTACAACTCAATGCAGCAAAAACATCAGTTTTCTAAGGTAAACTTTTTTAGTTAACACTTTATCTATTGTCTATTATTATTTACATCGTTAGGATTGTTGTTAGAGCTGGTAGTCGTCGATTATTTCTATATAGTTAAAAAGAAAATTCTTAATTAGGCCTACTTGATTGAAATTTAGCAATAATCATATACAAGCAAGTAATGCTACATAAGAATGTGCAAATCTCTGAATTCTTAAGTTTGTGTTTTCTTATGGCAGGTACTACTTCTCTGTTTTCTCTGTTCGACTATTGGTTATGCATCAATGGCAATCATTGGATACCTGATGTATGGTTCGGAAGTTGAATCACAAATAACTCTGAACCTCCCAACAGATAAAATGTTCTCTAAAATTGCAATCTATACGACTTTGGTTAATCCTCTATCCAAGTACGCGCTGATGTTAGAACCTGTTGTGAATTCTACTGAGAGCTGGTTCCCAAATCATCACAAGAAAAAGCATTTCAAACTTGTGTTAAGAACAAGTTTGGTTGCTACTCAAGTCATTGTAGCATTGGTTGTTCCGTTTTTCGGGTATCTCATGTCTCTTGTAGGAGCATTTCTTAGCATTACTGCATCAATCACACTTCCATGCTTGTGCTATATAAAAATTTCAGGCAATTACATGAGAGGTGAGGGGTTATTAGTGGTAGCTACTGTTGTATTGAGTGTATTGATCGCAATATATGGTACTTATACTTCTTTAGTACAAATCATACAGGGAACTGTTTTTAATTTATAATTTAATTTATTGTTAGATGCTACACATTTTTATGAAAGATTTGTTTGTGTAAATGTGCAATATGTTCAACTAGTTAATTTGTTTTAGCTTTTGCTAGGGGTGAAAGTGATATGGATTAAAACCGAAAAACGAATCGATCCAAGCTGAATTAACAATCCTGTTCGGTTTTTCTGGGAATTTGGTTTGGATCGGTTTGGGATTTTAAAAAAATATGAATTGCAGATTGGTTTTGGTTTTGGTTTTGGTTTTGGGCTTCCAAAAACTGAAAACCGAATTTCCAAACCGAATTTATATAAAGCCCAATATCCCAACCCATATTTCCCTTCATATATAAATGAAAACCCTAATTTCTTTACCCTCTTTTCCCTTTCAGCCTTCCCCATTCTTTCCCTTAGTTTCTTAGGTTTTCCCCCTTTCTCAGAATTCTCACGCAGCCATCGATCCTCCCTCACGACCTTACCACCGATCCTCCCCCACGGCCTCACCAGTTAGGCAATCACCACCGCTCTCACCGCTTGTTTCTTTGGCCTTACCACACAACTCATCTCTCACCACTCGTTTTTAGGTAATGTTGATGATGAATCTGAAGTTGTTGATGAGCATAACATCTGTTTTTTTTTTTTTTTTTTTTTTTTTATAAATTTGTATGTCTTTTAATGTTAATATTAGTGGGCAAATTTAAGCCTTGTAATACAGTAATAGTTGATAAATAATATAATATAGTTTTAAAGTTATTTGTCAATTTAATTTGTGTTATTTTCTCTTTTAATTATTTAGTTTGCTTATGAGGTGAAAAATTCGGGTTATGAATCAGTTTCGGTTTGCTTATCAGAAATTGGGTTCGGTTTGGTTTGGACCGAATTCTATTTCGGTTTGGATTCGAATTGAAAATTTTGAAACCGAATTATTTTGGTTTGGTTTTGGTTTGGGCCATAATCCAAACCAAACACTGAACTTTCACTCCTAGCTTTTGCTGCTTTTAATGCATGGTCAATATGATATTGTGAACAAAATGTCTTGTCTCATTCATCTTGATTGATACTTTGCAAATATCAAATTCTTACAATTTTTATTGAGTAATCAATAACATAATACTAAAATAGACACCAGGAATGACACGTGTCACTTCCTGGCTCCAAAACTTCCCTTCCCTTTTAGCAACTTTTTTTTTTATTTTTTTTATTTTTTACATAATAAAAAACTTTTATTTTTGGAATATTTTTATAATACAACTATAATAAAAATTATCCAAATCTTATATATTATCCTTACATAAAATTTATTTCTTTTTATTTTGTGTTCTTAATTTTTCCATACACATTTACCAAAACTATATTATTCGAACTTTTTTCTTTTAATTTTAGAAAAAGTAAGCCACTGGTTTAGGTATAAGATACTATCATTACCGCCTAGACACCGTTTAGACGGAGTATTATTGAATTTTTCTCAAAAAGTAATAATAAAATTGATTTATATAATTGATATTAAAGAAAATACTTTAAAACATCACTTTAATTTTTTTTTTCAAATACCTCTAATATGTTGTTTCTTAGACTAATGGAGTATTAGATATGACTATAAAATAAATGTTGTGTTCAACAACTATATCATAGGTCTATATCTAGGAAAATGTGAAATATCAATCAAATTTTTTTGTTACATTAATATCTTAGTAAATACAAAAAAATTATTATCGTTTGCTAAATTATAGACACGTATCCTTTTTTTTTCGATAAATAGTTATCATCTACAAATAAAATTTTAAGCTAATAAACAAATAATGATCAAACTAGAATTATTGGATACCAAACACATTTTTATATAATAACAAAGAGCGACAATATCATGTAGAGCATCAATTCATAAAATGAAAATGTACTATTAATAATGTAGGTTAGTGCTGCCTAATTGTGGATTATAATTGCCTTTAATAATCCAAGTAGTATTTATTTCCACTGATATTATTTTATTGGATATAAAGGTGATATATTATTTGTAATTTATATACTTACATGTATGTTGTGCTAATAGTTTTGCTGTAGATTTTATTCTATTGTTTGATTAATATTTTCATGTTTATTAAAAGCATTCATAAATAAGTCTTAGTCACATAGTCACTAGATTGTATAGTTTTATTGAGAAATAATATACATCATTAGTGTAATATAATGTATACTGTTTTTAAATATTTTCAACACAACTATAATCAACAATAATTTTTTTTTTCTCAATTATAGTTTTAATAATTTTTGCCTTATTCTTTTATTTTTCTATATGCATTGCATTTGTTTATTCCACATAAGTTGCCTCATTTTTGTATTATGTCACAATTAATTATGGGAAAAGATTATTACTGTCGTGCATCGACGGACACTAATCTAGTAATTAATAAATAGTTAGTTGAAATTTGCAATGACAAGCGAGTTTTAAAGGCGGATAAATTAGTATACAAATTTGTTAAGAGCGAGAAATAAGACTCAAATGACCTTTTTTTTTTTGTCCAATTTGGTTTTTGCATATTTTTCAATAGGAAAAATTCAAATGATTAATCTCAACTACGGGTGTTCTTTCCATTTTAATTCAACTATGGAATACTTCTTCCGTTTTAGTAATATTGTAATAACTGGACTTTATGCAATTTAATCCCAACTACAAGTGATCTTTCCATATTAATCCCAATTATGAGGGGTGCCTACCAAAAATGATCCAGTATGACTTGCAACTGGTTAAGCAGGTAATTTTTTTTTTTTTAATTTTCAATTTTAATAACACATACAAGCTTCCAACACTAAGATATTTAGTATCCTGGAAACTATTTTATGCAATTTAATAGGAGATGAAAGCATAATGATAAGGTATTTCACTAAAGATTAAGGCCTCTTGGTATAATTTTGATAATGATTTTCCACTTTCTTGTTATGAATGAAATAGATGTACATCAGAATTACATTCACGACAAAATTTTTCAAATAGTCTGTCTTGTGCGTGGTATGGGTTTGGAATCAGGAATGAAACCAGATGGTATGGGGTTGAAACTTAATTCCTAATATCTTGTGTTTGGTTCATTTCTTGAATGAGCATCATCCCCTTACCTAGTGTTTGGTTCATAATGTTGGAATCAAGAATCAACATATTAAAATTTTAGTACATAAAAATTAAAAAATATTGTAGGAAATTGGCATTTGTAACATTCTACTACATAGCACTCCTTTTGTCATTACGCTTTGGAGTCTTTTCCTTTTTCATTCTCTTGGATGGAGGAGGTTGTGATTGAGCATCATTTGTACCTAAGATAAATGACTGAGATATAAAAACAGTGTCATCATCACTTTCATTGTCGAGGGGAATAGTTTCTTTTTCAAGACAATGGATAGTCTTCTGGCAACTCGAATGCTAAGCCATTGGCTCAATCAACACCAAAAATATCATCTAACTTGTTAGGCTGGAGTCTTCCATAATCCTGTAGCTTTAGGATGAGTAAAAAAAAAACATATTAACAAATTATAAGAATGAGGGAAATATAAATAATTGATCTAAAATAATATGTAAACATTTAACCATTACCTTGCGAAAATCATCATAAGCTTGTCTTTCACACTGGATCATTTTAGTTTCATCATCCCATTGAAACCCAGATGTCTTATTCACCGTTTATGAGACTATAGCATATTTGTCTTTGAACCATTTGAACTTTGATTCAATGTGAGGGATCGCTTTTAAACCACAACCTGGAAACTTGTTCAACATTAGTTCTAGTTGTAACAAATATCCATTCTTAAAACCCCCTTTTGCTTTCCATTGTAGTTCACAACTCAACTCCAATTAAACAATTAATGCTTCTTCTTCCTCTTTTGCGAAATCTCGCCGGCAAAACTGGTATATTATACACCCAACAAAGAAACTCACGCAAATCTCTTAGTAAAAAATAGCTCTAAGCAAAAAAAATTGAAAAAATTGAAAAGCATACCTGACGGCAAATGTGATTTTTTTTTCCCATCCTCTTCATCCCCTGCTTTTTTATTTTGATACTTGGAGGGATGGTATGGGCTAAACCCACCTCCCCCCAAGGTTTCAAAACCTTATACCTCATGGGTTTGAGGTATGAGTTTGAAATTTATAAAATTGCTTATCAAACACAAGGTATGAGTTTTACTCATTTTAACCCATACCTGATACCTAGAATACTCGAACCAAACGCCCCCTTAAAAGGGTAGTTCTAGGAATCTGTTTAAGGTTTTAGGGGTATTAATAATCAATCATGCAAAAGACAATCAAAACAACAAAGAACAATACTACAATAAACGAACAAAGCTTAAAGAAAGAACTAGAGAAAGTAAGTGAAAATACTGAGTATGGACAACTGCAATGGTCAGAATGCCTATGTTTTGTATTCAGTTTTCTAGTAAAATATTCGAGTGATTATGTATGAATGAGCTTTACATCGTTTTTTCAGCTATTTATACTTAGGGATTCATAGGGTTTACACAAATATTCCGTAATCTAATCAAGAAGAGAATAATCGTAATTGATTTCCTTGCTTTGACTTTCCCTTCGTATTTTTGGTGTAATTTCCTTGTTGCCTTCTTGATTGATCTTCTTGCCATAATTGTGCCAATCAAGTCGTTGCTTTGATCCTTCCTTATTTGTCTCGCTTCTAAGTCTTTAGGGCGCAGCTTGTGACTTTTGGGCTTCTAGGAAAATGCGGGCCCAACAATTACTGACCGAGTAACCCCTATTATAATTGGCCAAACGATGTGACCAGCCACATATAAGAATTTTTATTTTTCAAATTACATCAGGAAAAGAGTACATAATTTTTTTGATGAACTGAGCTCAACAATGAACTAACTACTAAAAAGTCAAGATCGACTTTAATTTATTTTTTTTATTTTTTTATTTTTTTTAATGATGCAGCCAAAAATATTAAAAGCTTTCAGAATTTTAATTCAAGAAGAAAGACACTACCGCTTGAGAGATACCAATTTGAACAGCAAGCACTACTAAGGCAATGCTTTTTTTTTTTTAGTTGATAAATTCAGGTAAAATAAAATTATAAGCTAATCATGATATGCCATGGAGCCCAAGTAACCTGCTACAACAGTTAATGTAGGTCAGGGATCATTTCACGAAGATACCTCATAGTTGGGATTATTTCATAATAACCCATAATTGAGATTAGTATGAGAACACTAATAATAGTTGGGATTAATCAAGTGAATTTTTCCTTTTCAATACAATATTGTAATCAAAATTTCTCAAGCTACGTGTTACAAAAGAAATATACTAGTAAAAACTATATTTCCTCCATTTCTTTTAACACGCAGCACTCTTTTTGACATGCAAATTAAGAAAGTGGTTAGATTAGATCAATACCAATAATAAGAAGTAAGTGTTTAATTGTTACGATTTGATATATATAGATTAATCCGTCTATTTACCTTTTCTTATTACCTTTTTATATTGGGACTACTTTGATTATTTCATGACTTTTATTTTATTGTATATATCATCATATACATTTGTTATAATTATCATTTTTTTTAAAAAATATGATTAGATTTTTTAAAGATATGATTAATAATTATCGTATATTTAGGGAAAGTTATTGTATACACTGTAGTTGGAAGTGAGGATGATAGTGGAAGTTATGATGAGAAGTGATATTATTTTTAAAAATAAATAAAAATAAAGAAGTCAATAATAATAGGATTTAAATTTTTTTGGAGGCTTGTCATATTAAAAGTTATAAAATTAATTATGCAATTATTAAATAAATAGCGTGTAAAGATTGTTATATATACCCGAGTGCGCAGTGCACCCAGGGGTATTTTTTAGCTTATTTTGATGACTGGACGAGTTTATTTAATCATCAAATTAGTGAGTAGTTCAGGCGTTTCCCCAGGCTACTACTTTAATTTTTAAAGGAATTTAATAATTTGTACGTATTATATGTCTTCAATGCTTTTGTAATATAACATTAATTTGTGTGTAAATTTAAGTATAATTGGTAATTAGTCTAGATGGTTAAACAATAATGAAGCTTCTAAGAGGTTAAGTGTTCAAACCTCCTCATCCATTTTTTTTAATATAGTTGAGACAATATGGAATATTGTTGGTTGTGTAGGTGACGTGACATAATGAGGATTTGAGTGGATCATGTAGCATAATAAGGAATTGAGTGCATGACATGCCATAATGAGGGGGATTACGTGGCACATGGATCTTCTTAGGAACGCTTTTTAATAGATTAGTATAGATAGATGAGCATAGAATAACCTTGGGTGCTTCTTGCTTGCATCCGGGTGTATATTAAAATTTTTTTATAGAGAACGTGTCAAGGAGGTTTGTAGAAATCGGTAAGGACTCAAAGATTATCGTTCATCTCATTCATTGATAAATATATAGCATACAATTGATTCCCAAAAGA
Source organism: Chenopodium quinoa (assembly GCF_001683475.1). NCBI lineage: Eukaryota > Viridiplantae > Streptophyta > Magnoliopsida > Caryophyllales > Amaranthaceae > Chenopodium > Chenopodium quinoa. Next base: position 2,389,153 of record NW_018743032.1, read on the forward strand.
TACGAGATAAAATAAAAAAGATGCACAAGATAATATCTTGTAAACAATTGTAGCTATAAACTAGGAAATTACCATAACCAAATTATATGATAAATATATGAGAAATATCCTCATAATATTTTCCAACATCCTCCTCAAGTTGGAGCAGGTGGACTGAAGATGCCTAACTTGTGAAGTAATAGATCAAACTGCGACTTGCCGAGTGCTTTGATAAAAGTATCGGCCAATTGCTCATAGGTAAGAACATAGGTATCACGAACGAAATGACAGTCAACTTCAATATGCTTCGTTCGTTAATGGAAAACAGGATTCTTTGCAATGTGCAAAGCCGACTAACTATCACAAAATAGCTTGATAGCCTTAGGATGCTACACGCCCAAGCTCAAAAGAAGTCCTTTTAACCACTTCAATTCACATGTAATAGCGGCCATGGAGCGGTATTCTGCTTCAGCGGAACTTTTAGAAACTGTATTATGCCTTTTGGTTTTCCAAGAGATAGGTGAATGACCAAGAAATACGTACTAGCCATCCTGTCAAAGAACTAAGAGTCATGGGACACGCGGCCCAATGTGAATCACACTAGCCTTGTAAGGTTAAGTAATCACTGTCAGAGCGTAGAAAAAAAACCTTAAATTGGAGTACCCTTCAAATATCTAACGACTTGTAGAGCCGCCTCACAGTGCTCAGTTTTTGGTTCTTGCATGAACTGGGACAAAATATGGATTGAGTAGGCTAGATCCATTCCAGTGACTGCTAAGTAAATTAACCTACCAACAAGCCCGCGATACGGTTCTGAATCAGAGAGGGTGGAACCACTAGCTAGCTAGACCAAGCTTGTGATTTTTCTCTATAGGGAAGCCGACTGGCTTTGATTCCAATAATCCTTCTTCTGAAATGATATTAAGAGTATATTTCCTTTAACAAAGGAACAAGCCCGAAAAACTACGAGCAACCTCAATACCCAAAAATTATTTTAGAGTACCAAGATATTTCATATGAAAGCAGTCACTAAGATATGCTTTGAATTCCCTTAAAGTAGGGCAATTATTACCAAAAATAATGAGATCATCAACATGCACAAGTACATTAAATTTGAAAGGAATGGTGTCCTTCGTACAAGTGTATTATTTCGATAGAGAGTTCGAAATTAATTAGGAAAGCTAATTATTCAGTGAATTCAAGTGATCGGAATGCCTATCTGGAGGCCGCTTTCGATCAGTAATATTAATGTATAATTAATCTTACAACTTGCTCTTGACTGAACTCTGTAGGAATTTAGATACTCTAAGCGGAATTGCATGAATAATATTCATAAGCATCTAATAATCAAGATCTATGCACAACACATAAAGAACATATAATTGTACCTTTCAAGCGTGATTCCATGTGTGATCGAGCAAGAACAATAGGAGAAACATGATTCCTCTACTTAGTCCACGGGCACAAATTGAACCTCCACTAAAGTTAGTTAGTCGTGATTGAGATCTAAAATCAACATTCTACAAAGAGGAGAGGAATGAGTGAGCCACGAACCACCACACCACCGCCGGCCACCACCTTATGGCGTTCGTACTGTATGGACAGGAGGGAGGAGGAGAGAGAGGAGGGCATGCGTGAGAGAGAGATTAAGGTTAGGGAGTTTGGTTGCCTTGCTTCACAATTTACTGTATGATTAATTGTGACTTACTGTAAAACCTAGGAAAGGACTCTATTTATATATCCTATACATAATTAGAGTCCATGTGAAGCCCAAACACTTAACCTAATTCTAACTACACTATCCCTACTCCTTTCACGGCTTGTCATTAACTCATGAGGCCCATTATAGTGATCTTATACGACCCAAAAGAATGAACTAATTATCTCCATAATAGTGATCCTTGATATATCTAGTAACTGCACTTGATGAAGACATAAAATCCTTAAATCTCCCACTTGTCTGAGACAAGTGTGCAATATTAAAATTCCTTAAGTCAATGTGTGTCAATTTGATAATATGATTGCATCTCATATCAAGATCATATTAATCTACAAAACTTATCTTGAAAACTGAGTTAGAAGTACAAAACAAATAATTACTATGTAATCTATTTGAGCACGACCATGCATTTTTTGAATTCTCTCTTTTTAAGGGGCCATGACCCATTCTTAATTAAATAGGTAGACTCAATCCAATCTTGTGGCAACCAAAGCTCCCACTCAACTTTTAAAGTAATCAAGAAACACCTTTTATAATCCCCTTTTACGGAATGACATTTGGATGTACCACAGTTAAATCAATCATTGAATGAAAACCCACTAATATATCTGGAAGCTCTATACTTGAACTTCAAAGTAGGTCAATAGTTCGATCATGCATATCCATGTGATTGACCGAGCATCTCTATGCCCTTATAGCCCATGAAACTGCGCTATCTGATCAATCTAACATGTTAGTCCATTTATTGAAATCATTTATGTCTAATTTAATGATTTCGAACTAAGAACTTAAATAATTTATGAATTTAGTTCACCTGTGGGGTTTCATTCACCAAGTCATCAACTTGATGAACCCATCAATTCATAATTTTGTTGGACATTTTATTTAATATCAAAAACCATAATTAAATAAGAGAAATGATAAATTTCTGATTAAACATAATTCTGCAAGTAAATGTATTACATATGTAATAAGTTTCTCAAAACAAATACAACTTAAATTACATCACTTGCTTCAATCCAGTTGCCCTAGTATGAGCCTCATTCTTGGGCCGTGGAACGGGTTTAGTAAGTGGATCAACAATATTCTCATCCGTATGAACTTTTCTCATCTTGACATCTCATCTCCTTTTATTAAGCAATGGCGCCATTGTTGTCACACAAAAACTCGATTCCTTCTTGAGCACTGGATTTGTCTAAAACCTGTTGCACATGCTTAGATCATATGCAACATCCGGCCTTATACATATCATGGCATACATAATGGACCCTATTGTATAGGCATAAGGTACACTAGCCATACACTTCAACTATTTTGGCTTTTGAGGGCACTGAGTTTTACTAAGCGTAATACCATGAGACATGGGAAGAAATCCTTTCTTAGAGTCTTTCATGTCAAACCTGTCAAGGATCTTATCAATATAAGTCTCTTGACTAAGTCCAATCATCCTTCGAGACCTGTCTCGATGGATCTTAATTTCCAAAATGTACTCGGCGTCACCTAAGTCTTTCATGGAGAAACAACTCTTCAACCATTCCTTGACTGACTCAAGCATTGGTATATCGTTCCCCATGAGCAGTATGTCATCTACATACAAGACTAAGAAAACTAGGTTGCTCCCACTAGACTTCTTGTATACACAAGGTTCTTCTTCGCACTTGAGAAAACCAAACTATTTGATCGCCTCATCAAAACGAATGTTCTAACTCCTCGATGCTTACTTCAATCCATAAATGGATTTCTGAAGCTTGCATACCTTTCTAGGATTTTCTGGATCTTCAAAATCCTCAGGTTGTGTCATATACACATCCTCCGTCAAGAACCCATTCAAGAAGGCGATTTTAACATTCATCTACCAGATTTCATAATAAAAAAATGCAGCAATCGGTAGAAGAATCCGAATAGACTTAAGCATTGATATAGGGGAAAAGGTTTCATCATAGTCTATACCATGAATTTGTATGAACCCTTTTGCAACCAGTCTTGCTTTATAGATGTAGGCATTTCCATCTTCGTCTGTTTTGATCTTGTAGACCCATTTGCAGCCAATAGGTTTGACCCCATTAAGCAATTCTACTAGGGCCTACACATCATTTTCAAACATGGAGTCCATTTCGGATTTCATGGCCTCAAGCCATTTCTCTCAGTTTGGGCTCGCTAAAGCCTGCTTATAGGTTGTGGGTTCCTCATTCTCCAATAGGAAGATTTGGGAATCCTCAGTTAACAGAACATCAACGAACTGTTTGTTTCTGATTCTTCTAGATTTACGTAGGGTAGGAGCAACGATAGAAATATTCTCTTCAATCTTTGAAGATTTTTGAAGAATTAGATTCAAGTGGGACGATAGGAGTATCGCTAGTTGAATTAGCTTGCTCCGACGCATGATTTGTCAAAATAGTTGACTCATGTGTCGTCGTCTCTGACGTGGTGTTATCCACATCCATTTGTTGCTCGTCTCGAATTTCTTCGAGAACCACTTTACTCCCACTTGGCTTTGTAGAAAGAAATTCCTTTTCTAGAAAGACACCATCGTGAGCAACAAACACTTTGTTATCTTCGCGATTATAGAAGTAATACCTTCTTGTTTCCTTGGGACAACCCATGAAGAAACATTTATCTGATTTATGGCCTAGTTTATCACCTTGTAAACGCTTTACATAGGCTTCACAACCCAAAATCTTGAGAAAAGACAACTTTGGAACCTTTCCATTCCACATCTCATATGGAGTCTTTTCAACTGCTTTGGACGGGCTTCTGTTTAGTACTTTTGCAGCTGTTTCTAATGCATATCCCCAGAATGATATGTGAAGATCAGTAAAACTCATCATGGATCGAACCATGTTTAGCAAGGTTCGATTCCTCCTTTCTGACAGACCATTTAATTGTGGTGCCCCTGGAGGAGTTAATTGTGAATTTATTCCACAATCCCTCAGATGATCATCAAAGTTTAGAGTCAAATATTCACCACCACGATCAGATCGTAGTGCTTTAATTGTCTTCGCAAGTTAATTTTTTACTTTTGTAACACCCCCAAATCTCCCTCTACGGAATATGTAGAAAATACGTATAAATACCGTAGAGATAGACTTGGGCGTATTACCGCCGCGTGATAACGCGAGGCTTATACTTTAAAAATACTTTTGCAGCGGAAAATTCTTTATTCTTATTAATAAAACTTTAAATAAAACTTGTTCATAATTTGTGACACAAAAACGGCTCCAACTTTTCCTAAGCTAGATGAAATTCCCGTGGACTCCCGTATGCATCAATCAACTTCCACTTGAAACATTCACCTGCTTACCATAAGTGGTAAATAGGGCAAAGCCAAAACAAAAGCACGTATTAGCAAATTATGCTAAGTAGATTATGTGTAAGATAAGTAAAACATAATTTAAATCATTTAAGTTTAATTCAAAGAATTCCAATGCCATACTCATGTAAGAGCTTTTCTAATTCAATGCTTTCAAGACAAATTTAAAACTCAATCGATTACGTTCCAAAACCATTTCCTCACTAAGTGTGCACACCCCCCAAGTGGTTTACTTTATGAACAAAGGCCAATCTTGAGGAAAGGCTAGGTCATGCAAAGTCCATAGCCTTCTCTTATCCATTCCCTAAGTGGGATTCATAACCATATCGATTGATTGCTTAAAAGCACCTTTTAAAAAAAAATCCGTTATACTTGGACATCAATAAACCTGTAAATCATTTTTAATCCAATCCTTTTAATAATTTTAATCGCAATTCAAAGCCCCTTTGATTAACCAAAATCATTAATTTCAAGCCATCATAAAACACAATTTCATATAGTAAAACATAATTTCATACGGCACATAATTTCATAAGAACTATATTAAAACATAATTTCATAGTCAACTTTCGAAGGTATCAAACCACATAACGTACCTTAACTCCGAATATCGATCAACACTTCACACTTTCAAAGTTCAATCACGAATACACCTTGCAATTAACATAACCATACGGTTATCACAACATCTTTAGACATAAACCCAAATCTAATGTGCATGGACTATAAAAATCTTTTAAAAATAATACTTTAATATAAAATTATAACTGTGAAATAGGTAATTATATTGTAGAAAACTAACCATGAAGAAAATAAAGGAATAAGATTAAAGGAAATTGAATTTGCGTTGGAAAGGATAGGCAGAACTTGCAGAGGTCATAACTCGTTTGATATAACTCCGAATTGGGTGATTCTTGAGCCTAAACTCAATTATTTTCCGAGAGGAATAATATTTTGCGAAATAGAAAAATCCAAAAACTGACCAGAAGTGTCCAAAAATTGGCTCCAAAGATATACGGGCAAATTTTCTTTTAGAAAAGAGGAAAAGAAAAATAGGAAAAGTTTGAGGGAAAAGAAGAGTAAAAGAAAAGAAGGGAATCGAGTTTTTATGTGAAGAATATGAGAGGTATGAGGGGGGTATTTATAGGTGTTTAGGTGATGGGTTTATGACAATTTAGGGTTTATGATTTATGGAAGTTTTGAAGAATATAAACTAGGGTTTTAAATGTATGGAAGGATATTTGTTTTATTTGATCATGAAATTTAATTTGGTAGATTTTGAGCTTGGAGTGCAAGTATAGAATAGGATCAAATAATTTTTAGATTTAATAATAGAAATAAGGAAATTGAAAGGGTTTTATTTTTAATAAAATAAATTAAAAATCCTTTAGAAAATTCATGAGTGGCCGAAAATATTGAGCTAAATATTGTTCAATATTTTTGGTCCTCTTATGTTAGTTTAGGGATTTTTTAAAATAAGTTATTTGTCTAAAATTAATGATTCAATAAAGTTTATAATATTTGGAAGAATAAAAATCAATTTTCTTACTAAATTATTGGGGTGGCCGAAAATATGGCCTATAATAATTAATTAAATCAGATTTTTATTATGTAAAATCAAAATACCATTTGATTAGTTTAGGAAATTATTTTATTTCATAAAAATAATTAGTTTAGCAAGATATCAAATAAAAATAAGATTTTTATTATGAAAAATCCGAAAATAACATTTAATTAGTTTAGAAAATTAATTTATTTCATGAAAATAATTTACTTAGAAGGATATTAAATAAAATCAGATTTTTATTTTGTAAAAATCCGAAAATAACATTTATTTAGTTTATTTTATGAAAATAAATAAAATTAGATTTTCATTATGAAAAATCCGAAAATATCATTAGTTTAGGAAATTAATTTTATTAATTAATTTATAGGTATATTTCCTAAAAATAATTAATTTGGAAAGGTATTAAAACAATTAAGATTTTTTTTATATGAAATCCGAAAATACAATTTAATTAGTTTAAGGAAATTAATTTAATTAATTTATTTTAACCGAATTGATATAATTTTGTTTTATCTATTTAATTTTTGAGAAATCAAAAATACTATTATAACATAGGTATAAAATAGTTTCATTTATTGGATTATCCATTTTAATTAGTTTTGTAAAATAATAAGACAAATGATTTAGGCGCCAAAATTTAAATATCATTTTGGCTCCAAAACTAAAATACTCTTTAGAAAAATAATTAATTTAGAAAAATACGTCAAAATACGAGACTAAAATACTCTTTAATTTAGAAAATATCTTTGAAAAAAATACGGGGTATTACAACTTTATTCTGGAATTCTTTGAACTTTTTAAAGGCTTCTGACTTGTGCTTCATTAAATAGATATAACCAAATCTACTTAAATCATCAGTAAAAGTAATGAAGTAGCTAAATCCACCTCTAGCTTTTGAACTCATTGGTCCACACACATCTGTATGTACAAGTCCTAAAATGTCACTAGCTCTTTCACCTAATCCTGTAAAAGGTGACTTGGTCATTTTACCTAACAAGCATGACTCACAATTTTCAAATGATTCATAATCAAATGATGAAAGGAGTCCATCCTTTTGTAGTTTTTGGATGCGCGATTGGTTAATATGACCTAACCTACAATGCCATAGGTAAGTTGGGTTTGAACCATCTATTCGTTGCTTTTTATGATCTATGTTATAGACATGGGTTGTATAATACAATACATATAAACCATTAACCAATTTTGTGCTAGCATATAACATATTATTCCTTAAAATAAAACAACATTTTTTTTTAATTTCAACAAAAAAACCTTCAGTATCTAAAACAAGAACTGAAACAATGTTTTTAGTAATCGCAGGAACATAATAACAATTATTAAGAACCAAAACAAGTCCAGATGTGAGCTTGAGTTCATAGCTTCCAATAGCAAGTGAAACAACATTTGCTCCATTTCCTACTCGAAGCATTATCTCTCCCTTTGCTAGCCCTTTACTCACTCTTAAGCCCTGCATGTCATTAACAATGTGAGCACCACAACCGGTATCGAATACCCATGTGGAAGAGGAAGTAAGGTTAATTTCTACAACATAAACATTAGGTAACTCCTTACCTTCCGTTTTCAACGGCATGTTGTAGGGACATCCTGGTAAGTGGTAAGACCACCTACCACAATAAAAGCACTGACTTCCTTCTTTCTTCAAGTACTCCTCTGTGTGGGTAATCAATAAATCGACAAGCGTGACTGTAGATCCTTCATCATCATGAATTAGCTTGACGAGATTAAATCCAGCATGGAGTGAAAACATAATAGTGTCATGAGCAGTATCATCATCAAACGGTCTCCCTAGGATATCCATCTAATTGAGTAACTCAATCAGTTCCTTGACATGGGTCCTAACTGAATGACCAGGTATGAGTTTCTTAGCCATTGTCTTACAATGAATATTATAAGTCTCAAACCTTACATTGTCAGTCCAGGAGTAATATAACGTTGGAATCGAATCAACAATTTCCTTGACATTCTTATCAATGATGCCTTCGCTTCCTAATTCCCCTATGCCACCTCTACAGATAACATGTAGGCATTCTCGCAGTAAGGTTGGCTCATAATCCTTAAACCTTCTCTTCTAACAGGTTGGAATAGAAGCTAACATGAGATTCCTGATTTTCTCTGCATTTGAAACATCTTTTGCATGCCTTTTAGGAGTTAACCCCACTGTGAATCTACTTTCAATGGGAATGTATAACCGAGCTTCGAGCTTGTGGCTCTTAAGAACATTTTTTAGCTCATTTTCCCAATCCTTGTAATTTATGAGATTTAGCCTTGTTTTCAATTTGGTTGGCAAGTTACTGTTGTTGTTAAAGCTATTCATTTACAAACAAAAATGAGGCAAAGTTCAATAATTATGTTTAATAAAATTTAAAGCACCATAAAGCGAATTAACTAGTTACTTTAAAACACTATTCAATAATAATTGACCTCAATTGAATTAAGTGATTCCAAGATCCTTTATTTGTGTAATAGTTGATCGGACTAAGGCCTTAACATCAAGCATTACATTTTCAAGGTGAGTAAACTCTTTACTGATTACAACTCTTGTAACTCTTGGTTGAATAATTACCCATCATATGTTTAAATATTACCCTTTGCTTCAAGGTTCTAAACGCATTAGGCAACCTTGTTGAGCATAACCAGTTAAATGTGTAGAACGTGATATACCCCAAATCACCTAAGATAACAAGTGACACCCTGCGGAGGCAGACCCACCACTCACGATCGAAGGGTTGTTGGGTATCTAACTGGAAAAACAATCTCAATATTACCAGAGCCTAGATTTATTATGTTGTTATTATTTAGTGAACTCTAGCGCATCATCACAAGCATCAATAAAATCTAACATGCATAATCTACTAATTCATAAATAAAACATGACATAGTATGACCCCTTAATCCTAAGAAAACTAATAAAGCAAAAATCTCCCACTTGAACCTTCATGGATCTCATCCACCTTCCTCCTTTGGGCCTTTACTCCATTGGCTTCTTGGATTAACTACAACCTGAATACTATTCTATTCTATCTACTACTTAAATAAAATAAAATAAATTACAAAAATACTTAACGGTACGCAGACTGTATTTAGTTTACAAAAATACATCACGATGCGCAGATCGTATTTAGAATCTATGGGCCATACTATCTATATACAACAAGAAAATAATATCATATATTATAAAATTTCCATATAATAAATCACTCATCATGCTTTCCTAAACTACAACATCGAATGTTCATAATTAAGGAAACATGGTACCTAAATATATATCTCATATTTTTAAACTGTAATTAGATAATATCATATATTATTCATGAACAATTATAAAATATCATATATTTTAATTTAGTATGAGATAGAATCAAATCTTATTTTAATTAGGAAAGATAAATCATATTTATTCTCCATGATTTTCCTAACTAATTTAGGAGATTCTATCCTAATTACTTAGCCAATCACATAATTTTAAATCAATTATTTCCAAAAATAATTATGGGATAATCTCATTATTTAATCAATTATTATCTATATAAAATCTTTTGCTCAAAATTTCTTTAAAACTTATCAAAATTAACAACTTTAATTTTGACAATTATCTTTCAAAAATAAAAAAAACTGTTCTTTATTTTTTTTTAAGGTCTGAATTTTAAAAAATAAGATCTGAATTTTAAAAAATAATTTTTTTTTTAAATATGCCAAGCCGCCGTGGCGTGGCCAGCCGAAGCCATGGTGCTGTTGTTGCTACCACCCCTGACTGAACCTGCTGCCCACCCGGACTGGACCTGCTACCCGCCCCTATCCCTCCCTCTTGGACCACCATCGGTGGCAGCCACCATGGCTGCGCCACTTAGCCGCGGCTGCCGCCCAAAACAACGCTTTTTTTTTTAGTTTTAATATTAATTAAACAACACTTGTTATAATTAAATTAAATTGGTCCAATTAATTTCAAAATTAAATCTCATTCAATCTCAAAATTAGGGTTCTTCATGAAATAAATTCCCAATTCAATTTAACACTTAAATTAAATAATTTGTTAATTCAAAATTCATAATTTATATATGAAATCAAATAAATTAAATTCATGAAATATAAAAGTTTCGAAATAATTCAAAAAACCACAACCTAAAATCAAAATTTTAGGGTAAGGGTTTCGAAAATATTCGATTTAGGGTTTGGGGGAGTCAAAATTTTCGAACAAAAGGGGGCGAAAATCGATCCAATTCTAGGCTAAAATCGAGCAAAATAAATCAACATTAATGATTCCATATGTTAAATCACATTTAAAATAATAATTGACCCATAATTAAATTATTCAACCTATTAATTGAATTAAAATTTGTGGACAACAAAGAATTAATATCAATGTGTACATGCATTAGGCTAACTAATACCACTGTAGGACTTAGATACTCTAAGCGGAATTGCATGAATCATATTCATAAGCATATAATAATCAAGATCTATGCACAACACATAAAGAACATATAATTGTACCTTTGAAGCGTGATTCCACGTGTGATCGAGCAAAAACAATAAGAGAACTAGAACCCCAAACGTGATTCCTCTACTTGGTCCACGGGCACAAATTGAACCTCCACTAAAGCTTGTTAGTCGTGATTGAGAACTATAATCAACCATCTACGGAAAGTAGAGGAATGAGTGAGCCACGAACCACCACACCACCGCCAGCCACCACCTTGTGGCGTCCGTACCGTACGGACAGGAGGGAGGAGGGAGGAGGAGAGAGAGGAGGGCGTGCGTGAGAGAGAGATTAGGGTTAGGGAGTTTGGTTGCCTTGCTTCACAATTTACTGTATGATTAATTGTGACTTACTGTAAAACCTAGGTAAGGATTCTATTTATATATCCTATACATAATTAGAGTCCATGTGAAGCCTAAACACTTAACCCAATTCTAACTACACTAGCCCTACTCCTTTCATGGATTGTCATTACCTAATGAGATTCTATTGGGCTTTGGACTATTTAACTAGCCCAAAGATCATTTATCATATCTAGCAACAGACAATTTCGACCCAAAAGAATGAACTAATTATCTCCATAATAGTGATCCTTGATATATCTAGTAATTTCACTTGACGAAGACATAAATCCTTCAAACCCTATGGGTCACACCCAATCGTGTAACCGAACAAAGGCGACGAATCCGAAGGATAGAATAAGTCAGTAGAGATTTCACGAACTCAGACATCGGATTCCGAGCTTAGAGCATCGAAGCTGAGTGTCGAACGTCGAGTCAATTTAACGAATCGAGAAGACAAGAAAATTAGTCAATTGACAAGTCAACGCGCAAAGACCTAGCCTCGCATTGGCAAACTTAGCGAGGACTAGGCGCGCAAGGCTAGCAAGGTTGCTTTCCATGTGCTAGCCTCGGCCACAAGCCCAGCACCCACGCATGTGCACTGGCTAGGCGAGCTCGCCGAGCAGACAAGCTAGCAGCACTAGCCTCGCAAAGCACGCCCGGTGGTCGAGCTAGTAGCACTAGCGTCAGCTTGCAAGCATGAGAGCAGGACAATGCTAGCAAAGCTAGCACCAACCCGCAAGCACGCGAGCAGGCCTAGCTAGCGTCCCGCTAGCGCCCAGCAAGCTCGCTTGGGCTTGCGATGTGCAGGCAAGCTCAGCTAAGGGAAAGGCCGCCAGCTGGGCGTGCCTTGGATCCCAAGGCTTGGCCGGCCAGCTTGCCTTGCCTTTGGGTGATGTGACGGCTTGCTTGCCCTCCAAGGAGAGGGTTTGTGGTTCTTAACTAACCCCTCCCTTGGATTGACTCTTGTCATTTGCTTACTGTTTATGCTAATTAATTTAATTAAGAATTGAATTATATGCTTATTTTTCTCATTTTACCAATTTTCCCACATGGAAAGACGATTGTAGTTTTTGGGAATGCTTTACCTATAAATACCAACTCTAGGAGTTGGAAATTTACACTTTGAATTGAACTAAATAAGGCATCTCCCAAAAGTGTGAGAAATCCTTTAAGTTCGTAAAACTCAGATTTTTGTTTAGCCTCGTCTAAGCTACGAGGTAGGAACCTTGTTCGGGCGCATGGGTGTGCGAAGTAGGAGGATTCGCGCGTACGTGTCTTGAGCTTTCCAGGGGTCGTGTTGGGGTTCGTGTGAAGCACACTACGAGGGTAAGAATGTCTTTTCCCTACTTTCTCTCTCTCCCTCTTTATGTGTTTATCACTCTATTAATTGCATGTTTGTTTGTTTAATTGTATTAATTATGCATGCGGTACGAGCGGGTTTTGGTTCCGCACGGTGCTCACGCATCGTAAAACCCAATAGCGGTGTCACGAGCCTCTTGTAATTGATTTTTACAACTAAAAATTAATTAAGGTGATTTAAAATCGATTTAAATTTCTGGATTAGCTACTTAATTAGATTAGGACCTCGGTTTTAATTGGATTAAATTCATTTTATTGCTATTTTATGACTACGAATCCAGATTTCAACTCAAAAATAGTGAGTTTTGGGTGGAATCGATGTTCTAAATCAACCTTTACACACATAGTGTTTAAAAAATGGCTTCTAGAGGCCAAAATCTGCCCAGAAATGTGTTTTTTCGAAGGATTTTTTTGTTTAGAACAAAATGTTTTAAATCTTTAAACCTTGATTAATTATGACATGCAATTGTTGGATTAAGTGATTGATTATGGTATTAATCTACTGCAATTATATTCCTTATTAAGCATGTTTTGGATAGCATTTGGTCACTTAATTTGGATTGCTCTAATTTTCACATATACTTAGAAATTGTTAATTTTGCAATTAGATTGCTTGAAATACAATTAGTTTATGTTGAATGTGATTTATGAACCCTTAAAATAGTTAAAGATTGAATCTTTAGTGGTTTAATTGGTGATTGACTTACTAAAATCCGAAGTGAATAATTTTGAGTTTTAATCATTTTGGAAGTTGATTAAAATTCATGTGCTTGAATGTTATTCTTCATTGGAAGGTTGAAATATTCAAATATGCATGAGTATTTGTTGGATAAATTATTTTTCATTAGATGATTGATTAATTAATTCAACTAATTTTGTCAAATACATAATTATTTTTCATTAAATGGTTGATTAATTTATTCATCTAATTTTTTCAAATACATAATTATTTTAATCATTGGATGAGTTAATTTAATTATGTAGTATGCCTTTATTTTTATTTTATTTTTTGTATCAGAATGACCTAAAATTATTAAAGAATGGTTCTTGAAAATAATTTTGGTTATGCACTAAAATTGGATTAATTAGGTTAGACTTATTTGAATTCAAATTGCTCAAATGTTAGTTCTAAAATAAAATTTGGAATTAACTAAAAGTCACACTAATATTGGATTAAAAATCCCAAGTGCACGCAAAATCAAAGCACAAAGCTTCGAGCACCACACTCGGCCAGTAGTGCTGCTCGCGCACCTACATTAATGCTGCTTACTGACTGTGTGTGCGTGTGTGTGTTGAGTGTATGCGAGCAAGCTTGGTGCGGAGGGCATGCATGCGAGGGTTGGCTAGCATGGTGCAACAAGCATGCGAGCTGAGCTAAGGCTGCTAAGCAGTGCCCAGCAGCAGCTCGGCATGCCCTCCGCACTTACGTACGTGCGAGCAGCTGGGGCTATTGGGCAGCATCAGCTCTAGCCTTAGCATGGCTGCTAGGCCACGCAACCTACAACTAGCATCACCTAACCATTGAGTGGGAGCTAAGGGTCCGGTTTATGCTAGCCTTGATATTTCCCTCAGTTTTATTTGCGGTATTAAGGTTTTGTTTCAAACAAGGCTAGGCCTTGGTTTTTCACGTACTTGCAAAATTTTTGATAAAATTTGACTTGACCGGCTTAATTAATATTTAATTGGATTGATTTAATTAAGTTGGATGTGGAATTTAATGGGAGCTTCATTAATCGGTTTTGAGCTTATTAAGCCTTAATTGTGTTTTTTGTTATTGCATTAGTTCACACAATTGAATAAACACTTGAATAGTTTTAATTAGGCATGTTAATCGAATTAACCACCTAAGTTAGTAACTAGTATACGCTTGTTTGATACAAAGTTTTGTATTGTTGCTCGTATTATTTGTAAAAGTGCATGGGCCATTTACTTTAGAAGTGAATGAGAGAATGGAATATTATAAATTTTTTTATGCAAGTTTATACAAAAAAGGGCAACTAGTATGGCTCGACTAGGATAGAAAATACGAGCTACATTTCGTTTTGTATTTTTGTAAATCTAAATACGGATTGCATGCCGTTAATTATTTTTTGTACTCAGAATATTTAGATTGCTCCTAGTTTCTAGTAGTTGCATGTTTGATGGTGAAGTCTAAAGACGATGTTTCTAGGAAGACGGAGCCAAAAGATGCGATGATGACCTTGAAGATTGGATGCTTCGAGATTCAAGGGGTCATGCTAGTTTGCCATGCATCTTTAATTATCTTTTATATATTGCTTATATACAATGATGTTAGATGCATGTTTAGGATTTCGAATGTTGAATAATTAACTTAGTCCACTTAAATCAACCAACATAGAAACCTAAGTCCCAAAGAATATTAAGTTAAAATTGCCATTCCAAAATGACACTTACTGAAACTTTGAGAATAGTAATGGGCTATTCCAAAGCAAAGCATTACTACTTTCCTAGGTAAGTAAGGTATACTAGGTATACGCGTTAGTTTTGGTTAAACTCAATAATATTATTAAGGAGTCCTTAGATTTCGTGGAAAAGGAGATAATTGTCAAGAAAGAATTAGATGCGACGACTTATCAAACCAAGAATAGCTTAGTGCTATTAGCAATTAGATTGCTTACCTTAAAATAATAAGTGTAAAGACAAGCCAAAGCATGCTTAATCACTTATTGATTTTTGGGATTCTAAAATCGTTTTATTTTTGCCTAATTGGGACAAATTTGAATGTGTGAATAGAACGTTAATAATTTAATTGAAATTGCTAATTTGCATGTATTTCAATCCTTATTATGTTATCTTGATAAATGGTTATACTTTGGACTTATATTTGTAGAATTCTAAATAAAATTATAATGTTTCCAACAATTGGTAAAGGAAATATTTTGAGAATGGTTCTCAAATATAGAAAAGGCATTTCTAAAATACAACTTCTCGTAAATGACTTTTATGGATAAGTCCGAAAGGACTGTTGGACATCATGTATTCAAAATACTTAGTAGTTTTAATAAACATGAAGTATTGAGTTGATCTCAATTTGTCAAAGGTTGGCAACCAACATATCTTTTCCCTTTATACACTAATGAGTAGGACTCGTTAATGTAGTAATTCAAGTACGAATTTAAAGAAAAGAACTTTAATTTGTTTTATGGCGCATTAGATGCTTAATTATGCCTAACAAAGTATAAAAGTCAAAACACTTAAAGAAATGGTTCTTAAATTTACGAGATGATGTATGATAAGAAATATAGGAAACAAGGAACAAAGAAGAGGAATACGAGATTCGATTCTACTTGAGAGTTCATGTTATCGTAGTTAAACTTAGCAACTTATCTTCACTAGTATTAGATACTGCTTGAGAGTTCCACTTCCGATGTGACCTCAAAACAAATGAAGGTAACACTAGTAGAAAAAAAGAATTAGGCAACCCCCCTATGGCAACGGTTCATGAAAACCGTTGCCAACTTGCTGTGAGCGCCATTTTAAAAAAAAAAAAAAAAATTGGTTTTATTTGGCAACGGTTAACCGTTGCCAATTTTTAAAATTTTTTTAAAAAAAAAAATTAAAAGGAGTAGATTGGCAACGGTTAACCGTTGCCAATTAAAAAAAAAATTTCGGGTTTATTGAATACAAACAGCAAGCTGTGCACTAACGTTCTTCTTTCACCTCCAAAAACGCGCGCCTTCCTCTCCCCAAACCATTCCTCCATTGAATTGAAGCTTCCATTGAAGGGTTTTGTTCTTCTGCCTCCCTCAAGCATGCACTCCCCTGTTCTTCTGCCTCCCTCAAGCACGCACTCCCCTGTTCTTCTGCTTTCACCCCTCAAGCACGCACGCACTCAGGTCTTCTCTTCTGCCTCCCTCCATATATAGCAGCTCCTCCATTATTGAAGTATGTAGCAGCTCCTCCATTGTTATAGCGCTCCTCATTGCTAGGTAAGTCGTAATAGCGCTCCTCCATTGTTATGGTTTTTGAAGAATTGGTCTTTAAATTAGTTAATATTGACAATGCAAGTTGCTTGTAATTGCTAGGGTTTGTCAAGAATTGGTCTTTTGTGTTAGCATGAATTGGGTCTGTGATGTTGGAACTTGAATAGAGTTATTTATAGTTAGAAGTTCCTTGGTATTGAAAAGATGATATACCCTTGTATCTTATTACTATAATTTGACAGATGTTTGTGATGATACCGTGTCTGTTAAACTGGCTTCGAATGAATTGAATGAAATTTTAGCAATGCACCAACTGCCCTCAACTTTGTTGCTGCTTTCATTGCTGAATTTCAGCCAAAGACATGGATAGAAAACAGTTGTTATTGTATTTAGTACAAGCTACATTTACCTATATTTCTAAATTGTTATGAGAACTTTATTTATCATCACTAATAAAGTTGAGAATTTTATTTTGTTTATAGGATAATTTAGTCCTTTTTATTTAAGAGAACAAAGTTGAGAGTTTAGGGTTTAGGGTTTAGGGTTTAGAGTTTAGGGTTTAGAGTTTAGGGTTTAGGGTTTAGGGTTGAGAGTTTAGGGTTTAGGGTTTAGGGTTAAGGGTTAAGGGTTTAGGGTTTTGGGTTTAGGGTTAAGGGTTTAGGGTTTAGGGTTTAGGGTTTAGGGTTTGAATATACTTTTCTTTATGAGTTGCTTCTCACTATATATATGCGTGTT
The DNA here is from genome assembly GCF_001683475.1 of Chenopodium quinoa. Taxonomy (NCBI): domain Eukaryota; kingdom Viridiplantae; phylum Streptophyta; class Magnoliopsida; order Caryophyllales; family Amaranthaceae; genus Chenopodium; species Chenopodium quinoa. The sequence continues at coordinate 2,406,609 of NW_018743032.1, forward strand.
TCAGGTTAAAAAATGGGTGTCAAGGGCTTCTAGGGTAAGATCATCAGTTTGGAGAGTGGGCGGAAAACATCCTGGTATGGTATCTTACTCTGACTGTCCTTGTTCTTGCATTGCTCACTAATATCATTCTTATCTTTTCCCTTAATCTGGTTTTCTATTTGTGTTCTATATAGGTTACACTGAAAAAGATTATCAGGAATTTTTGGGCGAAGCATAGACCTTGGAATTGACCTTCTATTTGAGAGTGTTGAGCCTTTATAGGTACTCAGGTATATATATATATATATATATAACTTTATGTGCTTTAAATAAGTTCTTGGTTGCACAATTTTGTGGAGATGGTGTGTGATATAACTTTGGTGCATCTTCTATCATGATGTGTGATTAAAGTGGTGGTTTTTAATTGATTGCATGTATCATCATATGCCTAGATACCCGTTCAAGGCTTTCTCATTAGGAGAAAGTTTTGAATAGTCCCCGGTTGGGACTGTTCTTGAACGTTTACTCTCACTTAGGTGGTGAATGTATGTCAGTTTTTTCGATTTTAAGGAACATCTTGGCTTAGCATTTCCTCGATCACCATGTTCTCTGGGTACATATGTGGGTAAGTAATTACCTACGTCGTGTACTTGGAGAACTGGGGGGAAATGCTGCCAGATTTTCCTTAAAATTGGAAATCTAATATACATTCACTAGTGAGAGTAAACGTTCAAGGATGGGTTAGGTTGGAGTGATAAGGACCCTTTGGAAGCATATATGCATTTTTGTATCTATATGAATGTTATATGCATGTTGTGTGTTTGAATTTGATTTGTATATATAATAGATGTAGCAATTATACATTATTCGTAATATGTTGCCATGTTTAGAGACAATTTACTTAATGGAGAGGGATCGTGGATGGATGTATGGTAGACGTGATATATTGGAATTCTTTAATGGGGTTCAAGAGTTCTGCGAGACGGCTTCATCTTATCAGCGCAGAATGGGTTTCGAGTGCCTTTATTGTCCTTGTGTTGATTGTAATAATGTGAAGGTGGTCAATAGTGTTGATATCATTAGAGATCATGTATTTTGTCGTGGGTTTAGGGTTAAATATCATGTGTGGATTTGGCATGGTGAAGAAGGAGAGTACAGTGGGGATGTTATTGGGTATGATGTGCATGATGATAGAAGCAATGATATCCGTGGGGACGAGGAATACAAGAATGATGAACATATTGATGATGATGGTGCTGAGGAGGGATTTGAGGATGATCCCGTGGATGAGGTTGAGGATGAAGGTGTGGATGAGATGATGCGTGGTTTTGAAGGTGGCGTGTTTGAGTCATTATCGAAGGCTTCTAAAAAGCCTTTGTATCCTGGGTGCAAAAAATACTCCAAACTATCAGCCGTGCTAACTCTTTTTAACATTAAGTCGAAGCATGGGTGGACGGACAGTAGTTTTACTTCCTTGTTGAGCGTGTTAAGTGAGATGTTGCCAGATGGGAATGAAATTCCTAAGTTTACTATTACGCTAAGAAGCTCATGTGTCCATTTGGTTTGGAGTATAAGAAGATACATGCATGTCCTAATGATTGTATTCTTTACCGAAATGAATATGAAAAATTGGAGGAGTGTCCAAGATGCAAGAAGTCGCGCTACAAGCGTAAGAGTTGCAATGCTGGTACGAAGGGACCTCATGCTAAGGTGTTGTGGTATCTTCCCATAATTCCTAGGTTTAAGCGTCTGTTCTCTTTACCAAAAGACGCTAAAAACTTGAGGTAGCATGCAGAGGGAAGAAAGAAAAACAGAATGCTGAAGCACCCAGCCGACTCCCCGCAATGGAAGAACCTTGATATGAAGTTTGGGGAATTTGGTGATGAAGTCAGAAATTTAAGGCTTGGTTTGTGCACGGACGGGATGAATCCATTTGGCACTCTTAGTACACAGCACAGCACATGGCCGATACTTTTAGTGATCTACAATTTGCCTCCTTGGTTGTGCATGAAACGGAAATATGTAATGCTTTTACTCTTGATATCGAGGCCAAGGCAACCTGGAAACGACATTGATGTGTATCTTGCGCCATTGGTTGATGATTTGAGAAAGATGTGGGACGAAGGGGTTTCCGTGTTTGATGCTCATAAGAATGAGATGTTCACATTGCGTGCAGCTCTTATGTGGACCGTTAATGATTTTCCTGCATATGGCAACTTGTCTGGGTATAAGATTAAAGGGAAGAAGGCATGTCCCATTTGTATTGATGATACGCCAAGCAGACGCCTTGATCATTCTTTCAAACAGGTGTATTTGAGGACAAGAAGGTTGCTCAGGCGCGATCACCCGTATCGTCGGCACAAAAAGGCTTTCGATGGGACGGTGGAGGAGGGGACTGCTCCTAGGCCCCTGACTGGTGAGGAGGTTTACGCTCGGGTCAAGGGTGTACGAACAGTTTTTGGGAAATCTGAAAAAGCGGCGGAATCAGTTGCTCTCTTTAAAAAAGAATTAATCTTTTGGTTGCTCCCGTACTGGAAAGAACATGGCGTTAGGCACTGTCTTGATGTAATGCATATAGAGAAGAATGTGTGTGACGCTCTTGTGGGAACGCTGATGAATATTCAAAACAAGACAAAGGACGGAAAGGGTGCACGTTTAGATTTGGAAAAGATAGGGGTGCGTCCAGAATTGTGGGTTCAGCAAAGGGTTAGTAAGGGAAAGGAACAGGAAAAGGAAAAAGAAATGGGTTCGAAAAAGGGAAAGGGGAAGATGAAGGGAAAGGGAAAGGCCGCGGATGCGTCGAAGAAGAAAAATGTGGGAAAAGCCAAAGAGGGGAAGGCCTATTTACCTCCGGCTTGCTCCACATTGTCAAGGGTAGAAAAACGGAGGTTTTATGAAAGTCTGTATGGCATTAAGGTTCCATCAGGGTACGCATCTAACATGAAAAGATTTGTATCCTTAAATGGAGAATTGAAGTTGACAAGTATGAAATCCCATGATTGTCATGTTTTGATGCAAGTTTTTCTACCAATTGCAATACGTGGTATTTTGCCAAAGCACATGAGGGAAGCTATTACAAGCCTCTGTTCGTTTTTCAATACAATATGTAGCAAAGTGCTTGATCCTTGTACCCTTGATGCTTTACAGGCGGATGTGGTTGTGACTTTGTGCAAATTTGAGATGTACTTCCCGCCCTCGTTTTTCGACATAATGGTGCATTTGATTCTTCATTTGGTGCGTGAGATTAAGTTGTGCGGTCCAGTGTTCTTGAGATGGTGCTATCCTTTTGAAAGACACATGGGTACTTGCAAGATAAAGTTAGGAATCGGGCTCACCCGGAAGGAAGTATGATTCAAGGGACCGTGGTCGAGGAGATTGGTAATTTTGTGGCCGACTATATAGCCGTTGCTAAACCAATTGGTATTCCTACTTCTCGACATGAAGGTAGACTTGATGGTCATGGCACAATCGGGTCGAAACGAATGTCACCTGATCGAGAGAAGTTCTTATAAGCACACCTATATGTGTTGCACCATGTTGCAGATGTTCACCCATATTTAGACGAGCACATGGCTAGTTTGCGTGATGAGTTTCCGTCGAAAGGTGAAAGGGCACTGATGCAGTTGCACAATAAGAAGTTTGTGAGTTGGTTTCGTGATCGAGTGATGGGTGGAATGGATGAGAGTGTCACAGCTACAGTAAGGTGGCTTGCTTATGGTCCTAGGGATGATGTTCGCTCATTTGAGGGATATGACATAAATGGGTACACATTTTGGACTGACCGTCAAGATTTGAAATCGTCCTCGACCCAAAACAGTGGTGTAACGATTGTGGCATCGTCAAGGGAGTTTGCAAGTGCTAAGGATAAATCACCCGTTGATGCATAATTGTCGTACTACGGTCGAATTCAAGAAATATGGGAGCTTGATTATTGTGACTTCACGATTGCTCTTTTCCGGTGTAAGTGGGTTGATAATATCAGGCGTAACGTCAAATTTGATGACTTTACTCTTGTAGATCTTGGCAACCTGAATGATAGTGCGGAACCGTTCATCCTTGCATCTCAAGCTAAGCAGGTGTTTTACGTATCTGACCCTTCCGACTCAAAATGGTCTATTGTGCTAGCTGGCAAAAGAAGAATCCTTGGCGTTGGAGATGTCGAGGATGAGGAAGAATATGATGCCTTTGATGACTCGGCACCTTTCACCGTTCCTAGACCTGCTGTGCCAAATGAGATAGACGACCAAGCCAATTATTCTAGATCCGACCACAATGAAGGAATATTAGATTGAGGTACTGTATATTTTCTGTTAGTTTGAATTGCAGGCGTAGAAAGAATAAAAAAACCACATTTTAGGTGAAAATGAATGAAATTGTTGAATTACTTGCCCATTTTTCTTATATTCTTTTAAATGAATAAAGTAACTTGCATCACCATTTTCAGAGTTTATTTGTATTATAATTCAGCAATTTATATATGATTATAAGTTTACCTTACAATTCAGCAGCTAATAACGTGTTATGTTTGTAATGACAGGTTTTAACATCTAATGGCGGACGATTGATTCCGTGTTTGAGTTGAGGATGTTGAATCTAACTCAGATGATTCATCTAATGATGGGGACCAGCCGTATGATGTGAACAAGGAAACTGATTTGGGTGAGCCAGAAGATCAGGCGCAAGATGTATTGGAGAGAATGATAGATGACTTTGAAATTGCAGCTGAGCAAGCGCCTCCAATCGATAATGCCATTGTGGAGCCATTTCGTGAGGATCAAAGTGGAGCGGGGGTGCAGGCACCAGCGAAGAAAAAGCAGAGGGGTCCGACGACAGCTTTCAAGAAACCTGTCGGTCCTATGGTCTTGGAGTATGACAGGGTAGGGCAACCCTCAGGTAAATGGCGTCGTCAGTATGCTGGTCAAGTTGGGATTTGTGCGCGCAAAATCCCCATTACGCTTCGTATGAGCAACGTACCTACAGGCTTGATTGACACGTTTTGGAATGATACCAAGGTAAGTTTGATTTGATTTGATTATTTATAAACAATTTCAATTTATTATTATGTTATGGGCAAACCAATAATGTTTGTTATTTGTGCTTGCAGAGTCTATTTAACATTCCAAATGAGTATGCCAAGCGAAGGGTGTTTGAATCCTTACTTGCGGCAAGATTCAGAAGCTTCAAGTGTAACTTAGTTCGTCGGTTTATCACAAAGAAACTTGTGAAGAAACCAAAGAACAAGAAAGGAGGTGGCAGTGATGATGATGTCATCGATGAAGAGAAACTCCCTTGGCAAATATGGCCTAGCATATCGAAGGATGATTGGGAAGCTTTCGTTCATCAAAAATGTAAAAAAGAAGAAATTGTAAGTTTAAAGAACTCTGATGAAAATTGTGTTGTAATTTATCGTCTTTTTTATTAGTAATGAAACTAACATATATATCTTTTTATGTAGGAAATGAGGGAGCATAATTCCAGGAATGCATTGCAAAAGCAATACCACCATCATATGGGAGCAATGACGTATGATGAATGGAGGGATACGTGGGTGAGTGAAGTAGTATACCCCACTGCGCTTCTAGGGTCCTCCACAGCGCCGTCTGACTCCACGACCAGTACTTTGGTGAGTCGTGCTGGGGATTTCTTTTGCTCTATGCATTCGCGGAACAAGAAGACCGGAAAATGGTCCATCAAGGCTCCGGAAACCAAAGAAATGACAGATAAGCTAGTAAGCAACTATGAACTAGTGAACTAACTTATTCATTTGCATGTATATCACTTTATATAAACACTGACTTCATGTTGCCATTTCGTTTTTGCTACAGCTTGAGTACACTGGAGAGCTTGTTGAAGGCAAGCTCGTCCCGACGGTAGTGAAGGACCCCTTCACCTTGGCTATGGGAAAGCCCTACCATCCGAGACGGGTATTAGGTGCTAGGGGGAGCTTGCTAGGATGGGAGAAGGTAATGGGTCCCGAATATACCAAATCTGGAAGATCCCGAGCAAGTGTGAACTCGCCACAGAACTTCGATGCCACAGTGGCATCAATTAAAGAACAAGTGCGCAATGAGATGCGCGTAGAGTTCAATTCATGGGCGAAGCAAATGAATTTGCCGACCTTGCCCTTTTCCTCGACAACACCGGCCGACGCAAGTAGCCACCCACGAAGAGAAGGAGAACAGGAGGTAAATGATTAGAATTCAACTCTATAAGTTTTGATATGCTGAGTTACGTGGGTACGGTTTTAATTAATGTTTCATTATCAATACACTACTGCAGATTGATACTCCTTCACATGCGAACTCAAGGGGGCTTGATACTCCGACACCTCATCACTTTCCTATTCTACAGGTGATTTTGTGCTTACTTGTTTGGATAATGATATTTGTTTTTGGATTGTGTTGTGAAATGGTTAAGTTGGCTGTAAAATGGTCGAGTTCGCTGTGTTGTGTTGTCAGTATGCTTTGTTGATGTCATGTGTTGTTGTTGTTTGCTCTTCCTTCTCATTCTCCTCTTCCTTCTCCTTCTCCTCATTCTCTTTCTCCTTCTCCTTCTCCTTCTCCTTCTCCTACTCCTCCTCCTCCTCCTCCTTCTCTTTCTTCTCCTTCTCCTTCTCTTTCTCCTTCTCCTTCTCCTTCTCCTCCTCCTTCTCTTTCTTCTCCTTCTCCTTCTCTTTCTCCTTCTCCTTCTCCTCCTTCTCTTTCTTCTCCTTCTCCTTCTCTTTTTCCTTCTCCTTCTCCTTCTCCTTTTCTTTCTCATTGGGAAGCGAAGAAGGTAGGAGAGGCTGCCAGAGGGGCTGCCGGAGAGGCTACAACAGCTGTGCAGTGCCACAGCAGCTGTGCAGCCTGCCAACAGCTGTGCAGCCTGCAGCTGCTGCCCTTCGCGCTCGGGTTTTTATTTTTTTTATTTTTTTTTTGCACTCATTTTTGTTTTTTTTTTTAACTAGCACCTAAGATACTTAGTGATGAATATGTATGGCTTGAAACAACCTTAAAAAAGCAATTTCACAAGTTTGAGGTTTATTTACAGTATTTACGGCTCGAAATGGCCTAAATGAGTTCTAACTTGCCCATTTTTCGTGATTTTAGCTCAATGCTTGATTTAAATCCTATATTACACCTAAGATACTTAGTTATGAACATTTATGGCTTGAAACGACCTAAAAAAAGCAATTCCACAAGTTTTAGGTTCATTTACAGTATTTACGGCTCGAAATGGCCTAAATGAGTTCTAACTTGCCCATTTTTTGTGATTTTAGCTCAATGCTTGATTTAACTCCTATATTACACCTAAGATACTTAGTTATGAACATTTATGGCTTGAAACGACCTAAAAAAAAGCAATTCCACAAGTTTTAGGTTCATTTACAGTATTTACGGCTCGAAATGCCCTAAATGAGTTCTAACTTGCCCATTTTTCGTGATTTTAGCTCAATGCTTGATTTAAATCCTATATTACACCTAATATACTTAGTTATGAATATTTATGGCTTGAAACGACCTAAAAAAAGCAATTCCACAAGTTTTAGGTTCATTTACAGTATTTACGGCTCGAAATGGCCTAAATGAGTTCTAACTTGCCCATTTTTCGTGATTTTAGCTCAATGCTTGATTTAACTCCTATATTACACCTAAGATACTTAGTTATGTATATGTAAATGAAGTATCTTTGTAGTTGGTGCAGGAAGAGACCCGTTGTGAACTTCTTCACCCGGGCGAATCATATGATGGACCTTTGCATGTTGTTGCCTATGGTAGTGCACAACCGGCCGAACAAGGTACGGTCCATGGCCGACCTCTTCTGCCTGAGCATTATTCTGCTTCTGTGGTTCCCGGGTCCGAGGACCTCTTAGTATCTGTGCCCGTGGAGGAGGATGAGTTCACTACACTCTGGGCAGCAAAAGGTAGTTTTGTGCAATGGCCATCTGCTTGGATACGGTTGATGAACCAGGTAATTAAGATTAAGATTTCACGCTTTAATCCTTAATTCCCAAGAGTTGGATGGAAATATTTTCTAACCATTTGTGTGATCATACTTATTAGCCATCGAGGAAAATCCAAACGCCAAAGAAGAGGGTGGAGGGGCCAAAGAACAGAAGTGAACATGGCTCAGTGAGTGGAAAGGCGTCGATGAAGAGCCCTTCACGAGGTTCAGCTACGCAAGCTACTCCATTAATTGAAGACACGGTGCTTCAATCGCTATCTCAGGAGTTAGCTTATTTGCACAATCGTGTTTGCGTGTTGCCTAATGACAGTACCATCCAAATCCAACTTCCTAAGGAAATGTTCCACTACGATGATGATGCAACGGCATGGCTATTCAAAAAAGATGTGAAGGAATTTCTAAGTGGTGCAATGCTTAACATTTCCCTCATTCAAATATCCATGAGGTAATTCAACTGGTACTCAATTTATGTTATTCAGTTTAGTGGTGTTTGTCGTTTGGTTTTCGATTAACATTGTGTTATCATGCATGCAGAGCACTCCAGGAAAAAAATATGGGAGCTTGAATCTCCTTGTCAAGTTGGGTGGGTGTGCCCCGAGGAGATGTCCACTGCTAGAATCTTAGGCAACTCCGCTGACGTGTTGTACTATGCTGAACGGGGTATCAGGCAATTAGTGAGTGCAGGAGACAAGTTTATATTCGTCCCATACTATGAGGAGTACGTCTGATTATGCTAGTCAAGTTCATTTGTTTTCCCAGTTTATTTGTTGTAATAGGCTAACTATTGATTTGTTTGTCTCGTGTGTAGTTATCATTGGACCCTACTTGTGATTTGTGTTTCCAGTAACACAATCTTCTACTTTGATTCTGCTCGGTTACCTCAAGTAAGAAAGCGCCTCGTGAGGTCCATACTGCAAAAGTAAGCATCTAGTTTGTTTCACTTCTTGTTATTCATTGTCATATCTGAACTCATATGTATTGATTATAAACGTCAAATTTGAACTTATTACTTTGATTTTTTGTATTACCATGAAGAAGATAAATCTTCGATCTCCTCGAGGTCCTACATGGAAAGCACCCAAGGTAATTCACCCATGATGTTGTGATTTTCTTAATGTACAATGCTTAAGATGTTGCTTATTTGCTATGCATTTTGATTCATGTGCTTTGTTCCTCATGCTAGTGCGCACAACAGGAAAGCGGAGTTGACTGTGGCCTATACGTGATGAGATTCATGTATGACATAGTGATGAGTCATTGTACAGACACACGTCAGCTTGAAGAGGTATGCCATTTTGGTTGAAATTGCGTCCCAAAACCTCTTACTTGCTCTATTGTTATAGTCTCAAGCATTAGTCGCATTTAACTAAGTGATAATGACATGTTTTAACTAGTTATGAGTTCAATAGACATGAATTGTAGAAAATAGGCATCCTAGTAGCCAAAATGGCCTTACTTGAGCCATTTTGGTTGAAATTGCGTCCCAAAACCTCTTACTTGCTCTTTTGTTGTAATATCAAGCATTAGTCACCTATAAATAAGTGATAATGACATGTTTTAACTAGTTATGAGTTCAATAGACAGGAAATATAGAAAATAGGCATCCTAGTAGCCAAAATGGCCTTACTTGAGCCATTTTGGTTGAAATTGTGTCCCAAAACCTCTTACTTGCTCTTTTGTTGTAATCTCAAGCATTGGTCACCTATAACTAAGTGATAATGATATGTTTTAACTAGTTATGAGTTCAATAGACAGGAAATATAAACAATAGGCATCCTAGTAGCCAAAATGGCCTTACTTGAGCCATTTTGGTTGAAATTGCGTCCCAAAACCACTTACTTGCTCTTTTGTTGTAATCTCAAGCATTAGTCACCTATAACTAAGTGATAATGACATGTTTTAACTAGTTATGAATTCAATAGACAGGAAATATAGAAAATAGGCATCCTAGTAGCCAAAATGGCCTTACTTGAGCCATTTTGGTTGAAATTGCGTCCCAAAACCTCTTACTTGCTCTTTTGTTGTAATCTCAAGCATTAGTCACCTATAACTAAGTTATAATGACATGTTTTAACTAGTTATGAATTCAATAGACAGGAAATATAGAAAAGAGGCATCCTAGTAGCCAAAATGGCCTTACTTGAGCCATTTTGGTTGAAATTGCGTCCCAAAACCTCTTCCTTGCTCTTTTGTTGTAATATCAAGCATTAGTCACCTATAACTAAGTGATAATGACATGTTTTAACTATTTATGAGTTCAATAGCCAGAAAATATAGAAAATAGGCATCCTAGTAGCCAAAATGGCCTTACTTGAGCCATTTTGGTTGAAATTGCGTCCCAAAACCTCTTACTTGCTCTTTTGTTGTAATCTCAAGCATTAGTCACCTATAAATAAGTGATAATGACATGTTTTAACTAGTTATGAATTCAATAGACAGGAAATATAGAAAATAGGCATCCTAGTAGCCAAAATGGCCTTACTTGAGCCATTTTGGTTGAAATTGCGTCCCAAAACCTCTTACTTGCTCTTTTGTTGTAATCTCAAGCATTAGTCACCTATAACTAAGTGATAATGACATGTTTTAACACGTTATGAGTTCAATAGACAGGAAATATAGATAATAGGCATCCTAGTAGCCAAAATGGCCTTACTTGAGCCATTTTGGTTGAAATTGCGTCTCAAAACCTCTTACTTGCTCTTTTCTTGTAATCTCAAGCATTAGTCACCTATAACTTAGTGATAATGACATATTTTAACTAGTTATGAGTTCAATATACAGGAAATATAGAAAATAGGCATCCTAGTAGCCAAAATGGCCTTACTTGAGCCATTTTGGTTGAAATTGCGTCTCAAAACCTCTTACTTGCTCTTTTCTTGTAATCTCAAGCATTAGTCACCTATAAATTAGTGATAATGACATGTTTTAACTAGTTATGAGTTCAATAGACAGGAAATATAGAAAATAGGCATCCTAGTAGCCAAAATGGTCTTACTTGAGCCATTTTGGTTGAAATTGCGTCCTTAAACCTCTTACTTGCTCTTTTCTTGTAATATCAAGCATTAGTCACCTATAACTTAGTGATAATGACATGTTTTAACTAGTTATGAGTTCAATAGACAGGAAATATAGAAAATAGGCATCCTAGTAGCCAAAATGGCCTTACTTGAGCCATTTTGGTTGAAATTGCGTCCCAAAACCTCTTACTTGCTCTTTTCTTGTAATATCAAGCATTAGTCACCTATAACTAACCCCAATTATTATTACTTCACTTCTACTAACTCACGTTTTGTGTATTCTAATTTTTGCAAGGGGCAAACGGGACTTCCATACACGAGCGAGGAACTCCATGTAATTCGGGAGATGTTGGCGACCTACATCACATTTAATTTGTAAATATCGTCATACATTTTTGTACTATATCATCTATTCATCAATCCTAGCCTTAGATGTATAATTATGTACTATACATGAAACATTTTTCTAATTTATTATATCATCTCTTGCGATTGTTATTATTAATTATTTATGTTTTGTTATTAATGTTACTAATTATTGTTACTATTATCATATATAATAATAATAATAATTATTATTATTATTATTATTATAATATTAATTATTATTATTATTAATATAATAATAATAATAATTATTATTATTATTATTATTATTATTATTAATAATATTGCAGCAAAAAAAAAAAAAAAAAAAAAAAAAAAAAAAACAAGTCAATATTAGTGCAGCCAAAAAAAAAATACAATACAGGTCATTGGCAACGGTTAACCGTTGCCAATGTTTTAAAATTAAAAAAAAAGCGCGCCATTTGCTTTGGCAACGGTTAACCGTTGCCAACTCAAGCAATTGGCAATGGTTAACCGTTGCCAATTACTTTTAAAAACAAAAAAAAATGCGGCATGGTCAATGGCAACGGTTAACCGTTGCCAATTGCTTGAGTTGGCAACGGTTTTGAACCGTTCCCAATTTTTTTGGGATTTGGCAACCCTCAAATACTCAACGGTTCAAAACCGTTGCCTTTTGGGGGGTTTGAACCGTTGCCAATTTGTTGGTTTCGTGTAGTGTAATCTAAGTTATTGACTTACTAGCTTGGAATGAAGCAAGTGGTGGCTACATCAGCTAAAAGGTCATCTGCTTTGTTTAAAGACCTTTTAAAGCTAAGGCTAGAACAAATAATGGTTATTGTGTTCCATAATCAGCAAACGTTCTTTTTACACACGGAAAGACTCACATTCGAAGTAAAATAACAATTGTTTTTGATTTTATTTGAATGGCATGACTATTTAAGCCATGAGTCAAGGATGCTTGATTATAAACAAACATTTCCCTAACATAAACTCACAAGGTTCAAATCATGGACATGATTTGTGTTCCTACTATCTTTAGCAATGTCACATCAACAAAAACATACTCAAGGCTCTATTGAATAGACTATTAAATGTTGATCGATTAAGAATTGTTCTAAGGTAAGGAAGTCTTACGTGTTGAAATCGACTAAGAAAGGAGCTATTGTGCTTGGTATAGATAATTGACTCCGAAAGCTAAAGATGATTCCATTACTTTAATGTTTTCACAAGAATTTGAATGAATATGACTATATTCATCAAATATGAAACAAACTGGATCTTGAGTAGCTCATAAGTTCAGTGAATTATAGAATTGACTTGGCAAGATATCAAAACATCTCGATTAGATTGAGCGATGTTTGCTTGATCCAAGAGTGATCATCCTAAGGTTGTGAAATTGGAATTTCATAATCAGCGCCTTTTCAAGTATATGTATAGGGCTTTTAGCCTCAGTGGGAGCTCATTGGCTAAGTGGGAGCTAAGTGGCTCATTAACGGCTAAGGTAGCTCAAGTAGGAGATAACTGTTTGTTTCTAAACGAACTTTTACCCAAAGATAATATATAAGTCTCTTCGTAAGCATTCAAGTGAGACTAGGGGCATTTCTTCCATAGCTAAAATTGAGAACATAGTACTTGTTGATCGAAGTGGTGTCTTTCTGAAAAGTAACACATCTCCAAAACGACAAGTGGGAGGAAAATGAGCTCGATGACCATCGAGATGAGTAACAAACTAGAATTGAGAATCTCGGGAGACTTTAGAACGGCTTCATGAGAATGATTGATCAAGAATACTCATAGGACTTTACACGTGCTTGAGAATTCATTACTCACAAAACTTTAAAAGTGTTGGAGTAAGATTGAAATAATCAAAGGGCTTTAAAAGCTCCTTGAAACTCAGTGTTTGATGCAATTACCCCGTATAGGTATAGAATTCACCAAAGGTTTGGATTGAATCCTATAAAGTTTCTATAAAATTAGAATTGTATCTAAAACTTACAAGCATATTATTTACTATTGGATAGTAAGGGAATAGTGTCTTGTAAGATAGCTACGACAAATCCAAATACTGGAAAATGGTTAGAGGCCATAAAATCCAAAATAGACTCAATGTTTGAAAATCAGGTTTGGAACTTGATTAATTTGCATGAAGGGTAAAGACCCATCAAATCGCAAATTAGCTGTCAAGGAGAAAACTAACAAATATGGAAATGTATATGCATACATAGCTAGATTGGTTGAAAAGGTTATAATTAAATTCACGGCGTTGATTTAATGAAACCTATTCATTAATTGGAATGCTTAAGTCTTTTCGTGATTATTCTAGCTAATATTGCTCATATGAAATATGAAAAAGTAGATATCAAAAACGCCTTCCTAAAAATGGAATTTTGGAAGAGACTATGGATATAGTCTAAGGGTTTTGATAATCTAAATAATGCTAGATTTAAAAGCAAGCTTAAGAAATCCATTGGTGGATTGAGGGAAGCATTACATGTAGGAATTGGAATATGTTTTCTAATAAAGTTAATAAAAGGTTTGGCTTATTAAGAAACAAAGAAATTCTTTTAGATAAGAAGTTTAGTAGGAGCAAAAGTTAATTTAGTAAGGTCCAACAAGAAGTTCACGAACTCTATTGTAAAGTGACTATCGAATGCTACATGTTTAGATTTGAAAGTATTTTTCAATAATGGACCAAGCTAAGGTGATACTTAGTACATAGTGGGAATTAAGATCTATTGGATAAACTTAATAAAGTGTTTGAATTAGTAAAGGGATTTACCGTGTTAAACATGAAGGACTTGAAAAGGCTTTCGACCCATATGTATAAAACTAAGTAAATGTTAGAACTAATTATAAGCTAGGCAAATACTAAGTCAAACATGAAAGACTCTGGTAGAGACTTTCAACCATATCACATAGCAAACAGTTTAGTGAGACTCAATGAGACTGGATGAGCTAAAAGTCACATGAGTGGGATCAAATTGGGAATAGTTCTACAATTAGATCCATCATGTATGCTACGATATGGAATCGTCACATGACTTGCATTCTTAGAGCATGAGAAGTATAAAATACCAATCGACTTGAATCTAAGCAATGGATAGTTAGATTATGATCAAGAACATCCAAAGTACTTGGTTAAGTAATAGGATGAGTTCTTGATGCATGGAAACAAATATAATTTGTGTATTGATGTTGCAAGTACAACCTTAGCATGGATTAGATCCTTAATAAGGAAGTCATTTATAAGCACGAGCTTAGATGCGTCTTGGCTTGAGAATGGAAACATGGACTTATGTCCTCATATATTTAGCGGAAATTAAAGGAAAAATTCCATAATCACAAATGATTAGGGTATCCCAAATCATTGTGAACTGGTTGGAGTAAATTTCAAGCAAAGCATCATTAGGAAGTCTACTCATATATATGTTGAGAACATTGATGCCTTAAAGGCAATTAAAGGGATGTTGTTCAATGGATAGTTCGTTTTTGAAATTAGATGATTGTAGGTTGCCAAGTTGAAGATCTTAAACCATGGAAATGAGTGGGAGCCATGATACGTGTCGTTTACCGTATAAAATTAATTAATTATTTACCTAACTTAACCTTCAAAAATATTAAAAACTAGTAAAAGGGTAAGTACAGGTCGATCCCACAAGGAGATTAATAAACTCTTAAAACTTAAAGTTTAACTCAAAAAATGAACTATTTACAATGTAGAGTATTATTCATCACTATGTACATGAGATTAGGGGGTTTAAAGGATCATAAACCATAAAGAAGAGAACTAAACTAAAATAAGTCTAATATTTACAAGTGACAAACAAGTAACCAACATAGTTGAGGTTTGATCATTGATAAATTAGACACAAACTAACCTCTTACTTCCATTCCTTTAGTCTCATTCAATATTCTGTTTAGCACTTAGGTTGCCGGATTCCCGCAGCGGATTATCCACTATTTTGCTCACTAGAACTACTAGAATCTTGCTAAAATATTACCAACCCAATAAATAACTTTTATCGATCAATTCATATACTTAAAACAATTATCATGAGTCGCTCATACTAATTAAATTAAGTCGTATACTCTAAATTACCATCAAACGCCGCGTCTAACAATAACTAGCTAGTTTAATTACTTTATAAAGGTAATCGTATACTATCACACGTACAAAGATTAAACCTTCAAATTGAACAAACGATCATATGAATTGAATAAATACCGAACTCAATATTAAAGTACCAATAAACTCAGCGTTTAATAGTGAGACCAAAATCATGAAAAATCAAAGGCAAAATTTCATCCAATTAACAAGTATAATAGAATAAGCTTAATCTAACAAACTAGATAATCAAAGATTAAAGTAGGGAGAAACTCATGAATTAGGATTACACCAAGGTAGCCGCTACACTTGATCCTCCGCCGATTTCGCACACTCGCCTCCAAAAATCCTCGACACCGTAGTTCTTCGATCACACTTGTACTATAAACTCGATCTCACCACCCTCAATATTGTGGTTCTGTTTCTCTCCCCTGAGATGATTTTTTTTTGGTGTTTTTATAGCCAAAAACAACCACCAATTTTTGGGTACGGGAGGATAGACTTTTAAAAAAAGATAAGAATTCATCACTTCCTTCAGTTTCGGATGTGTTGAAGAAGGATTATAAGCTTGATGAAGATAACCATGGAGTTGAGATATGTTGCTGCTACTTCGGTTTTAACGAAATTGGTTGTTGCTGTAGCTTGCTACTTTCTTCAATAAGTCACGTGTCCTTTTTGTTACTTTTTTCTTTTCTCTTCTGCTTTGTTGTTGGGCTTGTTGTTCTCCACATGGTGCTCGCAGTATTTTGCTTCCTTCTTCATATACTTTGATGATAGCAGATGATTCTTTGAATAGCAACATAAATGGGCTTTTATTTTCCTCTTCCTTTCCTACCAAAAACACACAACATAAAATTAAGTATCAATTATTATAAAAATAACTACAACATAAAATATTGAATAAAATAAAATCTAAAATAATAAAAGTAAATAATATTATAAAATAACCAATATAAAGCGGCCATTGGACTAATATTAGGGACTAAAAATATAGTATATTATGCACTTATCAAATTCCCCCACACTTAGTCTTTGGTCGCCCTCGAACAAACTAAATAGAACTAACCTATATAAGCAATAAACCTAACTCACTGTCGTAGGAATCACGGTTACACTTAGCGCGTGCAACAAGCCCTTTAAACCCCTAAGTTCCCCCTAGAGGACGAGTACGGTCTCGTGAGGGTTTGCAGAAGACATACCCACAAAGTCTGTTATTTAGAAATTCTCAACTAAATAGCAGTAAACAAATTTTTTTAAAAAAAAACTCATCTTTATAGAAGTTTCTCCAATTAAAACTTGACAACTTGCTTGATTGACTTTAATCATTTCTCACCCTCCTTGCTTATACCAATTTAAATATCTCAAATCATTAGGACTTTTCAAGGATATTCATGGGGTTTAGGTAAATGAGGGATATGACAATAATTTATGGGGTTGTGGTGGTAATGTTGACATTAGTAGAGCATAGTATGATTGCAACCGAATAAAATCTTCCTCATATCAAATATTTCTTGAGTGCACACTGAACTTTTATGTACACTGGCCCGTTTTTTTTTTTTTTTTTTTTTAGTTTCATGACTCTTAATGTTTAATCTCTGTTGAATAGTCCATGTAACGAGTGTTCGACCAGTGGCTCCCGGTCCAATAGGTCCAAGGCACTAGGCTTTAAGATTCCCCTAAGGATCTACTTACTCGAACTACATAAGCAAGAGATAGAAACATCACACGTACATAACTGGGTTTGAATTTTTTTATTTTTTTATTTTTTTATTTTTTTTTATACTATATGTGAATTGATTAACACATATACCCAGTCATTGGTACGCAGAGCCTTGTAATGAAACTTTCACTTTATAGTACTGTATCATCACTGAATATCAACAACCATTTTTACATCACACTTTAATATTCTCTACTAATTTCAGGAAGATTAACCATTTGATGTGTAAGTAAAGGTCTATTTGTGATTTATTCATGGAAAATAACAGGGATAGGCTTTTTGGTTGATGTGGCGTAGAAACTGTTGTAAATGCCTAAATCATTTTCAAAACATGAATTAGTTGCAGTTTAAGATAGAAACGACACAAACCCAGAGTGTACGTTATCAAGAATACTGGAGAATAAAAACACCTTTTTTTTTTTTTTTTTTTACTGCTATTAGTTCAAAATTCCAATAAAAAAAAATTGGCAGCACCTCCCCTAAAAATGGTCATAGTCAAACAACATTCTGTTGCTATTTTCAAAAACCCAGCTTAACGTCCCAACATCCAAAATAAAAAAAAAACAACAATCGTCCCCCCCACTTAAACTTTTCACTGTCCTCAATGAAAAAGAAATGAAGAAAAAGAAGAAGAAACTTAGCTGGTTAAGTGCAGAATATTTGTGATGCTGCTTCCTACCCGACAACTGCATCAATTTAGGCATAACAGAAGGTAAAGACTTTTCACATCCATCAGAAGCATCAGTTTCAATCATATCAGACGAAACTACAAAAGAATCAACCATTTTTGTCTTCTTAAAATCACTAAACACACCATTTTCAAACAAATTTTCACACCACTCATCAAAAACATCCTGAGCCATCCAATCACATGCATCATATGAATCTATAGAACTAACATTATTGATATCATTAGGGTATTTCATAGCATCAAATATGTTGAATTTAATCATTTCACCATCAAATTCCATTGTCAGATTACCTTCATGAACATCAATTTTAGTTTTGGAAGTCTTTAGAAAAGGTCGACCCAACAATAAAGGAACACTATCAGATCTATCACCCATATCAAGCACATAAAAATCAGCAGGAAAAACTAATTCATTCACTTGAACAAGTACATCTTCCAAAACTCCCATAGGAAATGCATTAGATCTATCAGCTAATTGGATAACAACATTAGTGTTAGACAAAGGACCCACATTCAAAGTATCATAAACAGATTTAGGCATAACATTAATTGAGGCACCTAAGTCTAACATGCATCTTTCAAATTTCGAGTTACCAATTTTACATGGAATAGAAAACATGCCAGGGTCTTTGCATTTTGGGGGAAGTTTCTTTTGAATCACAGCAGATATGTTCTCACCCATTCTTACCTTTTCACAAGGCTTGAAATTCCTTTTGTTAGTACAGAGTTCTTTTAGAAACTTAGCATACTTAGGTATCTATTTAATAGCATCAAGAAGAGGGATATTCACTTCAACCTTCCTAAATGTTTCAAGCATTTCATTGCCAAGGGCCTCTTTCTTAGCTTTAGCAAATCGAGAAGGAAAAGGGGGATCATTTTTAAAATGAGAAACATCATAATTCACATCAGAATTACCCTTCCCTACATGTTCTTTCTCACTTTCCTTATCATGCTTTACCTTACTCTCACCAACTACATCCTTAGGTCTGACTTCTACCTCTTTCTCTACTTCTCTATTCTTTATTCTAGGTTCCTTTAACTCTTTACCGCTCCTAAGTGCTACAGCTTTAGCATGTTCATTTGGATTGGCAAGTGTTTGAGAAGGGAGCCTATTCGAAAGCTGAGATTCCAAATTACTAAGAGAAGTGCTAATTTGACCTATTTGAGTATCTATGTGATGTAGGTGAGTGTCAGTTTTCTTTTGATATTGGACACCTTGACTATGAACTTGTCCTATTTGGGTAGTCAATTGTTTCACTAAGTCCTCTAATGATGAACCAGATTGTTGTTGTGAATTATGTTGAATAAATGGCTTAGTTTGATTAGATTGAGAAAATGGTGGTTTAGGTCCATACCTAAGGTTAGGATGATCGCGCCAACCTTCATTATAAGTATTAGAAAAAGGGTCATATTTCCTCTGAGATTGACCAGGAAAATTATTTAAAGCATTGACATCTTCATTCTGTAAAGAAGGACATTCATCAGTAGCATGGGAAAAATCAGAACAAACACCACATACTTTAGCTATAGACTCATTACCAGGAATAATCTTAGACACTAAGGTGGTCAGAGTAGCAATTTGTTGAGCATTTTCTTGTAATTGATTTTTAATTCCACTTAAGTCCACATCATTAACTCTTTTAACATCATTTCTAGTGCCAAATTGTTGAGTATTTTGAGCCATATTAGAAATTAACTTCCTAGCTTCAGTTGGTGTTTTATCTACTAATGCTCCTCCACTAGATGCATCTATCATACCTCTCTCATTAGGTAACAACCCCTCATAAAAATATTGAATTAACAATTGCTCACTTATTTGGTGTTGTGGACAAGATGAACAAAGCTTGTTAAAACGTTGCCAATACTCATATAAAGACTCGTTATTATTTTGTCTAATTCCACAAATTTCTTTTCTAATGGAACCAATACGACTTGCAGGAAAGAACCTCTCAAGAAAAAGTTTTTCCATTTCTGCCCAAGAATTAATAGAACTAGGTGAAAGTTGCTCATATAACCACTCTTTAGCAGGATCTTGCAAAGAAAAAGGAAAAGCATGCAATCTAATATGTTCTTGTTCTACCCCTTCTGGATTCATGGAAGAACATACAACCTTAAATTCTTTCAAGTGTCTATAAGGATTCTCACCTGCGTTCCCATAGAATTTAGGGAGAAGATTAAGGAAACCTGAATTCAGCTTTAGAGGATTCTCTAGCTCTGGAAAGACAATGCAAAGAGGGTCTTCTCCTGTTCTCGGTGCTCCTAATTCCTTCAGTGTTCGTTCTGCCATGTTCTTGTATTCAATCGGTAATGGATCTTCTATTTCAAGTTCTGGTTCAGCACTGAAAATGTGAAGCAGCTTCTCTGGTTCAGCCTCGTTTAGGAAGCCTACGTATGCTTTAATGCGCTGAAGTCTAGCTTCTTTATCGTACGCGTACAAACACCTATAAAAAAAAACTTATGAGAAAGACTTGAAATATTACAGCAGAAGTCTTAAAAATCCATTACTGGACAGAATTTTAATAGCCAAGACAAATACAAAATCAGCCAGCTAGTTATCTGTATTATGCTGTCAGAATGTTCACAAAATACTAGCTGATGCAATTCATGTCTTCAGATTATCATTACACACAGCGGCACAATAGATTAAATTGCTTATGCTAGAAACTTTTAACACAGGTTATAGCTAACATATATCAGACTTAAAAGTTCTATTATCAGTTTCCTAAAACAAGAGTAATACTTGCAAAGCTTAACTATGACTCACTGGAAGAACATTTTCATTCCCACGAGTTAAGTTAGAATTGAGAATAACATACCAGCTAGATTATTCATAAACAAACCGGTTATATATATTACAATCTTCCTAAATTTCAGTTTTTATTAGTAAAATAAAACTTACTAGTCGATCAAAAATAGATATTCCTTGATAAATTTAATTTATTCACAATTATAATCTATGTGTGCAAATTACTAGCAACTCTTGAGTGAATTAACTTAGCTAGCAAACCTGAAGCGTAATATACCCTTACTAAAATATAGGCATCACAGCTTATACAAACGAAAATAAAGATTGGGTTAAATAAATAAATAAGGCTGTAAAGAAAGGAAGAATCAATCAGAAATGTTGAGATTCTTGAAATATTGTTAGAGCCACAAGGTCTAGTTTTAATAGCGTAGGCTAGTTTATTGCTTGCAAAAATCTGGTTGTATAACAAGAAATAAAATTCAACTAAAGCACGAGCTAAACATATGTGGTAATTATTGAGTATATTCTAGAAAAGTGTCAAAGTATTAGTTTTACCATTTTACCAAATGATATTAAATAGAGTTTAACAGTAGCAAGTCCTACCAAGACTCAGTGCTTATGTCACTTGTGATTCCATAATTAGACTCAAACTACCATAATTAAACAAAGTCAAACAATAAAAGTTACGATTTCAGACCACAAGCAGTTAATACCCTTAAAACCAAACGAATTAAGCAACAACTCAGATCAGAAACTTCAGAAAGAACAGATCAAATAGTGAACCATGCTAATTATTGCTTGAGATCAGCAAAAGGGTAAACCAACATAAAATAAAAGAGCAGAATTAGGTAATCAAGCAAAACATAATCATCACAAACTAACCAGAAACTTATTCACACAGAACTAAACTTTGATATTACTACCAGGATGTCTAGTACTTCCCACATAGAATGTATCTTGATATTATTAAACCTGCATCCTGTTATTGATTCATTTTCTCTCTAGTGATAGGAACATCAAAGTTATTGTAGACTTTATAGGCATATATAAATTCCTGACATTTTTGTGAGAAATAGTATTATACAAGTGGCCGTACTAAATAAAATAGCAATCTAAGTCAACTAATTCTAGCCTATTCACCTATGTACTAGTATTAAGATAACTCTACGGATAGTATTAGACAATAATAGACAATTTACAAATCTCGCATCATCTATATATGAGACCTCAAAATAATTATACAACTATTTTCACAGATTAACTAGTATACTTAATCAAGTCCAACCATGAATTTTAAAGAAAAATAAATCTCCCCGACAACGGCGCCAAAATTTGATACGTGTCGTTTACCGTATAAAATTAATTAATTATTTTTCTAACTTAACCTTCAAAAATATTAAAAACTAGTAAAAGGGTAAGTACAGGTCGATCCCACAAGGAGATTAATAAACTCTTAAAACTTAAAGTTTAACTCGAAAAATGAACTATTTACAATATAGAGTATTATTCATCACTATGTACATGAGATTGGGGGGTTTAAAGGATCATAAACCATAAAGAAGAGAACTAAACTAAAATAAGTCTAATATTTACAAGTGACAAACAAGTAACCAACATAGTTGAGGTTTGATCATTGATAAATTAGACACAAACTAACCTCTTACTTCCATTCCTTTAGTCTCATTCAATATTCTATTTAGCACTTAGGTTGCCGGATTCCCGCAGCGGATTATCCACTATTTTGCTCACTAGAACTACTAGAATCTTGCTAAAATATTACCAACCCAATAAATAACTTTTATCGATCAATTCATATACTTAAAACAATTATCATGAGCCGCTCATACTAATTAAATTAAGTCGTATACTCTAAATTACCATCAAACGCCGCGTCTAACAATAACTACCTAGTTTAATTACTTTATAAAGGTAATCGTATACTATCATACATACAAAGATTAAACCTTCAAATTGAACAAACGATCATATGAATTGAATAAATACCAAACTCAATATTAAAGTACCAATAAACTCAGCGTTTAATAGTGAGACCAAAATCATGAAAAATCAAAGGCAAAATTTCATCCAATTAACAAGTATAATAGAATAAGCTTAATCTAACAAACTAGATAATCAAAGATTAAAGTAGGGAGAAACTCATGAATTAGGATTACACCAAGGTAGCCGTTACACTTGATCCTCCGCCGATTTCGCACACTCGCCTCCAAAAATCCTCGACACCGTAGTTCTTCGATCACACTTGTACTATAAACTCGATCTCACCACCCTCAATATTGTGGTTCTGTTTCTCTCCCCTGAGATGATTTTTTTTTGGTGTTTTTATAGCCAAAAACAGCCACCAATTTTTGGGTACGGGAGGATAGACTTTTAAAAAAAGATAAGAATTCATCACTTCCTTCAATTTCGGATGTGTTGAAGAAGGATTATAAGCTTGATGAAGATAAACATGGAGTTGAGATATGTTGCTGCTACTTCGGTTTTAACGAAATTGGTTGTTGTTGTAGCTTGCTACTTTCTTCAATAAGTCACGTGTCCTTTTTGTTACTTTTTTCTTTTCTCTTCTGCTTTGTTGTTGGGCTTGTTGTTCTCCACATGGTGCTCGCAGTATTTTGCTTCCTTCTTCATATACTTTGATGATAGCAGATGATTCTTTGAATAGCAACATAAATGGGCTTTTATTTTCCTCTTCCTTTCCTACCAAAAACACACAACATAAAATTAAGTATCAATTATTATAAAAATAACTACAACATAAAATATTAAATAAAATAAAATCTAAAATAATAAAAGTAAATAATATTATAAAATAACCAATATAAAGCGGCCATTGGACTAATATTAGGGACTAAAAATATAGTATATTATGCACTTATCAAGCCATCACTTGGTCAATAAATCCTACATCACTTGTAATTTATAACACACTCGAATTTTGTCATTTTGTTTTGAAAGTATTTCGATAATGAAGTTGCTAAGATATGCAAAGTAATGATAACTAAACCTGTGCAATAAGTGAACCACAACATTCACAATTGCACAAAAGAAATCAAGCATATTAGATATGGTTGTGATTTCTATAAATGTTTTGTAAAGAGTATTACTCTTAAAACATTTGGGAAAACCATTTATCATAAGATGAAATGATGAAAAGTTTCATAGTGGTATAAATATGCTTATTATTATTATTCCACGATCATTTAACTGTGGTTTAGAATTAAATGGTAAGTCCATTCGATTTGACGATATTTAAAATAAGGTATCAAGACAATGTCTTGGATAAATAAACACCTATTAAGTGAACATTGAATATCATATCGAAACTATCCTTAATCGAGGTCATTTGAAAGATGGATGACTAATGACCGCGCGAGATTACTGTGTAGTATGATTTATAGCACCGTTTCTTGTGCTACAAGGGCAAGAATGTCATAAATCATTTGCACAGGTATTAGTTTAGAACTATACCGGATCAACCTATAAGTATACTTTAAGAGATTTAACAGTCGTCATAAGTATATTACTCATTATGGCTATCGGAACCTCTTTCCTCAACCATGAGTATTGTAAGTTCTCTTATTTGAGTACTAGTCCGTTTTGATGTTGTCAAACGTCTGCCGTACGTTGGGATTAAAAAGGCAAAATTTAGGTGGCTAGGGCCTCTTAGTAAGGGAAGCTTTACAATGTAAGATTGGGAATTTCCTCCTATTAACAATAGAAAACATGTCTTTGTTGTTTACAAGGCCTCTCGAAGAGCGACACTTTGAAAATGCATGGCCGTGCTCAGATGAATTTTAGAAATCATCTGTACGTGACAGTCAAAAACGGAAATCAAGAAACACTTCAGGACGTAATAAAGATGACGATAAATCTTACCTTATAGTTCATGAAGAGACATTAAGTGACATGGGAAAAAGGCAATGCACATACAGCACACTTGTCCGGAAGGACAAGTGGGAGATTGAAAGGAATGGTGTCCTTCGTACAAGTGTATTATTCGGACAAAGGGTTTGAAATTAATAAGGAAAGATAATTATTCAGTGAAGTCAACTGATCGGAATGCCTAGATAGAGGCCGCTTCCGATTAGTAAAATTAATGTATAATTAATCTTACAGTTTTCTCTAGACTGAACCCTAAAGGTCACACCCAATCGTGTAACCGAATAAAGACGACGAATTAATCCTAAGGATTAAATAAGTCGATAGAGATTTTACGAACTCAGACGTTAAATTCCGAGCTTAGAGCGTCGAAGCTGAGCTTTGAGTCAATTCAACAAATCGAGAAGACAAGAAAATAAGTAAAATCACAAGTTAACGCGTGAAGACTCAGCGTCGCATTGGCCTAGACAAGGGAGGAATAGGCGTGCAAGGCTAGCAAGGTTGCTAGCCATGTACTAGCCTCGGCCACAAGCCTAGCAGCAACGCATGTGCGCTAGCTAGGAGAGCTGACCGAGTAGATTAGCTAGCAGCGCTAGCCTCACAAAGCATGCCTCCTGGTCGAGCTAGCAGCGCTAGCGTCAACCCGCAAGCATGCGAGAAGGCCAATGCTAGGAAATCTAGCACCAACCCGCAAGCACACGAGCAGGCCTAGCTAGCAGCCTGCTAGTGCCCATCAAACCCGCCTGGGCTTGCGATGTGCTGGCAGGCCCAACTAAGGGAAAGGCCGCTAGCTGGGAGTGCCTTGGAGCCCAAGCTTGGCTGGCAAGCTTGCCTTGCATTTGGGTGAGGTGGAGGCTTGCTTGCTCTCAAAGGAAAGGGTTTGTGGTCCTTACTTAACCCCTCCCTTGGATTGACACTTGTCATTTGCTTATTCTTTATGCTAATTAGTTTAATTAAGAATTAAATTAAATGCTTATTTTTCTCATTTTACCTACTCTCCCACATGGAAAGATGATTGAAGTTTTTGGGAATGGTTTACCTGTAAATACCAATTCTAGAAGTTAGAAATTTACACTTTGAGTTAAACTCAATAAGGCATCTCCCAAAAGCGTGAGAAAACCTTCAAGTTTGTAAAACTCAAATTTTGGTTTAGCCTCGTTTAACTACGAGGTAGGAACCTTGTTTGGGTGCGTAGGTTTGCGAAGTAGGAGGATTCACGCGTGCATGTCTTGAACTTTCTGAGGGTCGTGCTCGGGTTCGTGTGAAGGACGCTACGAGGGAAAGAATGTCTTTTCCCTACTTTCTCTCTCTCCCTCTTTATATGTTTATAGTTTTATTAATTGCATGTTGGTTTGTTTAGTTGTATTTATTATGCATGCGGTCCGGGCGGGTTTTGGTTCCGCACGGTTCTCACGCATCCTAAAACCCAAAAAATTTGTATGAAACCATTTGTGTAAGTGAACAAAGAGTAAATAAAGTACGATTGCAAGAAACCACACGCCTTTAAAGATGACACAAGTTTGGCAAACCAACACCGAGGTGCCTGTTTTAGGCCATACAAAGATTTTCTAAGGTGACATACCTTATTCAGATATGATGATTCAAAGCTAGGGGGAAGTTTCATGTACACTTCCTCATCATGATCTCCATGGAGAAAGGTATTGTGAACGTCCATTTGATGTAGCTCCCAGTTTTTAGAAGCTGCAATGGCAAGAAATGCTCATTACCATTTTAGCAACCGGTGCAAATGTTTCGGTGTAGTCGGTACCCTCCTTTTGATGATTGCTGAAGATGACTAATCTGGATTTTAGACGTTCAATACTCCCATCAGAATTGTATTTTATTCAGTACCCCCATTGACTACTAAGTGCACGCTTGCCAGGAGGAAGTTCTTTCATTGTCCATGTCTCATTCTTTTCTAGAGTCTGAATTTCATTTTGCATCGATTGTCTCCAACCTGCATCTTTCATGGCCTCCTGAAAAGACCTTGGCTTTTTGCCGGAAGTGATAGCTTTAATAAAATTTTGGTAATGTGTAAAAAACCGTCACAATTTATATAATGCGCTATAGGGTAAGGAGTACATGAGGGATGCCTTGGAGATGGAGTATTAAGAGATTATGATGACGGACTATTTGATATGATGGTGTATGTCACATAATCTCTCAAAAGTACACTTGGAAATTTTTCACACATGCCTCTACCTAAATGGGCATCATTCGCTTGCGTTTGAGACTGATCGAGTGGGGAAGCAGCATGGTTGTGTGGCTAATTTGGTGTCGCTGCCGTTAGGTGATCAGTGCTGCTGCCCCTCTATTCGTGGTCACTTCTGGCAGTGCCATTGCTCTTGCTCAGGCCATCGCACGCTGTAATTCCAGTGGGCTGAGCAGTGGCTGTGGAGCTCTCAGCCAGTGCTCTGCCAGCGGGCACTGGTACCTCATGCAAGGCTGGAGCACCCTGGTGTGAGGCTTGGTGTTGTTGTATTGCTTGCGGTACATTGCCCCTGCCATTATCAACGGCTTGAAAGCCCATATGCACATCATTAAAATCATATGATACTTTCACATTCATTTGTGCAATATTTTTCAGAATGATATTGGATGATATCGAATCAAAAAATGGGAATACATCTTCAAAGAATTTAACATCACATGACACAAAAAATTCTTTCAAATCAAGATCAAAAATATTCCAACCTTTCTTCCCAAACGGATATCCAACAAAAACACATTTACGACTCCGACTTGCAAATTTATCTCCCTTAGCTTTTTTTATTGTGAACAAAGAAAAGACACCCAATTGTACGGATGGTGTTATAAGAGGAGGTTGTGCCAAATAAAATTTCATAGGGAGATTTATTTTTCAAGAGAGGGGAGGGAGTTCGATTTGTTAAATGTGCAACAGCAAAAACACTCTCACCCCAAAATATATATTGGCAAATTAGCCTAAATTCTCAATGCCCTCCCTAAATTTAAAATATGTTTGTCTTTCCTCTCAACCCTCGACCATTCTGTTACGGAGTTCTAACACATGATGTTTGAAATAATATTCCAGTTGCATTAAAAAGAATCGTAAACAATTAAATTCTATACCATTATCACTTTAAACTATTTTAATTGTTTGAGAAAATTGTCTATCCACCGTTGCCACAAACGACATGAACCTACGAAAAACCTCCGTTTTATCAACAAGCAAATAAATCCAAATAGCATGAGAGAAATCATCAACTATTGTAAAAAAATAATGGCCATAACAAGATGATGCATGTCTATATTATGCCCCCATAAATCACAATGTATTTTTTCTAAAATTCTAGAGGCTTTATTCTCACTTAAAGAAAAACTATCTCTAGGGTGTTTAGCACGAAAACAAACTTCACATGCTTTATTTAAACATCCCTTACAATTATGAATAGTAGGGTGTAGTTTCACACTTTTTTCCGAAGGATGACCCATACGCTTGTGCCACAGTACTAACATTGCCGAAGATTCAGAAATAGCCACATGTTGCACCGGTGCTCTTTCTTCGAAGTAAAACGGTCCATCTTGCCTAATACTCGTTCCAATCAGCTCCCTTGACTGGTCCCATATAGCACACATATGAGATTTAAATTGGACAGTATAATTTGTATCATTGATCAATTATTGTGCTACCGAAATTAAATTGCAACGTAAATCGGGAACAAATAACACATGTTTAAGGACAATTTTTGACGATAATTGAATCGAGCCTTCCTTTGTGGCGTTTACAGTTTTTCCATTTAGATGTCCTACCGGATAACGTGAGATGATTCAAGTATCGAATAGCCATTTGTCATTAATTGTGACAAGTCTAGAAGCACCTATGTCAACAATCCATAAGTCGTTGTCAAACTCACCATTCAAGCGATCATCGGGGATTTTTGTGTTACCAACAAAGCCAGCAATCACTTTCCACTATTCTTCTATGAATTCTTGAGAGGAGCCACCCACTGACTTGACATTGCTAGAGCTAGCTGAAGGTCCAGTAGTTGTAGCATTGCCCGAGCCTGACTGCGGGGACTTTCCACGTTTCGAGGGATTTGGCCACCAGTCCGAAAATCCTTTCAATTTAAAGCAACCAAAACTTAAGTGACCGGTCTTCTTGTAATAGGTGCAATGCATATTTAATTTATCGGGTTTGTGATCGGAGCTCGCCTACTTCCCCTTTCATGTGCTGGTGCGGAGAGCGAATCCAACGCATCAGGTGGTTGTTCCTCTCTTATCTGTTTGGCAAGTCGAACACATTCATCTTGCGACGCCAATTGATAAGTGATGAGTCTATTTTATATGTATTTTTACTCCCCGTCCCATGGTCATATTTGTACTTATTTGAGCTCTGCGGAGCTATTTTTATTACTAATATACGTTTTCTAGTACTTTTGTAGAGTTGGTATTATTTTGTAGAAAATTGCAGATTTATGATAATTTGCGAGCTTATTGAGCCACTACGAAACATTAGAGTCGGATCGTATGACTGTACATTAAAAGCCCAAGACCAAGTTAAAGAAATTTAGTTCGGTGATTAAAGGGCTCGATATATGAAGAGGTCCAAGATTTTACTAGCTATTATTACGGACCAACCAAGGAAGGAAATTGGGTCAAAGCTTGAGAAGCCCAATCCCAAAAGAGCAGCCCAAGCAAGCCACGAGTTGAAAGGAATGATGTCCTTCTAACAAGTGTATTATTTCGATAGAGGGTTCAGAATTATTAGAAAGCTAATTCTTCAGTAAAGTCAAGTGATCGGAATGCCAAGGTGGAGGCCGCTTCCGATCAGTAATATTAATGCGTAATTAATATTACAGCTTAATCTTGACTGAACCCTTCAGGTCACACCCAATTGAGTAACCGATTCGAGACGACAAATTAATCTGAAGGATTCAATGAGTCGTTAGAGTATTACGAACAAAGATGTCGGATATCGAGCTTAGAGCGTCGAGACCGAGCGTCGCAAATCGAGTCGAATTTAGAATTTGACGAGACAAGAAATCAAGCAAGCGACAAGTTCGAGCTAAGTCGTAGCCTCGCATTTGCCTAGCAATGCGAGTTCTAGGCTAGCTTAAGATGCCATGCGCATCACTAGGCATACCACAAGCATGCTAGCAAGGCTAGTGCGCAAGGCCGCAAGCATACTAGCAGCTAGCGCATGCTAGTGTGCTGGGCCACGCACCCAGCCGCATCATTGCTAGCTCAAGCATAGCAGCAGCGCGCTATGCGTGCTGTGCTATGGCGATGTGTGCTAGCATAGTAGCCACGCATCGCAGCATCGCCTAGCATCGCAGCGTGCTATGTGTTGTGGTTGTGCATGCTTGCGTGCAAGGCATCGCAGCATGCTATGTGCTGAGGCTAAGCATGCTTGTGTGCAAAGCAGCGCTTAGCATATGTTAAGCAGCAGCTGCAGCCCGCATTGCATGTGTGGCTTTCTGGCTGCGTGCATGCGTATGCAGGCTGGCTAGCCAGCCTAACCAAGGTGTCAGGCGCCAGCTAGGCAGCCTTAGCAACCAAGGCAGGCTGGCTGCCAGCTATGCTTGGGCTGCTCTTGAGTTTTGGTGGGGACCGATGCTTGGTGGCCTTGCTTGGGGAGCAAGGGGATTTTTGATCTCCCTCTTTAGTGGTCCTCACCTACACTTGCTCACTGTTTGCAACTTGGAGCTTATTGATTGCATTGCATTTTAATTTATTTTAGATTAAAATAAATTGGTAGAAAAATGCAATTCTCCCACATTGATGGGAGAAGGGAGATCAAGTCTTCTTTCCCTATAAATACCCAAGTTTTGGGTTGGGGAAAAACTACTTGAGTTGAACTCAATAAAGCATCTCCCTATAGGTGAGAAAACCTTTAATTTCGTAATACTCTAGT
Organism: Chenopodium quinoa; assembly: GCF_001683475.1. NCBI lineage: Eukaryota > Viridiplantae > Streptophyta > Magnoliopsida > Caryophyllales > Amaranthaceae > Chenopodium > Chenopodium quinoa. Next base: position 2,436,931 of record NW_018743032.1, read on the forward strand.
CTTTTTTTTGGTCTAGCCCCAACTAAATTTTGGGGTAGAGTCCGTTCGGGTTGGGTCTCGAGGGTGGACTCCGTCGGAGTCTCTCGCGCTTGCGGAGTTAAGGCTTTGAAGTCCGAGCTCTATAGGAGCGAAGCACGCGTCGAGGGTAAGAATGTCATTATCCTTTCTCTTTCCTTTTGTTGTTTAATTATGTGATAGCATGCTTAGTTACTTTAATTAGTGAGCGGGTCTTGGGCGGGTTTCTCTTCCGCGTAGCGTTAGACGCTATGAAACCCTACACGAGTCCTGCTGGGCATGATGTTTGTTGGGCCCAATCAATCGAGCATCATTCTGGGCAGAAAGAGTACGAGAGATTGTTGGGCTGATAATGGGACTTTGATTAGTTTTGTATTGACAGCTTTTTCACTAATATTAGTTTCCCTAGGATTCTTTTTCTTAGTTGACTTTTAATAGGTTTTCTTTTTCTTTCTTATAAAAGGAACGAGTAGTAGCTCTTTACGGAGGTTTTTTTTTATGTTAGCTTTTCTTTAGTTTAGTTTTTACTTACGAGTTATGTCAGACAGTCATCCAAAACCCATGTTTAACCCGGAGCTTAAAATCGAAGAATGGGAGAAAATGGTGATTACTAGCTATGATCAAAAGTAAAGGATGCTCAATCTAATGATTAGGCGGGTAATCGCTACCCGTTTTGTGCATCATCCTACTTTGACTACTATGAGAATTGAAAATCAAGTAGAGAAATTGTTTAAGGGAATTGGCATGACTAATTTCTTTGATATGCATTATAATACCTATGATTATCTAATGGTAAAATTTACTTCTACTTTTAGTTTGATAAAATCGAAATCAAATGCTTTTCATGTTTAATTTCGCTTGTTAAACAATGATGTGAGATTATCTTTAAAGGATTTTAGTAAGTTGTTTGAGTTAAAAACCTATGTTATTGGCAATGAAGGAGAAGCTTAAGAAGCTCCCTAACCTCCACCACAATTCCCTCCTCAACCTCCACCTCATTTTGAATACCAACTCCAACCTTACATGCAAGACATCTCTTCCTCCTCTCATGACTATAACATTGATCCCAATGCACCATATGACTTTTCGGCTTTTAGGGGTGAACTTGATAGGATAGAGAGAGGGCAAGGAAGGGTAGAGGGAATGATTCGATCCCTTGATACAAGGGTGGGGTCACTTGATACGAAGGTTGGGTATGTAGAGAAAAACCTAGGGAGGGGTTTATATCCCATGTATGATAATTATGCACGTCGAGGTGCTATTCCCCCCGAAGCTATGCTTCTCGATTGGTTTCAACCTCCCCAAGGTTATGCGGCCGATGATTTTGGGGCCGATGTTCCTTTTGGAGGGCTAGGTGGGAATGTGGATCCTAACTATTTTGCAGGTAGTTCAGGTCATGTAGGTGCCAATTCTAGCCATGAAGGTGATGGTGGCTACGCCAAGATGGATACGGGTGATGATGATGATGATGAGTAGCATCTCATAGCTACACTCCCAAGTCAATGAGGGCATTGCTTGATTTGGCTTGGGGGGAGATGATTTTGTATATATGATATTCTTTCTCTTTTCTCTCTTTTATTGCTTTCTTAGGATTAGATTTTATTGCTTTCAAAGAAAAAAAAATGCAAAATACGTTCCAATGAAAAAGATAAAGCATGCTTCCCTACGCCCCTGGATAAAAATTGTTTGGAATATTGTTGTGACTCTTGGTTATTGATGATGAATATTGTGGATTAGTTTGTCACGATTTTGATTGTCTTGAAACCTTAACATGCGTCAATTTTACCCAACTACTTGTGAATATAATGCTTGACTAGTTGATTTGGTGAGGAATCTGCGTTAGTTCCTGGTATGTCAATGAAGTTGAGTATTGGTTTTTAACTTTGATTAATGTTTATATGACTCATTATTATGCACACGGAGGAGAACGAAGGCATTTGTCTTTTACCTGGCCTTCAGACGATATTAGATATATTTGTTCCCTTCTTGCTACCCATGTTGTTGCTTGTGCCCTTTTTGTTGTTTATTTAGCCACATTACAAGCCTATTTAAACCCCATTGGATACTAGTCCCAAGTTTGGCTTAGTGGAGCTAATAGTGAGTGAGGTGAGGAAGTTGTAGTGTGCACACAATTTGTACAATATGGGTGAATATGAGGAGTAGTTTGTTCTTTTGATATTATGATTAGAAAAAATTGAGAAACGTGTTCAAAAGTCGAAAAAAAAATTCCAATGTGAGATAAAAAGAAAAAAAAGTGCAAAAGAAAAAAAAATGTCCCAATGATCAAGTGTTCTACTTGATGGTTGCTCAAGAAAAAAAATGAGAAAGAAAAAAAATCAAGTTTGAAAAAAAAAAAAAAGAGTTCAAAATTTGTTTGATTCACTCAAGCTCTATGTTACCATATTTTCATGAGTGAAGTTGTAAGTGTTGCAAATTTGTGAAAAAATATTGGATTGGTTGTTTTGGTGAATTTTTGTAATGTTGAGTTATGTTGGAGATGATTGGTCATTATTTATTTTGACCTTAGTATTACTAGGTTTTAGCTCCCTTAAGCATGGCTTTGCTATCACATTTTCCCAAATATTTCCTACCCTTTACCCTAGCCTTACATTATAAGCTTTGAAGACTTTCCAACCTTTGTGTATAGAGTTGTATGAATGTGAAATTAGTTGTTTATCAATGCAAAGAATGATTTGACATATTTCGAGTCGACTACGAGATTGAGTGCTTGTCTTTTTACACACAAGAGTGTTGTGAGTTTGGGAGGGCATTGTCAACATATAAAGGGATGGTTGGAGAGCGATCAAGTATATCTTTTACTTGCCACATAAATGAGAGAATAGTGAGTGAGCACTAGTCTTGAATTCTATATGCTCTTGTGGTTTGCACTATTTGACAATTGTTAGACAAGATTGGTAATTAGATGAATTTGATTGATTGACTTTGATACATATTTGTCGAATTTACCTTGAATCGTATTTATTGATTGAAAATATATTTGGGGTGAAGTTTTGATTTATTTATTCATCGCTTTTCTTAGGAACAAGCAAAGGTTTAGCTTGAGGGAGTTTGATGAGTCTATTTTATATGTATTTTTATTCCCTGTCCCACGGTCATATTTGTGCTTATTAGAGCTCTTCGGAGCTATTTTTATTACTAATATGCGTTTTCTTGTGTTTTTGTACAGTTGGTATTATTTTGTAGGAAATTGCAAATTATGATAATTCACGAGCTTATTGAGCCACTACGAAACATTAAAGTCATATCGTATTTTATGACCGTATATTTAAAGCCTCAGAGTGAGTTAAACAAATTTAATTCGGTGATTAAAGGGATCGATATATGAAAAGGTCCAAGATTTTACTAGCTATTATTACTAACCAACCAAAGAAGGAAATTGCGTCAAAGCTTGAGAAGACCAATCCCAAAAGAGCAGCCCAAGCAAGCCACGAGTCCTGCTGGGCGTGATGTATGCTGGGCCCAATCAATCGAAGCACCATTCTGGGCTGAAAGAGTACGAGTGATTATTGGGCTGATAATGAGACTTTGATTAGTTTTGTATTGACAGCTTTTTCACTAATATTAATTTGGCTAGGATTCTTTTTCTTAGTTCACTTTTAATAGGTTTTCTTTTTCCTTCTTATAAAACGAAGGAGTAGTAGCTCTTTACGGAGATTTTTTTAAGGTTAGCTTTTCTTTAGTTTAGTTTTTACTTACGAGTTATGTCAGAACTTTAGTTTTATTCTTATTTTCTTTGTTTTTATTTTGTTTAGTTTAGTATTCGTTAACGTTAGTTTTTAGTTTAGCTTGAATTATTACTAGATGGAAGCCCATGCGATGCACGGTTTTTTCATCTAAGATTTTTAATTATTTGATTTATTGTATTTAATAATTTCAAACAAAATTACAAAAGTTTAATTTTTTTTTAACTATAAATTATAAAAATTTATTAAATATAAATAAATTGTAAATATGATATTTTTTCCGTTATATAAAATCTTTAATGTAAAATGATAAATTTTTAATAATTTAAATTTACCATATCTTTTATTTCGATAGAATCACCAACCTTGTCCACAATCAACCTACTACATCAATGGATAAATTGAACCGTGAAATGTTAACCAAATTGAAATTGATATAAATTAAATCTTTATATAAAAAAAAATCAATATATTTACCAATAAATGAAAAATTGTTGCGATATAAAATCAGATTTATGCATTGGAAGTTTTTTCATCATCTCCAAAAATAACCAAAGTCATCCATATATTAAATATACAACATCTAATCCTATGTCATTACATAAACAAATAATCGTTAAGTATCCTAAATAAATACAATGTAACTAATAATTACAAATATAAATTTAAACATAAGATTTTAAAAATTATCCGAACATTAATGACCTAAAACTGACACAAAATTACTAACACAAAATTCACTTGATGGGGTTTTGTATTGATACGAAATTTTATTTGTGTCATATGATGTGTTAGATCTGCATGTAAAAAAAACATTTAGCAAATAAAACATAAACATATAATCGTTAAGTATCCCAAATTAATACAATGTAAGTAATAATTAGAAATACTAATTTAAACATAGGATTTTAAAAATTAAGCTAAAAATTACCAGGCCATTGATGACCAAAAATTAAAACAAAATTACTAACACAAAATCGCTTGATGGGGTTTTTTATTGATACGAAATTTTGTTTGTGTCGTATGATGTGTCAATTTAAAATGGTAGGTATCACAAATTTTAATTTAATTATAATTAACGAACAATTTGTATTTCTTATCATAAATACTATCAAAATTTATCTTATAATGATAGCTATCAAACTTTATTAAGCGTTTATCATTTTAATATTTTTTAGCATATTTTTTTTGGATTTCTTATATTCGTAGTATTGAATTAATAAATTTACCTTTTCTTATATTTTTACTTTATTTTTTTTCATTAAAATAATTTAATTCGTGGATTATAATCTAAGTGTCATTAAAATTTTAAATATATCAAATCTAATTCGTTACTTTTATCTAGGTGGCGACATAATTTTTTAATTCAAAAATAAAATACAAATCTTTCTTCTTATTGGTCGAATGCTCCCCAAAAATGCCTACTTTATATATATATATATATATATATATATATATATATATATATATATATATATATATATATATATATTAGTTTGTTTTTATATTAGTTTTAAAATTCTTGTTTTTATTAGGCTAAATTAGAAAATAACACCTGTTAAAAGACCTAATTTTGTTTTTAACACCTTAAGATTTCGAAGTTTAATTATAACACCTGTTAAAAAATAAAAATTTTGCTTTCACCACCAGATAACAGAAACTGTGACGGAATTTTTTGGTGGGGCCCACATAGTCGTTTACCCTCCAAATTCCACCCCCTTCAATTCGAATTTATCTTCTCTGTCACCACCATATGTTTGATTTTGTTGATTAAAGTATTGCGGTTGACTGTGTAATGGGGTTAGCTATGTTGGGTTTTATTGATTTGCTTTGCATTTGTTTATTAGGTAGAAAAATGGCCGACAACGAAGATGGATTAATTGATATAGTATTTAGAGTAGGGGGTGCTTTTGTTACTAAACAAGTGTCAAAATCAAAGCATTTGCTTTGTTGGTGTGGTGGGTTATGTTATTGGAGGAGGGATGTGGTAGTGGATAAGATAGATTTGCATTATTTGAGGGTAGCTGCTGTGCATGGGTTTGTGAACTTTAATGTCCATGTCCCACCTAACTACAGACTTTGGTATAAAGAAAGAGGTAGGACCTTTAACACAGGGAGAAGGGAGTTAGTAAATGAAGAGGAAGTGAAGGGGCTGCTGGAGACAGTGAATGGGGAAGGGTATGTTGAAGTATTTGTGACTGCTAATGAAACATTAAGGCCCATACATGAGATCCAGGCCCAGTCCACTCCAGTAAAGGCTGAGAGAAAGGGGAAGAAAAGTTCAGGTAAGCCTGCTGTAGTTAGGAAGAACCCAAGAATTAACAAAAATGAGCCTAAGGTGAGGGAGGGTGAAGAATCTCCTAAACCTAGATCTAGACAGGGGATAGAAAGGGTTGAAGGGGTTTCTGCTGAGATTAAGGGGGTTCCTGGTAAAGGGAAGTTGTTGAGTAAGGGGAAACAAAAGGGTAAAGCTAAGCTTGAAAGGGGTTTTGGCAGTGTGAAGGTGTTGGATAAGGGAAAGGGAAAAAAAATCTGTAGGCAAAGGATTGATTTTTGAGGATAGTAGTGAGGGCAGTGAGACTGGGAGGGAAGATGATTTTTCTTCAAGTGATGGGAGTGAGATTGACATAACTTGGGATCCTGGAGAGGAGGAGTATGACAGTGGGGATGAGAGGTGGTTTGTGCAGAATTCTGAAGAAATTTTAGCTAAGGTAACAAGAAGTCTTGGGAAGCAGTTTGATGTACATGATGAGGGGGTTTCCAAGGATCCAAAGGCAAGGTTGACAGATAACTTGGATGTGAATGAGGTACAACTACAAGAAGAAATTGAGGGAGAATCAGATGACCTAAGGAGCTTGGATGGTTCATCTGATGAAGAGGACAAAAGTCCATGGTTTAATGACAAATCTGACTTCTCAAAGCCTGTTGTACTTGTTCATAGGCTTAGGTTTAGCAATGCTACAGTGTTGAGGAAAGCTTTAAGAGTGCATGCCATACAGAATAGGTATGAGTACTATTTTTTACACAATGATAGTACTAGGATTACTATTCAGTGTAGGAATAGGTGTGGGTGCAAGTTTGACACAAAGACAAGTAGGATGCCTTTGTGTATATGCAGGGGTGGAGTGAAGTGTAGTTTCAAGATCCATGCTACTAAGTTAAAAAGACAACAGACTTGGCAAATAAAAACCATGAAGTTGGAGCATAAATGTGTGAGAAGCAGGGAGAACAAGAAGGTCACAGCAGAGTTCATTGCTGAGAGGTATCTTGAGGAGTTCAGAACTAACCCATCATGGAAGGTTAAGCAAATCAAGGATAGGGTGCTTCATGACTTGGGGGTAGAAGTGACCTACTACAGGGCTTGGATGGCAAGATGTAGAGCTAAGTTGATCATTTTTGGTTCAGCAGGAGAGCAATATGCTAGGGTATGGGATTATGGGAAGGCTATAATGAAATACAACCCTGGGTCTGGTTGTAATGTTGTGATTGATGGCATTGAAAAGCCTGAGCCTCCCTTGTTTATGAGGATGTTTATTTGTTTAAGGCCTTTGAAGGATGGGTTCTTGAAGGGTTGTAGGCCAATTATAGGGGTGGATGGCTGCCACTTGAAAGGAGGTTATCCAGGCCAGATTTTAGTTGCAGTCTCCAAGGATGGGAACAACAACATTTACCCCATTGCTTGGGCAACTTGTGAGGTTGAAAACAGGGAGACTTGGGTCTGGTTTCTGGAATCCTTGATGCAATGCATTGGAAGTGCAGATGGGGCAGGCTTCACCTTCATGTCAGACAGGCAGAAGGTAATATTGTTTTGATTATTGTAGTCTTATTTTCTGTCCTGTTCTTTATTGTTTGAAGTGTGACAAGTAATTGTTGATGATGTTAAACAGGGACTGGTTGAAGCTCTGTCTGAAGTTGTGCCTAATGCAGAGACTAGGTTCTGTGTTAGGCACATTTGGGCAAATTTCAAGTTGAAGTTCACTGGATCAGTTTTCAAAGAGCTCTTTTGGAGTGCTGCAAGAGCAACAACATTTGTAAGTCTCTAGGTGACCTTAAATTATTTTGAATAAGTAAATGCATGATATTGTTCCTGTTCATGTACCTACTTCATGTAATAATGTTCTTGTTGTGTATAAAAGCAAAATAAGAGCAACAACAGTTGTGTATGTTATTCTTTCATGATAATGTTCCTGTTGTGGTTGTAGGTTGAGTTTCAGATAGCCATGCAACAGATTAGGGAGCTTGATGAGGATGCTTACAATTATTTGGAGAACATCCCCACTCATCACTGCTGCAGACATGCATTCAGTGACAGTTGCAGGTCCAACATGTTACTAAACAACATGTGTGAGACTTTCAACTCTGTTATCAGAGATGCAAGAGACAAACCTATCCTCACCCAAATGGAATGGATGAGGAGGTACATGATGAGGAGAAATAATGAGAAGTGGGAGGACTCCAAGGAAATCACAACCAACATCACTCCATATGTGCATAAGCTATTTCAGAGGATGAGCTATGTGGCTAGGAATTGCATAATTGAAGCTGCCAGGGATGACACTTATGAAGTGCAGCTGAATTATTACCAGGTTCTAGTTGACTTGCCAAATTGGTCTTGTTCCTGCAATCACTGGCAATTAACAGGCATCCCATGTATTCATGCATTTGCATGCATAATGGATCAGAGGGTTGATGCTGAGCAGTTTGTCCACCCCTATTACACTATGGACACTTACAGAGCAGCATATGAGCCTGCAATTCAACCTATGCCAGGCCCAAAGCATTGGGAGAGAGTGAACATGAGAGAGCCTCGTCCACCAGCATTCAAACAGCAGCCTGGAAGACCTAAACAGAAGAAGAGGAAGCTGGAACCTGGGGAGGGAACATCTGCAACAGGAGGGGAGCAGGGAAGAAAGAGGAGGAAAAGTCAGTGTAGGATTTGTGGTGGATTTGGCCACTATCCCAAGAATTGCAAGGGCCCACATGAACCTGAACCAACTGAGCAGAGAACTGCAGGAATGCCTCCTTTAAATTCACCTTGGGTAGTTGAGCAAAGGAAGAAGAGGGAGATCAAAGCTGCTAAGAAGGTATGCTGTTGGATTTGTAACTTTTCTTTTAAAATTTGTGATGAAATTGGATGTTGATACTTGTTTATTGGTATTTGTGTTTAATAAACAGAGTGCAATAGGGGCTGGTCCAAACAGCATTTGGAATAAGACTTTTCCCCAAGAGCAACCTGGCTGTGAACCATTGAATAAGAGGAAAGGTTCACACAGACAACAAGGGCAGCCACAAGCCAAGCATCACACCACCCCCTCTTCCAGCCAACCTGAACCCAATGATACTGGAGTGCAGACAAGGAGGGCTAAGCTGCTGACTTCCAGACAAGGAGGGCTGACACAATGATGTTTGAATTGTTTTTCTGAACTTTAGTTGTTGGTTGTATTTTCTGAACAATCAGTTGCAATATTTGTAGCTTTACTTTTGGGTTTAGGACAAGGATCCTGTTTTGTTAAATTAATACTTTGCTTTAAGGCTTTACCAGCCAATTTTGTTAGGCACTGCAACAACAAATTTGATCAACAACTTAAATGCAATATCAACTACTTAGGTACTTACTTAATTCATTGCTTTCATAATTGTGTACATTAGTTTGCTTGCAATAGTGGTTCACTGCCACTTATAAATCATTACATTACCATATTACTGTTTCATGCAATTACTAGCATTACAAGTTATACTTAATGCATTACAAACCCCCTAATAAGAAGGATCACTAATATGACCAAACTAATCCCAACAGCAAGACTAAGAACAGAGTGATCTGATCTAGCATTCCTTCCATGCATCTCTCTGTTCATCTTGTTCCTGTCAGAGTTTAAAGCCTTGCATTTCATTTTCAGCCTGTCCACTTCATTAAGCAAACACCTCAACTGTCCACCAAGATCATCAACTTCCCTCTTGTAATCACTAATTTCCCCCTTCAACAGTTTCTTATCTAACAACAAATTGTTGATCACCTCTGTTTTCCAGGCTGTCCCATCTTGTTCATCCACCCATTCAAATGCTTTACAACCTCTGCTCTCAGTTACAGGATCGTAGAACTTGCATGTTCTGAACTTACGACCAGGGTTCTCCCTTGTCCAACTGGTAAGCTTTGCAAAGGGAACACCACATTTGCACTTCTTCTCCTTTGAAGGTGAGAAACTTGTAGAAGACATTTCCTGCACCAATTTTCCATCCATAATAAGCAAAACCATTCGTACTATGAAAAAAATACAATTGAACCAAGGGAATTAAACAATCACTCCTACAAATCAAAACCCCCAAATTATTTCTACAATGAACCCTAATTTCATTTTCTCGCAAATTACAGCACAATTAACACACAATGAACCCTAACTATTTACGAATTACATGACTATTGCCAGATACGACCTGAATTATGCATTTAAGTCAACAACATATAGATTAATTTACGCCTTATTTTTGAAAGATAAATTAGGGTTTCTAAAGTGCTATTGACGCAATTACCTGATTTGATATCTACGTCCCCCAAACAATGATGGTAAAATCAAACAATTTCGCCAATTTGTTAGTCAGAATTCGCAAAATGTGAAGCAATTTTGTGTAATCAGCTCAACAATTCTACATTAGTGAAGGATGTCGTAACTATATAAAGCAGTTTGGAAAAAATAGCCGTTATTGTGGGCCCAGCTAACAGATCCTCTAACCTTGTTCCAATTTAGGTGGTGAAAGCAAAATTTTTATTTTTTAACAGGTGTTATAATTAAACTTCGAAATCTTAAGGTGTTAAAAACAAAATTAGGTCTTTTAACAGGTGTTTTTTTCTAATTTAGCCTTTTTATTATGTTAAATTTAATTGCTTTGATTAGTTTAATTTTATTATGTGCGAGTAGTTTAATTCTAGGGTAGGGTTCTTGGGGGATCCATAATTAATATGAAGAGATGAATTATTTTGGTTGATTATTGATATTGCATAATAATTTCTTATTGGATTGTTCTAATTCTTTACAATTAGATTTGAATCGAGCAGATGTGATTTGATTATAAAAGTATAGCAATATTGAATCGATGAATCGAGCAGATGTAAATTTGATACTAAAGGTTATTTTCAATAGGAACTTAGATCTAGTAAATTGCGAAAGCCTGTTAGATCTATGTTGATTAATAAATTGCGAGAGCCTGTTGATCATGTTATTTCTGCAATATTAATTGTTGATTGTTATATTTTTATCCCGGAGTATTAATTATTGGTGAACCTGTGACCATAGGCTTTTTATTATTGGTTATTCCCTTAGATTAATTTCATACAACCCTTATTTGCTTCTTGATGATTTATATTATTTTAATTAATTACGAATAGAAGAACGTTGTTTTCTTGTGGATTCGACTCTACTTCCCTATCTATTTTAATTAGTGGTTTTAGGAATTACTTTTGATTAGGTGATACGACTTTAGCCTATAAATAAGCACGATCAAGAGAGGGTAATGGATCCCGAGACAAAATGTTAGTACGGATTTGTGAAAAATAATCAAAGTGTAGCCCCATTAGAAACTCATGAGGCCGAGTATTCTCACGACGTTGTTGATGCTCTGAATTGACTGTACACTTATCACAGCAAGAGCAAGTAATCAATGGCTCGTGATTATTCAATTCCTCTCATAAGGAAATTAATTTGCTGAAGTATGTCGCAACAGACATAGCTTTCGGTTGTTCACATTTAGCTATTGCAGACTTCAATTGTTTAATTCTTGGACCATTCACAGTGGCAAAACGCATCTTGAGAGTATCCCATAGGCGCTTTGCATCTTTGTATTCTAACAGAGTGCTTTTTACCTCAGGATCGATTGTGTTCATGAGACATGAGATAAGCATAGCATGAATTGTATTCCAATCGGTCTGATTACATGGAAGAGATAATGAGGTAATTGTTTCGTCAAGAAAACACGAATTTTCAACGTGCCTCCAATGCAGTTTGAATATCTCCGGCCCATTCATCATAGTTTTCTCCACAAAGTCGAGTCAAGGTAATGAAATCTCCGGGACGGTCGTGAGGACCAAAGTAGTATGGAGATGTAATGTCTATGCGCGATGGATGAGATGACGGTGTGTCATCACCGACCATGTTTATGGTTTATGTGGTTTTATTTTTCTTGAGTGACTGATACCATGTAGAAATTGTCAAGGGCTCAAATCTTATCGTTCATCTCATTCATTGATAAATATATAGCGTACAATTGATTCCCAAAAGATACGGGATAAAATCAAAAAGATACACAAGATAATATCTTGTAAACATTCATTGATAAATATATAGCGTACAATTGATTCCCAATAAATACGGGATAAAATAAAAAAGATACACAAGATAATATCTTGTAAACAATTGTAGCTATAAAATAGGAAATTACCATAACTGAATTATATGATAAATATGTGAGAAATATCCTCCTAATATTCCCAACAAGGTTCATTGTAAATATTAAAAATCGATGAAGCATATTTGAAACCTAAAATTTGTTAGTTATTTGTTTTTTTTTTAATATAATTTGATATTTTTAAAATATGATTTATATTTATTATATATTTAGGGGAAGTTATGTATACACAGTATTTGGATGCGAGAATGATAGTGGAAATTATGATGATAAGTGATAGTATGCTGAAATAACTAGGGCTTTTAGCACGCGCTATACGCGCGAGTTGGCTAGCCCATAGCTTTGAGAAGAATTATACCCTTTACCCTATGCTTGTTTGAGTAGTATTTTATTAAAACAATTTCCATATAGATGATAAATGTGTTGGATGTTGTATAGTGTTATGCATTGTTAAAAACTTTAGTTGAGCTACTTTAATTTAGTGACTAAACGGTAAAATGATATTGAGTTCGATCTAGAAATATAAATGTCTAATAAATTCTAATTAGGAAATTAAAACAAAAAGAAATGGAGAGAGGGTAAAAGATGGCTTTAAATATTGTAATTAAACATAACTTTATAAATCAATTTAGGGAATTCAAGCGATATTTTTAAGGTTTTTGAATTCAAATGGGGGCAAATATGTAAAATAACTTTTTAGGGATATAATTGTGCATGCACAATTCAAAGGAGTTTTGTTACACATTTTATAAGTGATGATAAATAGATATTATATTTATGATAATATTTGTCGTAGATTAGGATAGATTTTGTGTACATTTTTTATCCTTATCGTACTAGGTTTCTTAACGTGATTAAGACTAGTATTGTAAACTCTATATATATTGATCAATGGTATACACTCCAATTTGAGGAGTTTTCTTGAAATCTAACATGGTATATAACGACTTAGGTTTTAGATCTCAAATTTTTTATTTTATTTCCAATTATTGGTGTAATTTTTTTTGTTTTTTTTGGATGGCTAAGGACTCCGACTCTCCGCCGCCTCCATCTCTTCTGACCCATCAACGGAATATCACCAGGCTCTTTCTGTTAATAATATCAAGAATGCAATCTCATTGATTCTTGATCGAGAAAAAGTTCAATACTCAAACAAGAATGCTCTTAATGACCCTTACTAGAATGTGGCGATGCAAGATGAGTATGATGCTCTAATTATAAACAGGGACTTGGGATTTGGTACCTAGGACTACGGGGTGATTATTGTTAATAGTGTATGGTTGTTTAAACACAAATAAAAGTCTAATGGTGACCTTGAAAGACATAAAACTCATCTTGTTTGTAATGGCAGGTCACAAGAAGTTGGTGTGGGATGTGATGAGACTTTTAGTTCGGTAGTTGAACCGGCCACTATTGTACTGTTCTCAGTTTAGATCTGGCTAAAAAGTGGTCGATTTCATCAATTAGATGTCAAAAATGTCTTTCTACATAGTATTTTACAGGCAACTGTATATATGCATCAACCTTTAGGTTTTGTTGATCGGAGTGCACCCACTTATGTATGTCGACTTTGTAAGGCTCTATATGAATTGAGGCAAGCTCCTCGAGCTTGGTACCAGCGTTTTGCGAAATATTTGGTCAGATTGGGTTTTATCATTGCTAAAAGTGACAACACTCTCTTTACCTTTCGACAAGGTGATGATATGGCATATTTGCTCCTTTATGTTGATGATATTATATTAGCTACCTCTTCTGATAGGTTGTGTGGGGGGATCATATCTCAACTGCAAACTGAGTTTCCTATGTTTGATTTTGGCCCTCTGATTTATTTTTTAGGCATTGCGGTGACTCGTACTCCTTCCTATTTGCTACTATCCCAACAAAAATATACACAGGAGATTTTAGAGAATGCAGGTATGGGCTCTTGTAAACCTGCAGCTACTCCGGTTGACACTAAGTCCAAACTTAGTTTAAATTCAGGACCACCTTTTCGGGATCCTACTTTGTATCGCAATTTAGTAGGTGCTCTTCAGTACCTTACTTTTATAAGACCTGATATTCCCTATGCGGTGTAACAGGTGTGTCTTTTTATGCATGATCCCCGAGAATCTCATTATGATGCTTTGAAGCGCATTCTACGCTAAATTTAGGGTACCATTTATCATGGTTTATTTACACTTATATCCGTTTGCACCTACTCGATTGATTACTTATATTGACACTATAAACGCAAAAAAATGTCTCCCCGACCAAAGCCCGATGATGAAATAACCTCTCATTGCCTAATGTGGTCCACTTCGAGTAATGGATCTAAGAATTATTTGAATAGTTTTTTTGTTCTAGCCCAAAATTATTTTTAAAGCCATTTTATCCCTTTCGTTAGCCCAAACTTAGCCCATTTTCTTTTTTCCAACTCCAATCCCAAACCGGTCAAAACTGAATTTTGTGCCTCATAATATTTAACCAAATCTTAGATGATTGAGTAACCCTTGAAATAATATTTTCAATGATATATCATAAGCCCAAATCTATTTGGAAACGAAAAAGATATGATTAAAATACAAACTCTATCTAAAACTGACACCGTTCCACTATTTCAATCATATCTCAAACTATACAAAAGATATCAATATGATTCTAATTGGGTTAGAAATTAGACTTCCAGAGCTTTTCAACAATATATTTTTTATCTTATTCTGATTTCTTAATAAAAAGTTATGATAAAAACAAAAACCGCAAAACAACTGTCCCTCATTACGCGTTTTCGAAAATCTATCTTCTTTCAAAGATCTATCTTCACCCGATTTTAAGTCTATAAATACCTCTATTTCGGGTGTTTTTAGTCCCTCGGGAGAGTTATAATACTGGTATGAGCGCCTGACTTCTGTACCTGCAAAACCACGAAACTCCAGTTGGGTGGAGTTCCGCCTCCGAAGATCAAGTTAGTATGATTCCGGATGAGTAAGCGTGCGGAAAGTAAAATGGGCGTTTCTCTCTGATTCAGGGAGATTCCGCAATTAATATTTCTTAGGATTTGTGTATGTATTTATGAATATCAATAAATGAGGATGATTCCCCTATTTATAGCATATGAGAATCTTCTCCCCCATTGGGGGTTAAATGCCACGTGGCATCCTCTGATTGGATCCCTTTGGGCCTGTATGAGGGTGACACGTGTCAGGCCCTTATTAGACCACAAGGTAGGGGTAATTCTTACCCTAAACATTTGCCCCTCACAGGTGCGACGTGGCTTGCCACGTGGAACCTGTGACACTTGTCACCATGCGGGAGGGCGACGGTTCGCCTCCTTCCCTCTATTTTTTCAAATTTCAAACTGAAGGGGGGGGGGGAGGTGACGGTTCACTTTCTGGAACTTCCTATAAATAGGAACCTCCTTCCTCTCATTCCTCACTTTGCCAATCTTGAGAGAGAGATTCTTTGAGAGAAAAAGAGAGCTCCTAATCCCGTCTGCTTGCTATTGCAAACAACCTTCATCTTCAATACATCCGGGTACCGGTTGAGTATTTCTTTGCCCGTCTCACTAAGGTATCCTTCTGACCTTGTCAGTTTCTTCATCTTGATTTTTGTTAAAGTTGCAGCCGGTCTCATGCCGTCTGGAGCTTCTTTAAGCAATCTCATGATGAATTGCATCCAGTAGGCCCTCAGCCGGTTTACACCGTCTAGGGTATCTTCAAGCAATCTCATGGTGAGTTGCGTTCAATAGACCCTCAGCCAGTTTACACCGTCTGGGGTATCTTCAAGCAATCTCATGGTGAGTTGCATTCAATAGACCCTTATCCGGTTTACACCGTCTGGGGTATCTTCAATAAAAATTTTCTTTTGAACTGCTTTGCTGACACCCCAGCTGGTCTTATACCGTCTGGGGTATCTTTGAATCAGCCTCTTGATTTATCGTTTTAACGGATGCGCAGTCGGATTTTGCCGCTTGAGGTAGCTCCGTACAATTTTCTTCATTAGTTGCCTATAATAGTCCTCAGCCGGTTTATACCGTCTAGGGGGTCTTTGGACAACCTTTCATAAAAACTCCAAACTACTTATTCTGTATAACTACCACAGTCGGTCTCTTCCGCCTGTGGTATCTTTGGGAAACATTGGTAATTAACCTTGCTTTCTTTTGCTAATTTGCAGTCTGTTCAAAGTGATACCGTCTAGGGTATCTTTGGGCAACAATCTCCAACTTCTTTCACCAATCTCTTCTTTCAACTACAAGGTAACGCCTCTGTTCCTTTCTTTTTTAGAGGTTCTTAAATTTTCCTGGCTGTACATATTGTTAGAATAATGGGCTCACCCAACACACACACGACACACCACGATTTAGAGGTCAGTCGGTATCCTGGTACGGCTCAGTCTAGGACCGGGGTGCCGCCTTTGGGTACTGAGACTCTCCTTGTTCGTCTCCAAAACCGGCCGTCTTTGTCTCTGTGCAGGACGCAATGGCTCGAACTAGGAAAACAACCGTTGATCTAGAGTACATAGGGGAAACCTCTAGAATTGCCGCCTGACTCTAATCAGGCTGAGATGACAAGGGGATCTCTGCATGGCACCCTAAGCACTCCCAGTGATGGAATATTGGGGTTGGGTCAGGAAAGCGGTGAAGATGCCGCCTCTCCATCCAGGGTTGAAGAGGAAAACCCCTCAGAGAACGCGAGCGGTGGAGAGACCGACTCCTCATCCGGTTCAGAGCAAAGCGGCAACAGCAGCAGCCTTCTTATACCGGATGCGGATAGCAAAGAGGAGGAGAGGCCCACATGGAACAATAAGGGCGACCCTTTCCTTATCGCCGTCTCTGCAAAAGATAGAGCCAACATGGCCAGAAACTTAGAGGATTTCGTCAAAATACGTCCTCTTGGAAAAAATTGGAGAATAATCGTGCCGCCTGAGATGGGCACTATAGTCTGGGAAGACAATCAGCCGAATTCAGACGGGTATTTCGGCTGTTATGAGGCGGCGTTCCTAGCCGTTCTCCGCTTCCCTTTGCACAACACCATCAAGGCCATTCTTAGAGGGTATGGTCTGGGTATTTGGCAGTTAACCCCTAATTCCTGGGTTAACATTTTAGGCTACATTTCCGCCTGCGAAATGTAGAACATTAACCCCGGCTGTGAGGCCTTTGCCCATATGCATTATTTGAGTCGGAGCCCATGCAGGTGGAGAGCCTGGTATACACTGACCACTTACCCTCAGTATCTGATGACCTTGGACAAGCCGTCCAAGTGGTCAGACTGGAAGAATCGGTTTTATCTGGTTTCTGCTCCCACCAAGGAAGAAAACCGGGAGTATAGGACAAACAACCGGAAGCCAGACCTCCTAGGTCACAAATGTAAAAAGCCTCGAGTCCTGGATGAGGACTACGAGAGAATAATTGAGGCGGGGTTTTTTGAACAAACCACAACCACCCTCTCTAATGGAGAGTCAATAAGCGTACCCAAGAATTAGGTACCTAAGCACGAATTCCTTCGTGATGAGGCGTTCTTGTCCGCTTGTAAACTTAGCTCTCAGTTTAAAAAACGTAGGTCACACTAGTGCTTGATCCCGTTTTGCCGTTTGTACATGTTATGCTTTCTCAACTCTCTTCTAACCGGATGGGTTATTTTTTGCAGTGCAAGCCTTAGCCATGTTGCCAGCAGAAAAAACACAAGCTAAATCTGCCAAAGAAATCCGCAAAGAAAATGCGGAGAAGAAACTTGCCGCCCAGGCGGCAAAAAATAAGGTATACTATTTCCTTTCCTTTTCCCTTTTCAACTTCCATTTGACTTTTTTGCCGGCTGACATTTGTACTTTTGCTTTTCCAAGATGGGAGCAAGGCACCCCGCTCCCTTACCAAGCTAATCAGGCCCCGGCCGGGGAGGAGCCTTCCTCCCAAATAGTTTCCAGCCGGCTAACGGTTGGTGGGAAGTCTGTCAAAAACACAGGCCTGTGAATTGATCTTACTTCCAGGCAGCCGGACGTCCTAGAGGCTTTCAAGGAGGCAGCGGCGCCTAGGGCGTCCGGCGCCTCTGTACCGGCTGAGGGCAGTTATAACCCTCGCCCAATCTCTCAAGGTATAATAAATCCCTTCAACCCTTCTTTACTTGGCAAGCCTATGCGGGTCAAGTCACATTCCCAGCTCCAGCTAGAAGACTCTTCTGGCAGTCGTCAGTCAATAGGAGGGAAGTATGTTGCTTTCTCACCATCTCTTTCTGGTGCAGATCTCTCCCCTCGCTGGCCAGATGTATAGCAGTATGCCCAGGCCATGCTAAAGGCCGTCCCCAAAGATGAGAAGGAGCCGATCCCAGGGATCAACACCTTCAATGTCGACCGGGTCATGGCCGGCCTGGCTTAGGTATGAATTCAATCAACTGAATATTTTCAAGTTATTATGCCGTCTGATCCCTTTTAACACCGCTTGGGCCTTTGCAGTCGATGCTTCGCATGGAGGGGCTCAAGAAAGCTTATGCCCGCAAGTGTGAGGAGGTAAGACAGGCAAAACAGGATGCGTCCGATGCTCATAACGTTGCCCAATATTCCGTGATTATGCATGAATTGAAAACTAAAAGCATAATCATGCAACAGGCGGACTCCATCAAGACGCTCCAGAAATCTCTCAATGAGGCCAACATAAAGCTCCACAATCTCCAGGCGGAGAAGGAGAATGCTAAGGCGGAGGTGAAGAAGGCGGCAGATTCAGTCAAACTCCTGAAGCTAACCAGGAAGGAGAATACGTCGTTGATGACTGCTAACGTCCGCCTGATGAAGGAGGCGGCTGCGGCCAGTCAAAACTTCCAAACCACCCTGGAAGCAGAACAAAGCCGGCTCATTGAAGAGAATGAGCAAGACTGCGCCAATCGAATGCAATTGGCTTGGTCCCTGGTGCATCCGGAAACGGAATATTCCGTCTGGGAACTTGCCTACAAATACGCTAATCTTGCCATTGAGGCATAAGAATCGAACCAGCCGGCTCCGGAGCCTTATGAGGAGTGGGCCAAGAAGCAGATCGAAGCCATGCAGGCGGAGATCGACACAGACGGAGGAGAGGAGCATGATGAGAATCAAGAGATTGTCCCTCCTGCTTTGGAGACCGCCTATAAGGACCCGGCTCAGTCTTAAGCTTTTATGTCTTCAACTATTTCTGGCCTGCGCGTCGTGTATTTCATGTATCACTTTCACCGAACAGGGTCCGGCTAACATTTGAACAAATTTATTTTATATACATATACCGACCGAGTCGGTTTGCTTTGTCATTTCAATTCAATTCTTTTTAATTTTTGCAACTTTTGAATTTTGGCAATATTGTTTTGCCTGCTCTTGCGATATGCCGGATGTATTAGCTATGTATGCCCCTGGATGGTTAGTTGCTTAGTTGCTAGGTCTAAGCAGGCAGCCGTCCATAATTATCCGGATAAATGAATAGGAGATCCTTGACTATTTTACAACAGATTTGCCGGCTTTATGCAGGCGGCCTAGGACCGAACGTATGCTCTTTAAACCCTTGTTAAGTATAAGACAAGGTTTGGCCTTCTTTTTGACGTCGTAGCCGGCTGTATTGATTTCTTGCAAAAGTCGGTTGCGCACTGAAGTGTAATTTGCCGCCTATATTGCCATGGGGCAATAACAAGGCGGATGCTGGGGTCAATAGGGTCTGCCTTAGGCATGGATCATTGAGCAGGCTGGGGTGCTTTTAGGCAAAAGCCGGCTGCTTATCAAGGTCAATATCACCGTCTGTACTGCGTTGGGGAAATAACTGGTTGCGACCTATGATGCTACTTTCTGGTTATATTGCCTTGGGGCAATAGCTGGTTGTAGTATGACAAAATTTGCCGGTTGTATTGCCTTGGGGCAATAGCCGGTTACAATTTTTAAGATATGATTTTGAAGTTAATTAGGGTTGAACTTCAGGATAGAAGCGGGGGCCGGCTTTAGTGCTTTTGGGCAAAGCCGGCTGATTAACAAGATTTAATTCACCGTCTGTATTGCCTTAGGGCAATAGCCGGGTGTATCTTGTTTGCGATAGGTCATTCGAACGGACATGGGTTATCTTTAACCTAACCGGTTAAAGCCGTTTGAGTTCATGACGCATAGAACAATGTACCACCCGAAGGGAGATGTTCTCTTTGACGAATTCACCTGGATGGGCGTCGTCGGATAACTGCTTAGGGTTAAAGCAGGCGGTTTAGAATATGTTGGCTTTGGGCCTTTAAATAGCAAAGTTAGGTACTTAGCTTTTCTTATTTTGAGCAAACGGGTGCCCGGTTGTGCATTGCATAATTAGGTCTTGTTAGATGCCCAGTTGTGCATTGCACAGGGGACTTAGAAGGTGCCTGGTTGTGCATTGCACATGGGACTTAATATAAAAAATTTAAATAAGGTATTCCTTTCATTCATTTACTCTTTACAAAAAGTATTTACAATCTCCTTAGAAGTAGTACTTTTTCAAATTATCTACATTCCAAGTTCTGGCTAACTGCCTGCCGTCTGGTGTTTCCAGGCGGTAGGTGCCGCCTCTTACATCTTCAAAAATCCGGTAGGGACTTTCCCAATTGGGGGTTAGCTTTCCTTGTTCATTTGCCCTACCGGTTGCCTCCATTTTTCGTAACACAAAATCCCCAACTTTGAGGGGCCGCTTGTGTACTCGTTTGTTGTAATCCCTCGTCATTCTCAGACGGTATATGTCATGACACAACACGGCGTTGCCCCTGCGTTCCGGGAGTGAATCCAATGCTAGACGCATGGCCTCCCAATTAGCCTCTTCGTCATAGAGCATGACTCGGAGTGTTGGCTCATAAAGTTCAATAGGCAAGACGGCTTCAGTGTTGTATGTCATGAGAAACGGGGTTTCACCGGTTGCCCCCTTTTCAGTTATTCTGATGGCCCAAAGGATGTGAGGTAACTCATCCGCCCAAAGACCGCCAGCTCTTTCAATCTTCTTTTTTATGCCGTCTGAGATGAGCTTGTTAAAGGCTTCAACTTGGCCGTTTGCCTGGGGCCGGCCAACAGATGCAAAACAATGTGGGATCCCTTGATCTCTCAACCAATCCTTGAGGGCGGACGTTTCAAACTGAGGACCGTTGTCAAACACCATAGACATAGGAACCCCAAACCGGGTGATGATGTTCCTCCAAATGAAGGAGATGACATCCTTTGTCTTGATGCCCTTAACCTCCTCTGCCTCAACCCATTTGGTAAAGTAGTCTACAGACACCAGAATATATCTTCAGCCGCCTGTGGCAGGCGTATAGGGGCCTAAGATGTCCATGCCCAATTTGGCAAATGGAACCGGGTTGTAGATAGCCGTCATATTTGTTGCCGGACGGTGAATAAGCCGGCTAAACCTCTGGCACTTGTCACATTTCTTCACCAATTCCATGGCGTCTGCCTCAAGGGTGGGCCAAAAGTAGCCTTGCCGCCTGGCCCTCTTTGCTAGAGTCCTGCCGCCTATATGTGATGCACAAAAGCCCACATGTAGGTCCTCTAGCACCTCTTTTCCCTTTTCTGGGGTAACACACTTCAGCAACGGCTGGAGGTAACCCTTTCTGAAGAGTTCTCCCTTGTACATTTCAAAGCTCAGAGCTCGCTTTTTAAGGGCAGTCGCTTTTGAAGGGGCATCCGGTATAGTGTCGTCTACCAAATAATCTCGGATGGGGTCCATCCAGGTAGAGCTTCAGTCAAGCATTCCAATGGGATCATGCTCAATACTTCTTTTTTCCATGACCTCCCAAAAGACTGACCTAGGCGTATCGTAAGTGGCGGATGAGGCCAGTTTGGACAAAGCATCCCCCTGATTGTTTTCTGACCGTGGCACTTGACTTAAATGGAATTCGTTAAATGCTCCCGCCTCATCTTTGACCGCCTGAAGGTATTTGATCATTGCTAGATGGGTGGCCTCATAGTCACCATTGAATTGACTAACTATCAATTGAGAATCAGAGCAGGCGTCAACTTTCCTTGCCCCTGCCGCCTTACACATGCGTATACTCAGCTTCATTGTTTGAAGCTTAAAACTTGAATCATAGTGCATATTCATACGTATCCCCCTCCGGAGATTTACAAATTACGCCTGCACCACAGTCGTTCAAGGTAGAACTTCCGTCTACGAATAACTTCCAAACCTGATCGGTATTCTCCGGCTGTGCCGGCCTAGTCATTTCAACAATGAAGTCGGCAAACGCCTGACCTTTCACTGCCCGCCTAGGTTCGAAAGTTATCTCCAAGATTTGCATTTTAACAACCCACTTGATCATTCTGTCGGATGACTCTATAGTAGTCATTGGACGCTTGAGTGGCTGATCTATATAGACAATCACCGGATAAGCCAAGAAGTAGGGCTTCAACCGCTTGACTGCTTTGTAAAGAGCCAGCCCAAATTTTTCGATCATTAGGTACCGGAGCTTAGCATTTCTGAGTATATGGCTGATGAAATACACCGGAAGCTATTTGTCGTCTCTCTCAGCAAGGAGAACAGCACTAAGGGAGTGATCTGAGACGGCTAGGTACATGTAGAGAACCTCCTTAGGTAGGGGACTCACTAGCCTTGGCAAAGAGTGCAAGTGTTGCTTTAACCTCTGAAATGCCGCCTCAGCTTCTTCTCCCCATTCAAATCTAGACCTCTTCCTGATTGCTTGGAAGAAGTAAAGGCACTTGTCACCTGACCGGATGAGGAATCTTCCTAATGCCGCCAGGCACCCGGTTAGCTTCTGGGCCTCCTTGACAGTGCGGGGTGACTGCATGTCAATCACCGCCTGCACCTTTTCCGGATTGGCTTCTATGCCTCTTTGATCAATCAAAAATCCGAGAAACTTCCCAAACTCAACACCAAAGACACACTTCTTGGGATTAAGCATGACCTTGTGCCGCCTGAGGGTGGTGAAGGTTTCTCGGAGGTCAGCTAGGTGATCCGCCTATAGCTTGGATTTGACTATCATGTCATCAATATACGCCTCTACATTCCTTCCGATTTGGTTGATGAAAATTGTGTTGATCATTCGTAGGAAGGTAGCAGGCGCATTTTTCAACCCAAACAGCATCACCATGTAGCAGTACAACCCCTGATCAGTGACGAAGGCCGTCTTCTCCTGATCCTTCTTCCATAGGGGGATCTGATGGAAGCCTGAGTAGGCGTCCATGAAGCTCATCAAGGCATGGCCGGTTTTAGAGTCGACCAGGCTGCGATCTTAGGTAGTGGGTAGCTATCCTTCAAAATGCCTTGTTCAGATCTGTGTAATCTACACACATCCGCCAGGTACCATTCGGCTTCTTGACAAGGACAACATTTGCTACCTAATTCGGGTAGTAGAATTACCGAATGAACCCGGCATCCAGGAGCTTTTTTTCCTCGGCGACTACCGCCTGAGACCTCTCCTCCCCATGATCCCTCTTCTTTTGCCTAAAGGGTTTTATTTTGGGATCAACGACCAACTTGTGGATGGCTAGATATGGGCTAACGCCTAGCATCTCCTCCACTTCAAAGGCAAATATGTCTTTGAACTCTCTCAGAAGTTGGAGCAAGTCTTCCCCTAACTTTTCAAAGCAACTGCCCCAACCTTGACGGTTCTATCACAGCGGCTGTCGTCTAGGACGACATCAATGCTCTCACCATTCGGCTGGGGTCGGGAGTCATCCGGCCTTCCCCCGGTCAGTGATTGCTATTTTGTTTTTCTCGAAGGGGCCAATTGGTCCGCCTTTCGCTTTTTGCCGGCTGCCTTGGGAGCAGGCGCGGCTTCCTTGTCCTCAGGGTCAGAGGGTTCCTCATTATGACCGGCTACAGTAGCAGTTGGCCTAACGTCTGAGAGATAGCACTCCCTAGCCGTCTTTTGGTCCCCGCTTAGGGCACCCACTGATACGTCATCCCTCTTAAACTTGATCAGTTTAAGAGAGGGGATGATAACTGCCTTGGACTCGTTGAGGGTAGGACGACCCAGAATAAGGTTGTAGGCGGTCAATTCCTCGACCACCAAAAATTTGACGACCATGTGTCGTCCTTCCCCCTTGTCCCCTAGCCGGATGGGTAGGTCAATCCTCCCCACCGGATGCACTACTCTCCCCCAAAGCCGACTAGGGGGTGAGGAGCCTTGTACATACTGCTAGGCTTGTACTTGAGCTTTGTCAAGCACTGGTAGCTGATCAGGTCAGACGAGCTCCCAGTATCGATTAATATCCGGTCAACTTGTTGATTGACAACTTTGCATTCGATGACAATGGGGTCATCGTGAGGCCGCCTGACCATACCCCTATTCTTGTCAGAGATGAAGACCTCAGGGAAGGTGTCTTTCAACACCTGGCCCTCATCTTCTGGGTTGGATAATTTCCGGATGTTATCCTTGGCACCCCGGATGGTAGGACCTCCGCTTGCGAAGCCGACTGCTATAGTGAAGATGTGCTCTTCATCAGTTTCAGAGCTAGCAGTCGGCTTCTTGGACGGCTGTCCACCACTTGATTTGGGATTGCCTTTGGATTTTACCAGATAGGACTTCAGAGCCCCCTCATCAGCTAGACGGTCCAATAGCCGCTTGAGGCTATAGCAACCATTGGTGTCATGGTCAACATCCTCATGGAACAAGCAGTACTTGCTTTTGTCCCTATTCTTGACAGAGCTTTTCATTGCAGCCGGTTTCTCAATTGTCAATCGGTCCTTTATCTCCATGAGGATGGAGGAGCAATCTTTGTTGAACTTGTACTTGGGAACGTACGATTCCAACTTCCTTTGCTTCTTCTGGGGCGGCTGACCAGTGCGGTCTGCTGCCCAGACTTCTTTTCTTTTCTTTTCTTCCTTTTTTGCCGGCTGGATAGGCCGACTTTCTCTTTTCTCGGACCGCCTGGGCTTCGATGGGTGCTTGATGGCACAGAGTTCGGTTGCCTGTATATAGGCCTCCGCCTCCATCAGCGCCTCCTGGAGGGTAGCTACCCTCTTACGGACAAGGTTAAATTTGAAGTTGACCCATCCTTCAGACCCTTAAAGAAGTCTATATATGCAACTTCGTCAGACAGCCCCTGAATCTGAATTCTCATCAGATTGAACCGTCTGACATAGGACCAAAGTCCCTCCTTGTCACCCTGCTGAATAGCCCTTAGGTCGAGACGCAAACAAGTATGCGAGCGTCTTGAAGTTATTGATGCACCCAGCCGGCAGGTTGCCAAGCCATCGTTGGGCTATGCCCTTCAATGTAGTCGGGAAGCATCTGCACCAGGTGGCGTCATCCAACCCCTGTAAATACATGAGGTTGGTGTATGCCATTAGGTGGTCTTCTGGGTTGGTGGTACCGTCGTAGGCACCAACCAATACATTTTTAACCTTGATCGGCTGTGCCACCTCGGTTATTTCCCGGGAGAAAGCCGAAGGATGTTCCCCAAGGTTTAGCAGCCGGAGCTGCCAGTCCATAGGTTGGAATTGGTATGCCGCCTAACCCCCAAAGGGAGCCGACTGCATGAGTGGAGATCCATACTAGGCGTATTCCTGTTGGGGCACATACGGAGCCTGCTGGATCACGTGAGGGCCAGTACGTGCAGACACGCCGCGTGACTGACTCCCTTGTTGCATCTCCGAATGCTTCATTGAAGCATTTTGGAAACTGTTTAGGTAGGTCAAAGTGAAGGCCGACTGAGACATGTTCTTGCTTCTCTTCTCCTGGATGAACATCCGGGCGTCAGAGAAAGTCTTCTTTGACCCATCTGGCTGTGTATGCCGGATGGCCTTCCTTTGCCCTGATTCAGGGAAACGAAGTTTGGAGAGGTCGATCAGGGGCCCATCCGTCCCCTTGGGTTTGGGGTGAGGAGTAGGCACCCGGTCTTTGATTTGCTTCTTCCCAGAGGGAGAAGGCTTCTTTACCGACTGACCCTTGCTTGAGCCAGTTGACTTCTTGATTATATCTTTAATTTCCCCCTTGAAACTCGTCATGAATTTCATGAGCTCGTCTCTGGTGACGGGGGCAGCACCCTCCGCCGCCTGGGGTTGCCCACCAGGCCTGCCGCCTGGGTTGTTGGGTCCAACTTTGCCTTGGCCCCGTTCCCTTATTTCCTTGGAACGGGTGCGCCTAGATCGAAATGACCCGTCTGGGGCCATATAGGTGTCGACTTCATAGTCGTCACCACTACCACTTTCATGGTCCGTATGGACCTTAGGGTCAGCCGTAGGCCGGCTGCCCTTTGCATTCGGTACAGTGTCGGATGCCATCTCAATAGTACTCTCCCAATAGAGGGCGCCAAATGTTTCGAGTGTTTTTAGTCCCTCGGGAGAGTTACAATACTGGGTATGAGCGCCTGACTTCTGTACCTGCAAAACCACGAAACTCCGGTTGGGTGGAATTTCGCCTCCGAAGATCAAGTTAGTATGATTTCGGATGAGTAAGCGTGCAGAAAGTAAAATGGGTGTTTCTCTCTGATTCAGGGAGATTCCGCAATTAATATTGCTCGGGATTTGTGTATGTATTTATGAATATCAATAAATGAGGATGATTCCCCTATTTATAACAGATGAGAATCTGCTCCCCCATTGGGGGTTAAATGCCACGTGGCATCCTCTGATTGGATCCCTTTGGGCCTGTGTGAGGGTGACACGTGTCAGGCCCTCATTGGACCACGTGGCAGGGGTAATTCTTACCCCAAACAACCTCCATTATTTCTTATTTTTGGAGGAGAATTTGGACAGCAATACAAATATTTTATCAATCCCAAATCATCCCAAAAGGCTTAGACTTAAAGCTTCAACGTACAATTTCTATTGTTCTTAGCTTTATTTCTAATATTATTCAAGTAATTCAAAGTCCAAAACAAGATCCGAAGGTTCTCCCTTTTAACCAAGGCGTGAAGGTATAATCCTAAAGGTGATATGAATTTCTCTAACTCTTTAATTTAATTCTTGTGAATTATTACTTTTATTGAAGCTACTAATAATTTATTCATGATGTAGTATTTAAAGTTGCACATTTAGAGTATTTAATTCTTTGTTTTATTTACTTTAATTATTTTTCTTGCTTTGATTACTAGCATCATGTTTAGGATCGTATTTTTAATTATTTAGTAACATACTAGGATTGTTATTAATCTGTTTAGTATATGCCTAGGATCTTACTACTAACAATATTTTTATGAGGATGATTAATATGATAATTATATGTTGCTTGATTATCAATGATTTGTTGCTATTGCTTGAACACACCCCTTTTTGCAGGTTTAAAGGGAATATATAATTGAAATCACGCCAAATAAAATAATTAATAATTGGATTTAGGTTTAACATGATCTTAATTTTAGTGATCACAAACATTACATTTAATTGTGCATTAATAATCAATCAACATAGATTAAACAGGTTTAGGATTAATTTGATGCATGTATGTTAATCGAAAAAACGCGTATGAATGTCAGTAAGGATTAAGTAGAGGCCTACTTTAGGGCGGGTTTGACCTCTTTGAAAGTCAAGCTCGTACCATCATCCCCGAACATCCAATCATGATTCCAGACCACTATGGAATTAGAAATCGTTGTGATTGTGAATGGGGTGTAACCTTCACAATCGTGAACAGTTTACAAGTTCCTAAAACTTGTTGGCGACTCTCTTTCTCTAGCCTCTTTCCTAGGATCGACGGCATGCCTAAAAACATGACCCACGGTAGGGTCACTAGTGCATAATTGAGTTTATGTAACATATAATTGGTAACACTTCTTGAAATGCAAAATATTAGATTTATAAGTAACACTTTGGTAACACTTTATTTGAATGTAACACTTTTAACATAAGTAACATTTCAAAGTAACAATTTTAAAATAGGTAGCATTTTATGGTAACACTAATAAATGTTACCTTATTTTTTGGAAAAACAAAATAAATAAAACATTGAAATAAAAAAAATACAAATGTTAATTCCCAAATTTATGTGAATTCATTAAAAAAAAAAAAAAAAAAAAAGCTAATTAGCCGCCAAAGCTAAAAGAAAATTTGGGCCAAAACCGCCAGATTAATATAAAAAAACAAAAAAAAGGAAAAGAAAATTTCAATCTCTCAAAATTTATTTCATCTTCATTCCCAATTCAACAAACCATAGCAACGATAATTGATTAGGTTTTAGCATAAATCAATCGTCTCCACAATTTCATCATAAGTTTCATCAGAATATTAGTCTTCTCGCGCAATTTCATCAGAAATCAAGTTGTCTCGGGCAATTTTATCGTGATATTGGGTTTCATTGAATTTTTTATTCTAATTTTAGGTACTTTTTGATTTGTGATGGATGTTTTATTTTATTATTTTTGGTTATTTAATCTTTAATTTTCAGGTTTGTATGAATTAAAGAGTTAATTTTTCTATTAAATTGTGAAAGGTTATTGGCTTTGTGTGTGATGTGGTTCTATTTTTTGTTTTTTTTTATTGAATTTTTTTATTTGGGTATTTCGAGTTTGGTTTGTTGATTCTGAATTTTAATTGTGTGTTATTGGCTTTGTTTTTTTTGTTTCTTTTTTTTTTTTTTTTTTTTGGAGTTCATGCATGTCGTAGTGGGCATTCTAGTTGCTACTTCTAAACCTTGTTTGCATTGTCCGAGTGAATTCTTGTTTCCTTTCATTTTTTTGTTTTTCACTCAAAACATGATAGTCTTTAATTCGTTAGCAATTTGTATTTCTCAATAATCTTCACTGGGTTGGGCACAAAAGGAACAAATTTGGTTCTTATACTTGGTATATATGTATGCGTGCTACTTGTAGTAAAAGAAAAGTTGAGACCTGATGCATAAACATAATTGCCACCACCATATATGAAAATGAAAAGAAAATGAGGCAACAATTAAAAAAAAAAAAAAAGAAAGTTATATCTTATAAAGAAAACCGAAGATAAAAGTAGAGGTTTCATTGAAAACTTAAGAAAATTGATAATTACAAGAAGCAGAGGTTTAATCCCTACTCATACAAAAGTAAAAAAAAAAAAAAAAACTAAGTGATGTTATAGTGGCTTAGTGTCCCAAAAGGCTGAATCCCTGCTCATACAGAAGTAAAAAAACTCGGATGAGTTAACTTAGCTGAATTAAAATGCTTGTTACAGTAAGACCATAAATTATACTGTTGAACCTCAAAGGCTAAAAGCATGTTCTCTTTTCGTATCTTAGAACAAACCTTTAGCAAGTAGAGTGTCAATGAGCTGGTGGTAAAATCTTATGCCTGCTAAATTGATGACTCCATATCTTCCTTCTGTTGCGTAAATTAAGTGATAGTGAGCAGTTTTAGAACTATTGTTAGCTGTTTTATGCATAGAGTAAAAATCCGAACGAACATTGTCATATTTTTTTAGTCTAATGGCTATTGTACTATTGAGTACAAGATCAGTCATCATCTCTACATCTTCCAATTTCACCAAGGTGATTATTGATTAGCTAGATTGTATTGTTATTGTCAACATTGAAATGAATAAAAGATAGTGTAAAAACTAATCTGAAACGACAGAGTATTATGTCTGATAACTTGATACAGTAAGTTCTAAAAACAGAGAAAACCTTTCAAAATTTGGTTCCTATACTTGGCATATATGTAAACGTGCTACCTGCAATAAAAAGAAGTTGAGACCTGATGCAAGTAAACTGGAAAAACATGGCATGTTTTGAATTGATCAGTTAAATTAACATAGTATATGATCCATAAACATAATTGCCACCACCATATACCAGAATTAAAAGAAATTGAGGCTACAATTAAAAAAAGGAAGTTATACTTATAAAGAAAACCAGAGATAAAAGTAGAGGTTTCATTGAAAAATTAAGCAGGTTGATAATTGCAAGAATAAAAGCAAGCATTAAATTAGAGTATGTTGCAGTTTTCTTAAGGATGAACTGAGGCTTTCTCATGTAGATAGTGTGTAGAACTTTTGAACCTCTTTACGTTATTTTTCTTCCAAAATCTATCAGTGTATACATCATAGTATATGGTAATGTGATAATGGGTGAGAAACTCATTTTTGCTTCTTCCAAAGTCCCTAGAGTAGAATCTGTTTTATAGTCTATAAAATAATTCCATTGGAACATTATTATTTATACATGTCTAACTTTATGAGTGTTTGTTTCTATGGATATTGTCATTACTTTTAGACATGTTAAAATTATATGACAATATTTTAAATCTTTAAATTCACTTATGTTTAAATTTTGATAAAAGAGACAAAATGAGTAGTTGGACCAACTTTTTACAATCTATTCATGAGTATGAGAAAGATATAGAAGATTATTTAGATAAAGCGTTTTCTCCACAAGCAATTAAATATCAAATTACTTGCCCAGGTAAGGTGTGTTATCACCGCTTTGATTGCAAACGGGATCGAGCCTGGCACTGAAGGATGGCATTGTTATGAAAAGGGCATGTCATCAACATCAAATACTGAGAAAGATGTTAAATACGTGAATGATGTTATTGAACGTCTGATATATGTTGTTCATAGAGATGTGGCAAAGGTATGAAGGCGTTAGAGATGAGCCCAATGATGAGGCTAAGAAGTTTTATAAGTTAGTTGAAGATAGAAAACAAGAGCTATATCCCGGGTACAAAAAAATTTCAAAGCTATCATTTCTTATTCGTTTTTACCTTTTAAAGTGTACTCATGGGTTAACTAATATAGAAATTTCAGATTTTTTGGAGCTTTTTTGAGAAGTGTTACCTGATGCATCTAATTTGCCTAACTCTTTTAATGAGGTAAAGAAATTGGTAAAAGATCTGGGTTTTCATTATGACAAGATTGATGCATGTCATAATGATTGTATGCTATATTGGAAGGAGCATGAAGCTGCCACATCTTTCCATGTTTGTCATGCTCTAAGGTGGAAAGAAACACAAGCTGAATACCAAGAAGATATTAGCAATCAGCCATCTAAGAAAGTGCATCAAGTCCCTGCAAAAGTTCTTTAGCATTTTCCTCTTAAACCAAGACTTCAAAGGTTGTACATGTGTTCAGAAACAACAGAGCTAATGAGGTGGCATGATGAAGAAAGAAAGAAAGATGAGTTTTTTAGGCTTCCCTGATGGTGAGGCATGGAAAGAATTTGACCAAAAGTACCCAATTTTTCTAATGAGACACGTAATGTTCGTTTGGGCCTTGCAAGTGACGGATTCAATCCATTTCGAACTATGAGCACACAACATAGTACATGACCTGTTGTTCTCATTAATTACAACTTATCACCATGGTTAGGTATGAAGCCAGAATTCTTAATGTTATCTCTCCTAATTCCCGGGCCCACCTCTCCAGGAAATGACATTGATGTCTACCTTCAACCATTTGTTCAAGAACATAAAGATTTGTGGGAGTATGGGTTGGACACCTATGATGCGGAGAAGTGTGAAACATTTAAGATCCATGCAGCTTTACAATCAACGACCAACGACTTTCCAGGTTATGATATGTTATCTGTTTGGAGCACCAAAGGGAAGTTTGCATGCCCCTATTGTCACTACGAGACTGATCATCATCACTTGAGTAATAGTAACAAATCCTACTACTAGGCTCATCGTCGATGGTTAGATGAAAATCATCCTTGGCGGCATGATACGGAGTCTTTTAATAGGGAAAAGGAAGAGAGGACAACTCCAGCTCTTTTAAAAGGGGATCAATTTCAAGCTTGATGGAAAACTGGGAAAACAAGTTTGGAAAGTTACAAGCAAATAAGAAATATGTAGATTATCCATGGAGAAAGTCCTCTGTCTTCCTCACTTTTCCTTATTGGAAAGATTGTGGGTGTCATCATCATTTGGATATCATGCACAAACGTTTGTGATAATATGCTTGGAACTTTATCACATAAGGCTCGATTAGATCTGTAAGAAATGGGTAAAAGGGAAGAACTACATCCTATAGATGCAATTAACGAGCGGTATATTTTGTTGCCCAAAGCATCATTCTCAATGACGAAGGAAGAGAAAAGCATATTTTGTAGTGTTTTGAAGAAGGCAAAGCTGCCCCAAGGTTGTGCATATAATATAGCAAGGTGTGTGCAAGTGAAGGAGAGGAAAATATCAGGTTACAAGATTCATGATGCTCATATAATAATGCAACACTTGCTTCCGTCAGCAATTAGAAAAACTTTACCAAAGCATGTTGCTTTACCTCTTATGAGATTGAGTGGCTTTTTTAGAGAAATATGCAAGAGAGTCATCAATCCAAAAGATTTGGATCGCCTTCAAGCAAGGATTGTTAAGACTCTTTGTGAACCAGAAAGAATATTTCCACCATCTTTTTTGTAACATAATGATCCACTTACCGATTCATTTGATTGATGAAATCAAGCGTGGTGGTCCGGTGTGTGATTAGTGGATGTACCCTATAGAAGGTACCTCGGAAAGTTAAAATAATATGTTAAAATTGATGTCGCCCTGAGGCTTCTATAGCAGAAGGTTATTTGGCTAAAGAGTGCTTGATATTTTGCTCTAGGTATTTGAATGCTAGTGTAAAGAAGCGATCTAATTGGTTTAACAAAAGTCAAGAAAAAACTGATGAAATTGATGAAGAATCACCTTTATTCCTTAAGGCAGGTTATCCTCTTGGGAGGAAAAAGAAAGGGAAGAAGAAAGGGAAGGCATACACTCTTTATTCAGCCACAATGGCTCTAGCACATCGTTATGTATTGTTTAATTGTCAAGATGACCAAGTTGAGAATTACATCAAGTGAGTAACTCTTTTAATATCTTGTCCATTGTGTTTAAATTTATATTGTTTTATTACCTTACTTATATGGTTAATACTATAAAGGGAACATGAAGAGTTTGTGAAGAAGTCTAGAGACAAACGAAAAAGAAGGTGGAAAGAGGCGCAAGAGCATAGCAATGAATTCATGGTTTTGTTTAGAGAAAAGGTTGTGGTGGATAATTTCCCGGACCACATAAAGTGGTTATATAAAGGTCCTTCTCCTATTGTAAGGAGGTACACTAGATATTTTTGTAATAGATATAAGTTCTACACTAGAGATCATGATGAAAGGTGTAAAACTCAAAATAATGGAGTCTCTTTGACAGCTCTGACTCCAAGCTTTGCGAGTAGCAAGGATCACAATCCCGTTCTTGGTAATGTCACATATTATGGGCTATAAAATCGATAATTGAGGTCGATTATTGGAGTGCATTTAGTGTTGTGTTGTTTGAGTGTGATTGGTTCCATGTGGAAGTAGATGATTATGGACTCACTCGCGTTAACTTTAAGAAATTGTGTTCTAAAGATGACCCTTTTGTCTTGGCATCATAAGTGCATCAAGTGTTCTACACACAAGACGACCTTGAAGAAGATTGGCATTATGTGAACCGAAATTTTCCAAGAGACTTTTTTATGCTTAGGGGCAATATGGACACACGTATATGAATGAATTTCTTGAACCCGCAGAGGTTATAATTCCGGCTACAACTGATCATGATGAACATCAAAGTTGGTGCAAAGAAGCTGCTTATGACAGAGTCATGGTGCCTGTGAACAATGAAATGAGAGAGCATAATCATGAAGATAGTTCCGATATAGATGACACAGATTATGATTGGATGGAACCATCAAAGTGACATGTTTAGATCGCTTTTTTAGAATAATTATCCTTCATTTGAACTTATTTTTTGGATTTTATGAAATGTTATTGAAGTGTAATATTTTTCTATTTATTTGAACTTTATAAGTTAGTGGTTTGATATTATAGTGATAGAGTTTACATTTGGGAGTTTTGAGCTGTGTGGTATTTAGGTGCTTGGGCAGCAAACGAGTTTACATAATTTCAATGCACTTTTATCTTTGCATTGCATGATTATAGCTTATCAGACTATAGCTCTAGCAAATTTAATTTGCCTCAAACTTTTAGCAAGATTAATAAAGCTGCGTTTGAGGTAAATTAATCTTGCTTAATGAATATTGAATCTTTACTTTGCTTGCTCTTATTGTCTAAAGGCCTAGGTCCTGTAAAAAGTCCTGATTGTACCTTTCACCAGTTACTTAAGTATAAAAAAAAATCAAATAAATTTCCCTAACATTCAAAAATGTATTACCTAGAAACTTACTAAGATTGTATCCATGATCTCAACTACACTACAACAAACCAAACAAAAAAAGCTCTCACTTGCATCCATATTTGTAATTATGCATGTTCGCCTTTCCACAACCAGAGGTAATAACAAGTGCATCCACTCTGAAAACTGCATGTATGTAAAAGACAAAATTAATGGAGTAGAAACTAATCCATACACAATAAACTTATTTTCCGTAAAAGCTCCTTGTGCTTTGTCGTAATGGTAATTCTGCTTTTGGCTCTGAAAATATGATTTTCATTTTTAGGATTAATAGTTTAATACAGTATCATGTATAGTAGTTGAAGCATTTATGATAATTTTACTTGGCTAGTAACAGCGTTTTCTTTTTGAAAACCCAAAAAGTGAAACCAGCCCCTTGTTTAAAAGAAACCAGCCTCCGCTATACATATACAACTGTGTTAAGACTTTTCCTAATATCCACTGCAATTGTTGTTTAAGGTTGGTTTATCTCTGCAGTATGCAAGTTTGTACTCCTTGCTCCTCAATGGTGAATGAAAAATATAGTGTTGTTCTGGCCACTCCACTTTATAGTCTGCCAACTCTGAAAATTGGACATAGTTTTGTTCTGGCCACTTTCTTGTTAGGTAAATCAGGAAGGTGGAATTAGCAATGTAGACTCTGAACATCAGGCTAACGATCTGCAAGGGGTCTGATACTCTGAAAATCTGTTTGTCACCAATAATGTCCGTCAACTGACTGTCTTGTGTGTTCTTTGTAGGAAGCAAGATCTAGATGGCACAATATGAGAAACTTAGACAAAAACCTATAGAACAAAATAGAATCAGAATGAATGATTTTGGGGTTACATCCATGGCTTATGAAATGAAACAGTCAATGAAGGGATCGAAACAAACAAAAAAAAGTAAGAAGGTGACTAAAGATACTGACGAGTATATACCCGATGAAGAGGGTGAACTGAACCACTCAAGTGAAGAGGATGAAAATGAGATAAGGAAAAACGGTGTAAACTTGAGGTCTCATTCAAAGAAGGTGGGTTTTTGTTTTTTTTTTTTTTTTTTTGACAACTTAATTTTGTGAATCATAATTGTTAGAAAATTAGGTAATACTTGTTTAATGATTTTCATGAATACTTTATTTTAGGTTATGGCATTGAGAGGGAAGATAACCACAAACATTAAGGACACGACAGGTGTCTCTTTAGTACCAATGGCTAATCTAACTAAGATGCGCCTTCAAAACACCGAGAGACAACACTTTAACCAAGGGTTACAAGGGAGAGATTCAACGCACAGAAAAAATCAGCAGCCCATAATCAGCAAGAGAAAGAGGTTGAGATTGGGAATGGTGTCCAAACTAAGAAAGGGCATAGTAAGATAGTGGTTGATCCTGGTTCACTTAGTGCTTACAGGCAAATGCAAACACAATTGCTAGAAAAAGAGAGGAGAGCAAAACAAAGTGATTTATTACTACGACGACAACTACAACCTGTTAACATGGCTAGTTCACAGCCTGTTCACATGGCTAGTTCACAAGTGCATTTAGTGAGTTCACAATCACAAAGTTTTTCACAACCACAAAGATTTGGACATGACTTAAAGGAAGATTACGAGAATCATATAAGGTCAAATAAAGGCAATTTGAAACAGTATGTAAATGAAGAAGATGAGTTTAGTGATGGATTGAGTACTCTTAATGGTGAGGAGTTAGGAATGCAAGATGAACCACTAGTGAATCACGAGCATGAAAGTGAAAAAATGGGTAATGATCACTGTAATTTTGTCCTAAATATTTTAATATAGATAGGTTAAGAGTCATACATAAATTTAATTTTAATGACCTTTTTGAGTTAATGTCCATGTACCACTTTCAAAAAGGAAGCGAACCAGAGGACCAACTATGTGTAAAGATGTCCATGAATGGACATTAGAAGAGCATAAGCCTATTGTTCTTAATGAAATGGGAAAGCCTATTGGTCTCGATGATAAGACTGTAGATACATTTACAAGATTCTTAGGGACTTTAGCTCGTAATTCTTCTCTAGCGCTGTTGAACAAGATTAGTTGGCATTATGTTCCAGACAAGGAACAAATTTGGAGTTACGTGAAGGTATGCACCTTTTATTTACGTATTCACAAGATGGCATTTTTTGTCTTTTATAAAGAGTATGACTTACATATATACCATAAGTTCAGCAAAGTTGGTTTATCCCACTTTCACATTTACCAACTGTCTTTTCAGTACCAAAAAATAAAGTGGAAATCGAAAACTGAGGTAGCATCATTTTGCAGGTGACTTATATATGTTGTAATTTTTTTGAGACCTGGATTTTAGGGACATGCATTTATTATTGCTGACAGTTACTAATATTAATCTGAGCAAAGAAAATGGCAGCTTCTAACCTATACAAAACTATGTAGATATTTCAGCGTTGTATAATTTTTTTGAGTCCTTAGAATTTGTCCTGCTAAAATTATAAATTCTACAATTGATTGCTCCCTAATTTCTTCGGTTTTATTTGCTTATGTTGTTGCAAAACTTGCAATGCCGTGTTTTGATGCTAAAGCTTGCTGCAAATCCCTTAACAAAATCACCTACACAGTCCCTTATCATTCCACGACCACCAGCCTATCCTGGAGAGCCCTTGGCTACTCCATCTGTATTAAGAGCATACCAGCTGCTAGGTGGCGCTATCCACCTCACAAAGATTTCATGCCTAGGGTGCCTACCAAGTATATTTGCAGTTCCTTATAATGGATTGTAGGTGTAGATACGCTATTGAATAGGAATTTGCCAAGCCAGACTCTATTTAGGCTCTGATGGGGAATTTAATTGTTCTCTCATAATGTTCATAGCATATTTTATTGAGAATTTTCCACTTTTCGAACCTTTCCAGAAGCGAATATTACCAATTTATGGATTATCAACCAATTTGTGTGCTGCAATAATTGTAAACATTGCATAGGAAGGATATGAGCAAAAACAAGTTCCATTTCCATCCCTGTTCAGATTGCCACATTTCCTCAACATTTAGAATATGAGCAGGAAGTATTCTTTTAATGGTGTGATTTGATTAGTTTATGTGCTATTACATGTCAAGTGGCTGACTTAATTGATTGCTCCCTAATTTTCTTGTTTAATACATTACCTAATACAGAAGAAATACATTATCCCGGAAGAAGGTAAAGACTGCGTTTTGTCATCCGTGGGAAGGCTTTGGCGTAGATATAAATGTAGTGTAAAGGCAACACACTTTACTCTGTACGACGATGGTGATAGGTTGGAAAATCCACCTAATACAATTCCAGAAGCGCATTTTAAATAGTTGCTAGAATTTTGGAATCTGGAACCAGTACAAGTAAAGTCATGTTGTTTGTTTCCATTATATTACAATTGCTTATTACCCTCTAAAAATGAAATTTGTTAAGCTATGAACTGTGTGCTATGCATGCATGTAGGAGGATAGCAAAAAGAAAAGAGAATAATTATAGATAAAAAATGATAGGCACACTATGGGTCCTATGACTTTCGCGAGGAAACAACATAAATTGGTATGTTTTTATACTGTTCTTCCTTCTTTATCATTCTCACTATGATCATGTAAACAATCTTAATTCAATTCTTACTTGGATGTGTTTATTATTCTAGCAACAACTAGAAGTTGAAAACAAGCCACCATCCTTAGCACTCATGTACAAAGAAAGTCGTAAAAGGAAAGCAGATAAAAAATACAAAACATCTTATGAGCCCACCCAAAGTAACATTGTAAGTCCTGTTGTCTCCATATTTTTCAGAATATGTTTATTTGTCTCAAATTAGTTGTTTATGTGTTATATTTCCATTATAGGACAAGATGGAGGAGGTCCAAATTCAAAGTGAAATTGATGGAGATGTTGAATACTATGAAGTAATGAATAAACCAAATAACTTTGGCCATAGAAAAAAGCAACCGGGGATATGTTCACTAAGGGGAAAGAGCAACAAATTATAATTAAACTAATAATTCCCGATGAGTTCTTAAAGCCCTATAAAGACCAAATTGTGAAAGAAACTGTAGCAGAATTAATGAAGATGCTCAAGCAAGAAGTGTTAGATACTTTGACTCGATCACTTGAAAATGTGTCAACCAATCCAGAACTTACAGGTCATATTCCCAATGTACACTCTAATGAACAACAACGAAATGAGGTAATGGTTAATATATTCTCTTTTAAAAAGCACTAACTCTTATTATTGTGTAATTTCATTTTTAATCTAATTGTTTGATATATGATGCTTTCACACATAGGATCAATTGGATAAAGATGAAGAATTGGGATAGCAATAGATGATGCTACAAGTACTTTTACTATTGTTTTGCTACTGCTACCGCTATTTTGCTACTGTTTTAGCTATTTTGCTGTTGTTTTTTGCTGTTTTGCTGTTGTTTTTTGCTATTACTGTTGTCTGTTCTGTTGGTGAATCTTGCTACTTCGGTTTGCTGCCACTGCTCTCTACTATAGCTTGAAGTTGCCACTGTTTTCTGCTGCCACCGTTGTTTATTGCTAAAGACTGCTGCTAGCAGCTTCTATTACTGCTGCTGCCATTCTGCTAGCTAGCTGCGTAGCTGATGCTATATGTTGTTATTAATGCTCTTAACTGCTATCGCTGACCTTTTTTAAATTTGGAAGTTTTTCGTTTTTCCTTACTTTTTCCAAGATAGAGATCGAACTTAATTTTCTTTGTGTTTGGATTATTATATTGTTTGGTAAAACATTAAAATTGGTGTTTATGGAATTTTTTTTCTAAGAATTATGAAATTATTTCAATCCAAATTGTTTTCTATCGTATATGTTGATTTCTTATTCATATAGGTGTTGTACATATAAATATATTTTTTATATTAAAAAAATGTAGTAAATGTAATAATAATAATAATAATAATAATAATAATAATAATAATAATAATAACAACAATAATAATACAATAATAACAATAATAAACATAATAATAATAACAATAATAACAATAACAATAACAATAACAATAATAATAACAACAATTACAATAATAATAATAACAATAATAACAATAATAACAATAACAATAATAATAATAATAATAATAATAATAATAATAATAATAATAATAATAATAATAATAATGTTACCTATTAACTAATAAATTGTTACATTAGTTTGTAAAAAGTGATACATAATGTCGAATAAAGTGCTACTATATGTCAAAAGATGATTGAAAATGTTACCTAATAATCAACAAAGTGTTACATTAGTTCGAAAAAGTGATACATAATGTCGGATAAAGTGATACTATATGATTGAAAAATGTTACTAAAGATAAGTAAGTGTTACATAAGAAATAAAAAATAACACTTTAAAAATGATACTAATGATGTAAACAAGTGTTACATAAGAGGTTATATAGTAACACCTTTAAAAGTGTTACCATACGTTACCCAAAGTGTTACATAAGACCTTAGGTGACATGGGCAGATGTATCACCCACTAAAGTGTTACCTATTGTATATAATAACATCTTTACCACTTTATGTAACACTTTTTGGGTCTTACTTGAGGTTAGTTTTGTACTGGTGAGATAAAGATTGCCTACAGACGCGGATTGGGGAGGTTTACCTCGGGTTACTGTTGTTTTCTTGGGGACAACCTCGTTTCCTGGTCATCTAAGCGTCAACCTTCTTTATCCCATTCGAGTGCAGAAGCAGAACATTGAAGCTTCGCAAACATTGTCTCTGAGGCTTGTTGGCTTCTTAATCTCTTACTTGAGCTGCACTATCCTCTTTGTTAGGCTACTATTGTTTATTGTGATAATGTCAGTGCTATCTAACTTTCTAGCAACCCGGTTCAACACCAACGCACCAAACATGTGGAGATGGATATTCATTTTGTTTGAGAAAAGGTTGCATTGGGTCAAGTTCGGGTTCTACATGTTCCTACTATATATCAGTTTGCGGACATTTTCACAAAGGGCCTTCCACGAGACTTGTTTTTGGATTTTAAATCCAGCCTTAGCATGCGACCTCCTCCCGCTATGATTGCGGGGGTGTGATAGATATTATACTTATGATAATATTTGTTGTAGAGGATAGATTTTGTGTATATTTTGTATCCTTATCATACTCTATATATATTGATCAATGGTACGCACTCAAATTTGAGAAGTACAGCTTTCCCGAAATCTAATAATAAGTAGGGAAATAAAATTAGAGAAGTTAATAATAATAATAAGATTTTAAAAAAATTGAGGCTTGGCATTAAAAGTTATAAAATTGATTAAGCAATTCTTAAATGGATAGCATGCAAAGGTTGTTATATCCACTCGAGTGCACTGTGCACCCAAGGGTATTTTTAACTCATTTTGATGACTGGACGAGTTTATTTAATCATCAAATGAGCATAAAATAACCTTGGGTGCTTCTTACATCTGGGTGTATATTAAAATTTTCATATAGCGTGTGAAGGAGGTGCGTTGTAAATATTAAAAATCGATGAAGTATATTTAATTGAAAGCTAAAATTCGAGATAAATTTAACAAAATTCCACATAATCGAAAGGACCAAATCAACCAAAAAGTTAAGTTGATGGTTGAATTCCGTGATTGATTTATATAATATATCATGCCCCCTAACATGAGAGCTCTTTGAGCTTGAAATGTGTGTTATAACAGATGGGGGAGAACATAAGGAAGAGAAGTCCAGAAGCCCACAAACCAGAGCCCACAGCGAGGTTCCATCCTAAAACCAATTGGCAATAGGAGGAGCAACTCGCTTGGGTTATAAACTGAAAGTCCTTTGCTTTCTTTTTCATGTGGGACAAACACTACTCACACTTGCACCGAACAATCGCCCCCTCAAGTGTGAGCCTAAACATTCTCCCTTGAATAGAAACACACCCAGAACCTATAGAGCCCAGCTCTAAGGCAAGGTGGCACTCACAGACAGTCCTTAACGCCATAAGGACCTAACGCAGATGGTGCCCCTATCAGATAGTGTGACCAAATCAAACCTGGCTCTGATACCAATTTGTTATAATAGATGGGGGAGAACACAAGGAAGAGAAGTCCAAAATCCCACAAACCAGAGCTCATAGTGAGGTTCCATCCTAAAACCAATTGACAATAGGAGGA
This sequence comes from Chenopodium quinoa, assembly GCF_001683475.1. NCBI lineage: Eukaryota > Viridiplantae > Streptophyta > Magnoliopsida > Caryophyllales > Amaranthaceae > Chenopodium > Chenopodium quinoa. Next base: position 2,478,169 of record NW_018743032.1, read on the forward strand.
GTAGCCCGCTTGGGTTATAAACTGAAAGACCTTTGCTTTCTTTTTCAATGTGGGACAAATACTACTAACACTTGCACCTAACAATGTGGATACGGCATGGGACCCTTCAATTCATACGCAGCGAATATCCCACTTAAAAGTAGGGGATGGATGATATTCCTTTAACCTTGTGTCACACTGGCTCTTGATACCATGTTGAAGGCTTAATTCAACTAAAAACTTAAAATGATGGTTGAAATTCATGATTGGTATATATACTCTATTATAGACTGTTTAAGTTTTAAAATATGACAAATAAAATAAATAAATAAATAAAGAGAGAGAGAGAGAGAGAGAGAGAGAGAGAGAGAGAGAGAGAGAGAGAGAGAGAGAGAGAGAGAGAGAGAGAGAGAGAGAGAGAGAGAGAGAGAGAGAGAGAGAGAGAGAGAGAGAGAGAGAGAGAGAGGTATGAAGTACAAAAGTTGGGAACCAATAAATTGGTTACAAGTTACATCTTTACCAAATGCATTCAAGGTTGACGAGTAATAAGATAGGAAAGGGCAAAAGCGCAAAACAAAAGGTTGATGGGTAAGGGGGTGTATAATTGACAAGGCAATGCAAGACGTGAGTAGTTAAATGTGAAACGCAAGTTTCTATTTGATTGAACTTTCTATCATTTGACTTACAAAACCTTAATAAAAACATTAACGCTTTTTCAACTTATCATCAAAGTGTTCAATAGATTCCAAAAACAATAAAGTGTGTTATGTCCATTTATCTTTTACTTGTACAATGAAAGTACCATTCTATGCCATAAGATAAGATAATAAGATAAAATTGTTAACTGCTTGGGGCTAGTCATCACCCTTGTAAGTCGCTTGGGGCTCATTTTAGCCCTCATGTATAATCAAACGTCATTCCGACTCATATGACGACTTCTCAGCCTCAACTACGCTTCTTCCGCGTGCTATGCGAACTTCATACGATCTCGTTCGCACACCACGCGTGGGGATAAATGTTTGCACCTAGTTGATGTTCTAAGCCTACTGTACCTGAAATGACTAAAATACCCCTCCATAATCCAGCTTATCATCATTAACCATCCATTAATCATCACAAAGTACGAATTTACCCCTAATATGTTCAATAAAGTATAACTTTGTTACCTGAAAGTACATTTATAAATAGCAAGCCAATGATTAATGATAGTAATTTTTTCAAATCTCTCTCTACTTTCTCTCTCTAGAAAGTACTCTCTCTTTCTATTTTCTCTCTCTTGAAAGTACTTTTTACTGACTTAAGCATCGGAGGGGCTTTCCCGAGTCAACCCCCCAGGGCATCTTAACTTTACTGTCTTACAGGCCCAACTCTCAGACAACCTTGCAAGGCAGGGCTCAGATACATTTGGACATCAAGCCTAGGACATCTTGATACCGAAATACTCTTACACACCGAAGAGAATTCTATTTCCAGAAACAAAAGGATTTGCCAAAATTTGAACACAAATTTATTTTTACACCAAAAGTAAAAAGCATTTTATTCAAAGTAATGGCAGATCGAGAATGACTTTCATCTCAACGCATAGTTACTATGTGTTTATAATGCATATAGGATGGCAGAAATGTAAATTTGACAGGGTTCAGAATTAAAAATGAAAAAAGGTGACTCTACAGTGGTACATTATAATGTATCATTATGCATGTATAATGTACATTAAAGTATAAGTTGTCTTAATAGTACTTTTTGTGTACTAGTATGCATGTAGTGGTACTTTTTGCCTTAATAGGTTGAATATTTTCCCCCAAAATACTTACCACCTTTCATATATTATGCATGCAGTGGCACATTTTTCCATCCTATCTGTTCGCTAGCAAATAGCAGATATGCGCTAAGGGTAAACTCCTTCCAAATCAATAGATTTATTCAATTCGAAGTCCTTGAAAATATGTCTTAAATCATAAATCCAAATGCTTTACAATATCCTCAACACGAAATAATTTGCTTCGGAATCCTTAAGAAAATGATATGTCTTCGGTAGTAAATTCAAATGCTTTATAATATCCTCAACTCAAAATCATTTAACTCGAAGTCGTTGAAAATTAGTATGTCTTTTACCATAAATCCAAATGCTTCAAAATACCCTCAACTCAAATCACTTAAATCGAAGTCCTTGAAAATTAATGTCTTTAACCAAATATTTAAATGCTTCAAATTATCCTCATCAACACGAAATCAATTAACTCAAAGTCCTTTAAAATTAATATTTCTTCCGTTTTATATTAATTATAATACCTTGACTGATACACGTGTCAAAGCTCAAATTTGACCACAAAGCATTAATATTTGCATTTTTTAAAAAAAATATTAAAATTAGCAATTTTATATTAGTAGGAAGTATATATAAAACATTGGTATAATGAATATATATATATATATATATATATATATAAAGATTTATTTTATATATTGGTAAATAATATAGTGAAAGTAATTTTTTGAGAATTTTGGTTTATTATATATTGGTAAATAATGTAGTCAAAATAATTATGTGAATAATGCCCGAGTCAAACTATTGCGATTAATCTAATGTGGAACTAGTATTTCCGATCTTAAACCATCAATTACTTTAAAATTTCCCTTACTCGAAATCATTTAAAACAAAGTCCTTGAGCGCATACCTTAAATCATACAAGTACATCCAATATGACACAAAAAAAAAAGGACATCCAAATGCTTAAACCTGAAAATATCTTCAACCCGAAATCATTTAAATCAAAAATCTGAAAATATGTCTTAAACCACAAAATTCAAACATTTCAAAAAATCTTCGCATAGAAATCATTTCAGTCTAAGTCCTAGTAAATATGTCTTAAACCATATATTCAAACCCTTCATAAAAAGTTTGAGATAAGTCTTATGTATAGTGTTTGGATAATTATACCTTTTAAACTGGCTATTTACTTATTTGCTTTTTTTTTAAAACTCTTAAAATAGTGTGCGGACATTTATACCCCTAAAAATATTTTATTACTTATTTTTCTTCATTATTGCTACTAACAAGTAACAATTAATAAATTTGTGATATAAGGTCAAACCGAAAGAGCTCCTCACACATGACGCTACCTAAGGCACCACATCACACGCGTTAGCCACCTTTATTTAAATCAAAAGTCTACAAATATTGCTTACACCATATTTAAAATTCAAGCACTTCAATAAATCTTCACACGGAAAACATTTAAGTCAAAGTCCTTGTAAATATATGTCTTAAACCATAAATACAAAGGCTTCAATTAACTCTTCATCTCAAAATCATTTAACTCAAAAGTCCTTACAAATATTAAGGATGGCAATGGAACGGGTCAGATACGGAGGATGGTAATCATGGTACCTTTACACCCATATATTCCCGCCTAAAAATTTGATACCTATCCCCGCTCCACCACTTATGGTGGGTACAATACCCACATCTATACCCGCCCCGCCGAATACAAGCTGATATCCATCCCTGCTCCACCCATTTGGATATCCATACCCACCTCAAACCTGCCTCATACCCGCTACCATAATTTCATATTATGTCACACAATATGAAGGATTATCATTTCTAACAAATCTCTTTTTTCATCTACTCGGAGGAATTCATACGATATTAAAGTCATTAATTTAATATTTTATTTTTATTATATTGTAATATTATCTAGATTTTAGACTCTTTCAAGTTTGTTTCGACCTTTACAAAACTTAGTATAAGGCGGGTGATGGGGTGGGTTTAAACTAAAATTCATACTCGCCCCATCGCCCGTGGTGGGTACACTTTTTATACCCATCCCCGCTCCAGGCTATCACCCACTAAACCTTTCTCCATCCTCGCCCCACTAGGGTGGGGATGGGGCAGGTCTCTTATTTGACCCGATCCACTGCCATCCCTAACAAATGTCTTAAACCATAAATCGAAACGCTTTTAATTAAATATCTACAACTCGAAATAAGTTAACACGAATTCCTTAAAAATTAATTAATATTGCGTATGTCTTAAACAATAAATCTAAATTCATCAAAATATCTTCTACTTCTTACCTGAAATCATTTAAGGCTATGTTTGATTCACCTTATTTTTACTTAATAAATTTAATCTAAACTTTTTATGGAGTATTTTTTTTTAATTATCTGATCTGATTGTTTAATTTGACTAAACTTTAACTTTATATGTATGCTAATGTATAAGGAAAAAAAATATCAAAACGAGTAGTAATGTACTATATATTTCCCAATTATAAATAGGCGATAAAATATGTTTATAACTTACTACCACCAACTCATATTATTTGTAACTTTTTCCAATAATGGATGCTACACATTATTTGCAACAAAAGTTTTTAATCTTTCCTTTTTGAGTTGTCATTTTTTTCTATCTCTCTCCTTATCACATGCGTCCATATTTTTCTCTCTATTTAATTTTACACTCATAAACATATATCGCTAGGAGTCCGTGCGTCTTTCAAAATAATACTACTTACTCCCTCCGTCCCACAATATAGTTCATGTTTTCTATTTTGGAGACCCAAAATGTTGTTCCTGTTTCTATTTTCGGATAGTATGTAAAGATCTTTATACCCTCATTTTTTTAACTTTATTTATTAAATTTCTTAATTTACCCCTAACTTGTCCACTTGCATTGTTTGTCTATAACTAGGTTAAATTCCCATGCAATGCACGGTTGTTAAATATTTTTAACAATAATATTACAAAATATAAAGTATATAAAAGATATTCAGAAATATTTCATTTGGGTATATATGGAATATGATTGTCAAACCGGAAAGAAAATATCATAAGGTAAAAAAAATAAAATAAAAATAAAAGGCGGGAAATTTTTTCACAAGATAATGACAAGTGTCATGGAAGGATTTGCTTTTAATATAGGTTAATTAGATTGTACTTTCACTTCTTTTCCTCTCAAATTATCCACTTACATTATACTTTTGTCTAGCTTTTTTCTACTTTTAATGTTCTTCTTCCACTTCTTTTCCCATTTCTTAAATACCGTGAAAAAAACACAATAAGAATTAAATTATGAGACGAAGAGAGTAGTAATATGCGATAGAGGTAGTATTTTATTTTTCTAATGGACCTAATATAAATAATAAGGTCTTGAAATAAGTAAAACTAAACCTAGCCTAACACGAAGTAAGTCCAAAATTGACAATGGTACAAAAACGTAGTTACTATTATCCTCGCCTCTATTCCATGTGTTTAACCTTTTTAAATCAATCACACATTCACACTACCCAAGTGTCAAAGCTTTATAAATAATTACATGACCCTACTTTCTTTTTATCTTATACTTAAAATTCAGTCTCTCTCTCTCCTAAATTGGTTAGAAAGTGGCAATGAAGGGTGGAGTGAGTGAAAAAGTTATGATTAGCCACCCTCTTTTGAGAATCATTTGGAGGCCAACGATAAATGTTTAACAGAAGAAGGCAACTCCTCTTTCTTGAAGACTTTCTTCAACGGCCTTAACGCTCTCTCAGGTTATCTCCTTTGACTACTTTACTTTATTTCTCGATTTTTTGTTTTTTAATTGCACCATTTATAATTTTTTGAGGATCAGTTCACATTTTATACATACTATTAAAAGTTTGTATTTTGAAAGTGTGTATCCAGACGAATTTTGCAAAATATCACATGACTTTCTCGTACTTAACGTACTATCAAATCAAAAAATAGGATCAATGAAGTGTGAGAATATTGTAAGATCCAAATGAAAAACAACAAATGAAATTTATATTATATATTCGCTTGTCTCTTATTTTTTTTGTTCAATTTGACTTTTTACGGTCTTCAAGACGCATCTTTAAACGTATATATCTCTATTTTTATACGCGTAAAAATTATTAAAATTTGATATTAATAAACTATACAATGAGACAATTCTGACAAGATTCCTCATAAATATATTATCACTTGTAGATTCACGAGAATTCATGATCAAAGTTTTAAAAGTTTGACCCATATTTTTGCAATGGGGCAAAAAAAAAGAGATGGAGGGAGTATGTGCAATAGTTATACAATATCAAAATGTTAGCTCATTTAATAAGATTTAGCTCATTTAATAAGATTCTTATCCCATATTCCAGAGATATGAAACTCGAATTGTGCCCAAGTGAGGTTCTTGGGAGTACTCCCTTACCAAAAAATTACGAGAGTTAAGTTCTTGTAATGGTAGCCTTACCCAAAGAAAACAAAAAAAAAAAAAAAAAGTTGTGCAATTATTTTAAACAGGATTTATTACCCCCATTAACTTCTTCCCAAAATAGGATGATAAAGGATCCAATCACTTATAATTAGACTAGTTTTTCATCTAATACAAATTCAATGATCTAATTTCTTTTCTCATAATTCTACTATAATTATATTAGGGATTGGAATACTATCAGTACCATATTCACTAGCTTCAGGTGGATGGTTGAGCCTGCTGTTACTTTTAATTGTAGCAATGGCTGCATTCTACACAAGCTTACTTATAAAGCGATGCATGGAAGCCGATTCGAGTATAAGAACTTACCCTGATATCGGAGATCGTGCATTTGGAAAGATTGGAAGATTAATAACATCAGTGTTTATGTGTACAGAGTTATACTTGGTTGTAACAGGTTTCCTGATCATGGAAGGAGACAATCTGCATAACCTTTTCCCTGAAATGAAATTCGATACGTGTGGACTAAAAATTGGAGGAAGAGAGAGCTTTGTGTTGATTATTGCTCTTATTATTCTTCCTTCAATCTATTTGGATGATCTGAGTATTCTTTCTTACATATCTGCTACTGGTATTATCGCATCTGTTGTGATAATCATGTCCATTTTTTCTGTTGGCACGCTTGATGGAATCGGATTTCACAACAAAGGGGAACTCCTAAATTGGTCAGGCATTCCTACAACTGTTAGTTTATATGGATTCTGTTATTGCGCTCATCCTGTTTTTCCTAGCTTATACAACTCAATGCAGAAAAAACATCAGTTTTCGAAGGTAAAGTTTCTTATGTTTATAGTTAACAACACATTGAAAAAGACTGATATATATATACAAGTATTGTTTATATGAGTTTATATTGTTGCATTGTTAACTTGTCTACAGGTATTACTTCTCTGTTTCCTTTGCTCAACTATTGGCTACGCGTCCATGGCAGTCATTGGCTATCTGATGTATGGTTCAAAAGTAAACTCTCAAATAACTCTGAATCTTCCAATTGAGGCATTGAGCTCCAAGATCGCAATCTACACTACATTGGTGAATCCGATATCCAAATATGCACTAATGTTAGAACCTGTTGTGAATTATACCGAAAGCTGGTTCCCAAATCATCACAAGAAAAAATACATTAAGTTTATGTTGAGGACTGGTTTGGTTACTAGTCAAGTAATCGTAGCATTGGTTGTTCCATTTTTCGGGTTTCTCATGTCTCTTGTTGGAGCATTTTTAAGCATTACTGCGTCAATTATACTTCCTTGCTTGTTTTACTTGAAGATTTCAGGCAAATGCATAAGAGGAGGCGAGGGACTATTAGTGTTAGGCACTGTAATGTTTAGTATATTGATTACAATATTTGGTACTTACACTTCTTTGGTAAAAATTATTCGAGAAAACGTTGTAGGTTATTACTAACTTCATTGATATATGTAATGATGTACAATTCAATCAGGTCTTGTATACAACTAATGCCAAAGTTCAACTCCCTCCAAATATACTTAATTCCTTGTTGGATATACAAATAGTGACAACTAGAATGAACAATTTCAAGTACTATTCAATCAATTAAGGTTCTCTGACCCCATGATAACTTCATTTATGGTGGAAAGAAACAAATTGGATTTGAAGATAAGAGTATGGAAATGGTCAAATAAACAATTATTCCTTAAAGCAAAATCTATCCTTAAAGATTGCACATGGGAACTAACCAAAGGGTTGGTTGCATTAAAGGTAACCACTTTATCAATTATTGTAGATTAAAAGGAACATAATTTGTTCATCCAATCCAAAATTCAAAGTGTTGGCTCACTTGTCTAGTTTCTTACTTCAAATTCTAGAAGTCTGGAATTCAAATTCTACCAAGTGAGGGTGTTTGGAGGTAGGGATTTCAATACCCTTTCTTTTACTCAAGTATTTGACCCGCAAATATTAAACCAAAAAAACCGTAAGGGTTTAGGTCTGGTGAGGCTCTTCCCTACCATATAAAATAAAAATCCAAAATTGTCTGATTAAGGGCATGATTACACAAAATAGGTTTTGAAATTGACAATATCTATACAAAACTAACCCTTTATGCACGTAATGCATGCGTGAGCTTTTAACAAATTTTTTTTTTCTTTTTTTTTTTTTTGAATGAATGAGTTATAGCTAATTTAATTTTAATTGACTAACGTATCTGAAAGTCTAACTGGCTAATACAAGAGGGGGGGTGAATTGTATTTGAGGTGAAATCTAAAACCTTTTTGCGGATTTTAAGTAAATGAAATAATGACGAGAGAAGATATAGGCTTTTCTAAATTTCCACTATGTAATCAAAACTCTTTACAAGTGAAGATTCAAACCCGTTAACAAGTTCCACAAATTAGGAACTTGTTCCCAACTCTCACAGAAGACTTCAGCAACGAAGCTTCCTTCACCTCACCTTACAAACTCACAATCCCAACCCCAAAGTACTTGAATACAATATGTGATTACAAATACCTACTGCACTCAAGAATGTAAGAAGGATAATAACTCTCTTTATGTTATTAGATGGCTACTGGAATTTTTATGCTCAAGAGTTGTGTTCTTCTGAGATAGTTTGCATGAGTATTTATAGAGAAGGCTTAGTCATTAACCTCCACCATAATCACGTCCACATGTCAACAACCCACTAACAACTTGTGGAGTTATCTTGACAGATTGTGATCATGAAGAGGTTTCCTAGCCTTATCTAATTAAACCACTATCCTAACAACTTGATAACCATTAGCCGTATAAAAGATTTTCTCACAGAAAAACCACTTGCTAACTTTATCAAATATTTATTTAAAAGATTATCAAAAGTTTGTTTAAAAAGATTTTATTTGAAAAGATAAATTTATTATTTATTAAAACAACTAGATAATTATCTTCGATAATTATCTTTATTAAAACTTTTACAAATTATCTTTTCTTTAAGAAATTATCTTTTAAAACTAACTTTTATTCCAGTAGTCTTTAACATAAGTCATTGAGTTCCTTTCCGACTTTATATTATTGAGTGCTCACAATTAAAACTAGAACGTGAGATTTGCACGAGGCTTTTTAAAGAATGCTACTCCGCATCCAAGTTCCTACTCCGGAACGAACTTTGCTTGAACCCTTTATTCACCAAAGACTCAAAACATTCATTAGTCGAGTTTGTCAATTTGTCCATCAAAACCAAAAGGCTCAACAAATTCCCCCTTTTTGATGATGACAAACATTGACAAACTTAGGTAAATAAAATCATCCAGGCATGCAACAGAAATTTAAAGTAAGACATGAAAACAAAAAAAAAAAAAATTAAAGAACTTAGAAAAATATTAAAAAGTATTTTTTTTTTTTTTTTTTTTTATTTTTTTTATTTTTTTTTTTTTTAAAAAAACTGAGCAAAAGAAAAATTAACAAAGACTTTAAAAACTGAACTTAGCAAAAGTTTGTACCTTCGATGTGTGAGTTCCTTGGTAAACACTTTAGCCGCCATGAAGTTTGTCTTTTCCCCCTTTTGGCATTATCAAAAGATTGAAAAAAAACATTTTGCTATACTCCCACTAGACTACGTAGGGAATAGTGAGCTCAAATAATGCAAGGCAAAAATAAGTTAGGTACTAAATCATCAGCAACCACACACAATCATATGAAAAATACGAGCCAAGTTCCGATTTAGGAAATAGAAGAGGAACATAGAGAATGTAGCAAAGGATAAAGGCGTACAAACCAAAGTTCAGAGAGATTAAACAAGACCAAAATAAAATTGTTCAACATATGAAATTAGAATAAGTGCAATCAAGGATTTAAAAGGCTGCATTGGTAGGATCAAGGGTTGGATTTGTGGGATCAATAGAGTCGTCCTCGACTTCCTCAAAGGCTACTCTGTTGATAGTTTCCAAGATCTCCTTGTTGCCTTCACTAAACTTGCCTTCAGCCTGTGCAAGCTTTGCCTCTACGCCTGCAAATCCGGTTGCTTGAGAATCTGCCAGAGCCTGCACCTGGCCTTTAAGAGAAAGCAGTTCCGAGGCCATTTCCTCCAGTTTCTTGCTCACCAGAGTAGTCAACTTCTCCATATCTGCTTGAACCTGTTGAAAATCATAAACAGACACACGAGTTCCAGAGAAAGCAGCAAAGCCAGTAGGCTGAAATGGAGGAGGAGAAGGTGAATGAGAAGGCTGCCTAGTAGGTGAGACAGGAATAGAAGAGGGTTCAGTGGAAGAGGGAACTTGGGTAGGTTTGAAGGTGGAATCAGATTTGTCTGAGGAGCTGATGGTTTCTACAGTCACAGGGTGTGTAGTAGAAAGGGCAGGCTTGACCACATTCCTCTTACTCCTTCTAAGGCCCCCTGTAAACACAGGAATGACAGGTGGTCCAGCTGTGCTCTCAGAGTCTGTGGTATGTTCCCTCTCACTTTGATCAGTTCCCTGCCCCTCATGTAAGTCAGATTGTCGAGCTTCCCCCTCAGAAACTTCCATATGTTCCCCCTCAGAATCTTCCTGTTTTTCTCCTTGCACATCTCCCTCAAGTATTTTTTCTTTGTTTTTCTCTCTGTTAGAACTTTTTTCTTCTTCCTTATCTCCCTCAGAATCACTGGAGGTGGTAGCACCCTCACTAGCCTCCTCACTACCCTGGTCACTGCTTGCATCACATTCTTCCTTAGCTTCTTTCCCTTTCCCTTTCTTTTTCTCCCCTCCTTTCCGAGGCACAAAACATACTTTGCCATTTGTAAGCCTAAGACTCAGTCTAAGTAATGATTGTTCAGAGAGGATATTATCGGGTTTGAGATATGTTGGGGATTCACATTCAACATCAATACCAAAAGATTTGAACAACACAGTAAGGAAAGAGCCATATGGAATTGTGGTCTTTTGAGCATAAAAATTCAAGTGTTCAATCATTAGAGCAGGGAAATTAATCTGTATTTTGCATGCAAGACAGAATATGAGGGAGGCATCCAAGAGTGATACGGTACTCCGTTTTTGTAAACGGGGTACTATACCCTTCCAGGTGAAGGTAAACAGTAGCTTATGAAGGGGTGTTAGGGCATGATGGTGAGTAGTTTTCACTTTCGGATTTCCTCCAATAAATTGAAGGATTTTGCATTCATCATTATGGCCAATGTTTACAGATTGTTTGTACTTTAAATAAGAACAATAGCCTTTAACAGGAACTTGAAATAGATTTCCAAGATAATTGGCATCAAACGAAATTGGAATATCATTAACTACGGCCGAGCACACACCATTATCACATTGAAAGGTATTTTTGAACTCATAAATAAATTTAGGATAAACAGGGTAATGAGAACAATTCTGGAACAAGTGAGTCCATTTTTGATAATCAATTAAAGAAGTAAATTCAGTGAACTTACTCGCCACACACCAATCATAGTTGATGTGATATCCGAGAGTGTAATTCCATGATGGGAATTTGGTGGTTGCGCGCCGTTTCCTGTCGCCGCCCTTCACAGCCTTAGCCTTCCTCTTTGGCTGAGCAGATGGATGCACCACCGCAATTGGCACCGGTTGTGGAGACCCCGTGTTTGAGGAGGGTTTGAATGGTGGTGATCGGGTTTTTGGGGTGGTGTTTCGGTTGGTTTTCATGGTGTTGAAGGTAAAATGAAGGGAAGGAGAAGATGAATAGTGTGAATAGGAAGGAGAGAGAGTGAGGCCGGTTATGGGAGTGTATGGGGAATTTAATTGATTTGATAGGTGAAGGTGGAGTGAAAAGAAGAAAAAGAGTTTAATGGGGAGGAGTGAGAAAGAAAAGTGACGGTTTAAACTGTGAGGTAGTGGGGTAGTTTTAGAGGTAGTAGGATTTAATTTGGTGAAATAATTGCACTCATCTAATTCAATGTTGATAAAATAAAATCGTAAGTTAAGAAGTTGATATACATGCTTCTTATCTTACGTAGCAAATAAGATCTTTTTGTATTTTTGAATTCTATGAGGAATAGAAAAATTCATCATGAAAAAATAAGGAAGGAAAAAGATAAGAATAAAAAAATAAGATAGGAATAAAAGATAAGAAAGAAAATAACAAGAAGAAAAAAAAACAGATAAATAAAAAATGAAAAGGATAAATAAGAGCAAATTGATTGTAAATTATGATGATAATTTACGTGATCATGATACAGAGAGTAAAGAATGATGAAAAGGGAACTTAAAAAAAACATGGCTCAATATTTTTAACATATTAAAAGTATGTATACGTGACTTTTCAATACTTCACAAATCTTTCCCCTGGGTAATTTCAGCTGTGTTATGCACACAAGATTGAGCATAGCATCGTTAGTTACATCCGATTTTACCTTAGGGGTTCCAAACAAAAGTCACTTGAGCCGTAGCATCCCCAATTCCACACGCATCTTTTCAAACTTGTCTCTGCTTAAAGGCTTAGTTAAAATGTCAGCAATTTGAAATTCAGTAGAAATAAAATCTAGCTTAATTAAGCCCTTTTCAACATTATCTTTCAAAAAGTGATGCCTTACATGTATATGCTTAACTTTAGAGTGTTGTACTGGATCTTTAGAAATGCAAATGGCACTTGTGTTATCACAATGAATAGGAACGCACTCTAAAATAATGCCATAGTCACGCAACTGTTGTTTTATCCATAGCAATTGAGAGCAGCATGCAGCAGCAGCCACATATTCTGCTTCGGCAGTGGATAGAGCAACAGTGTTTTGTTTCTTGGAACTCCAAGAGACCATGCAAGAGCCTAAGAATTGGACCATACCTGACGTGCTTTTACGATTTACCAAATCTCCTGCATAGTCAGCATCAGCATATCCTCTTAGGTCAAACGAGTCACTTTTTGGATAGAACAGACACAAGTCTTCCGTCCCTTTTAAGTATCGTAGAATCCTTTTGACGGCTGTTAGATGCGATTCCTTTGGATCCGATTGAAATCTTGCACAAAGACCTACACTAAACGAAATGTCAGGTCTGCTAGCAGTTAGATATAACAAGGAACCAATCATACCTCTGTATTTTGTTTGATCCACACGAGTTCCCTTGGGGTCTTGGTCCAACCTTGTGGTTGTTCCCATGGGAGTGTGGTTTATCTTTGTGCTTTCCATACTGTATTTTTTTAATAACTCCTTCACATATTTCTGCTGATGGATCATTATTCCTTCGTTAGTTTGCTTAATTTGGAGCCCAAGGAAGAAGTTGAGTTCCCCCATCATGCTCATCTCAAACTCACTGCTCATTAAATCAGCAAAGTACTTGCACAAGGATTCATTAGTTGCACCAAAAATAATATCATCAACATAAATTTGTACAATTAATAAATGAGTTCCTTTTGATTTTAAGAACAAAGTTTTGTCAACTTTTCCTCTTTTAAAATCATTTTGTAAAAGGAATTTTGAAAGTCTTTCATACCATGCTCTTGGAGCTTGTTTTAATCCATACAGTGCTTTATCGAGCTTAAAAACATGGTTAGGAAAGTTTGGATCCTCAAATCCAGGTGGTTGTTCAACATAGACGTCTTCCTTTAAAAAACCATTTAAAAAAGCACATTTGACGTCCATTTGATAAAGTTTAAAACCCATAAATGCAGCAAATGCAATTAAAATACGAATTGCTTCTAATCTAGCTACAGGAGCAAAAGTCTCCTCAAAATCGATACCTTCCTGCTGATTGTAGCCTTTAACAACCAATCTTGCCTTGTTCCTTACAATTGTGCCATGTTCATCTAGCTTATTCCTGTATACCCATTTGAGACCAATAACCTTTTGATTCTTTGGTTTAGGTTCAAGGTGCCACACTTTGTTTCTTTCGAATTCATTTAATTCCTCTTGCATGGCAACAATCCAATCAGCATCTTCCAAAGCTTCTTTGTGATTTCGAGGTTCCAGTGTTGATAGGAAGGCATTGAATGCACAAAAGTTTTTCAGTTGGGATCTCGTCTGAGTTCCCTTGCTTAGGTCACTTATAATTTTATCCAGGGGGTGTGACCTTTGATGTTTCCATGGCTTTGGTTGGAATGATTGAGCTGGTATAAAAGTGTTATTTTGAGTTGCTCTTTCTTCCATTTCTTCATGGTGTTCTGCTTCTGCATTTGCTTCGCCTTCTGTATTTTCTGTTTCTTCTGTATTTTGATCAGAGGCTTCAGTATTGTTTGGAACTTCAGTAGGTTCCTTATCAGCATTTTCAGTAATTCGAACAGGCTGCTTTTTGGGAGTTAATTCTTCATCTTGGTTTGTTGAACGAGTGAGACCAATTTCGAAATCTCCATCTTCATATTCATTGGTCTGAGCATGGCTCGGTTGACGATATAGCATGCTGTGTTGACGGCTTCTGCCCAAAAATTCCTTGGAAGCCCACTTGCTATTAGCATTGTTCTTGTCATGTCTTCCAATGTTCGGTTCTTCCTCTCAACCACACCATTTTGTTGTGGTGTTCTTGGCGCTGAGAAATTGTGACTTATTCCCTGTTCTCTGCAAAATTCATCAAACTTGGAATTTTCGAATTCCGTACCATGGTCAGTTCTCATATGAATAAGTTGATTACCTATTGATTTTTGTGTCTTTTTCAAGAAAGTCATAAACATATCAAAAGTTTCATCTTTACTATGTAAGAATATGACCCATGTAAATCTAGAATAATCATCCACAAGAACTAAGACATATCTTTTTCCACTTCTACTTTGAATTCTAACGGGGCCACACAAATCCATATGAATGAGTTCCAATGGTTTTGTGGTGCTTACCATTTTCTTTGATTTAAATGATGATCGAACATGCTTTCCTTTGATGCAGGCTTCACAAATTTTGTCATTTAGGAATTTGATAGAAGGTAATCCGATTACCAAGTCCTTTGACCTTAATTTGTCAAGCAATGAAAGACTAGCATGTCCAAAACGTTTATGCCATAGAAGTGGATCATCCTCAATAACACTTAAACAAGATAGATTGTATTTTGGAACTTTGTTAAGGTCCACGGTATATGTGTTCCCTTTACGAGTTCCTTCCAAAACGATTTTACCAGTGTTATTGTTGATGATTTTGCATTTTTCAGAAGAAAAGCTTACAGAGTTTCCTTTATCACAAAACTGAGAAATACTGAGTAGATTATGCTTCAAACCCTTGACTAAAAATACATTGTCAATTGCATGGGAACTTGACCTTCCTACTTTGCCAACAGCAACAATGTTGTCTTTCTTATTGTCTCCAAAGGTCACTGTTCCCCCTGTATAGGCCGTCAGTGAGAGAAATCTGGATTCATCTCCTGTCATGTGCTTAGAACAACCGCTATCGAGGTACCACTGGTTGTTCCCCCTCACTGCGACCTGCAAAAGAAATTAAGGGTTAGTAGCAGGAACCCTTTCATTCATGGGTTCCTGTGTTGACACATTTAAATCAGATTTCTTCTGCCAAACATAGTTCACATTCTTATTGTACAGATTTGCTTTCTTAGTACATTCTTCACTGCGATGTTCCTTTTTACCACAAAAAGAACAAACGGTCTCACTAGGTAAGTTCACATATTTCTTTTTCTTTCCAGTGGACTTCTTCTTATGAACATAGCCTAGACCTTCTGTTCTTTTTGTCTGAGCTTCCTTTACCCACTTGGGAACACCCGTGCTTGCTGTATTTTTACTTTTTCTTGCAATTTCTAGGTCCTTTTCTAGTTTCTCATTTTTATCATTGGTTTCCTTTATCTATTTCTTAACATGCTCTAGTTCATTATTAAACATGATTAAAGGAACTTCAGTAGACCTGCAAGAATCAATGTTAGTACACAACATTTTATATTGAGTCAATTCAATATTCAGCATGATATTCTCACTCTTGACTCTTTCAAGGGATTCTTTTAGCATAATATTTTTATCTAACAATTCAAAGAATCTGCCTTGAACATCATTTCTTAAGCTATTCAGATACTTAACATGATCTCTACAAATTCCAGTTGCCTTTTCGGCTTGCCTTAGTTTTGCACATAATTCTTTATATTCATCTAAGGTTTCTAACAATAAAGAGATTAATTTATCCTTTGAGAGAGATTTCAAATAACTAGGTTGAATGACTACCTCATCATCATGCTTTGCCATTAGACAGAGATTGGCTACTTCATCGTCTGTGTGTTCCTGTTCCTCTTCTTCGGAACTCGATTCTCCCCACGTGGAAATCATTGCTTTCCTGAAATTTGTTTTAGAAAAGTTAGGCTTGGAATTTCTGCTTTGATCAGTTTCTTTTCCCTTGCCTTTCTCAGATTCCCATAATGGACACTCTTTGATGAAGTGGTTGGTGCTTCCACATTTGTGACAAGAAGACTTGGCTTTGGGTTCCTGATTTCTTTTACTGTATCCTTTCTTCTTGTCTAAAAACTTGTTGTTACGGTAGAATTTTTTCAGCCTTCTCACCAACATTGCAGCTTCTTCTTCATCGATGTCAGACTTCTCTTCGGATTCTTCATTAGCTCTTAATGCTAGCCCTTGACTTTTGACAGTCTCCTGAGTCCGATTGTTCGACTGGATCTCGTGAGTAATGAGGGAACCCGCAAGCTGTTCCAGATTGAACTTGGTGAAGTCTTTTGATTCTTGCACCGCTGCGACCTTTGCTCTCCATCTGTCATTGTCTGGAAGACTTCTTAAGACTTTTCTGACCTGCTCATCTATAGGAATTATCTTGCCAAGACACGTTAGTTCGTTAGTAATACTTTTAAATCGAGTAAACATGTCTTTAATGGATTCTTTGTTTCCCATTTCAAAGCGCTCATACTGAGACAAAAGAATGTCTATTTTGGAACGTTTAACATCTGACGTTCCTTCATGTGTAACTTCCAGAAGATCCCAAATTTCCTTTGCGGACTTGCACCCTTTGACACGAGTATGTTCATCGGGTCCAAGTCCCCAAATTAAAAATTTTTTGGCAGTAGCATTCATTTCAAGTTTTTCAAAATCAGTTTTTTCATACTCATCCATAGGTTTAGGGATTACCTCATTATTAGCATTTGTTTTCGTAATTTCGTAATCTCCTACTTGTATAATCCGCCATACCTGATAATTCTCTGCTTGGATAAAGATTTCCATCTTATCCTTCCAATAAGGATAAAATTTGCCGTTGAAGTATGGAGGCCTTTGAATGGATGTACTCCCGAATTCCTTTTCCTCTGTGTAAGCCATTTTCCAGGAACTTACTCAACAGGGTTGCCTGCGTGTTCTGAGTTCCCGCTCTGATACCAACTGAAAGTCTAACTGGCTAATACAAGAGGGGGGGTGAATTGTATTTGAGGTGAAATCTAAAACCTTTTTGCGGATTTTAAGTAAATGAAATAATGACGAGAGAAGATATAGGCTTTTCTAAATTTCCACTATGTAATCAAAACTCTTTACAAGTGAAGATTCAAACCCGTTAACAAGTTCCACAAATTAGGAACTTGTTCCCAACTCTCACAGAAGACTTCAGCAACGAAGCTTCCTTCACCTCACCTTACAAACTCACAATCCCAACCCCAAAGTACTTGAATACAATATGTGATTACAAATACCTACTGCACTCAAGAATGTAAGAAGGATAATAACTCTCTTTATGTTATTAGATGGCTACTGGAATTTTTATGCTCAAGAGTTGTGTTCTTCTGAGATAGTTTGCATGAGTATTTATAGAGAAGGCTTAGTCATTAACCTCCACCATAATCACGTCCACATGTCAACAACCCACTAACAACTTGTGGAGTTATCTTGACAGATTGTGATCATGAAGAGGTTTCCTAGCCTTATCTAATTAAACCACTATCCTAACAACTTGATAACCATTAGCCGTATAAAAGATTTTCTCACAGAAAAACCACTTGCTAACTTTATCAAATATTTATTTAAAAGATTATCAAAAGTTTGTTTAAAAAGATTTTATTTGAAAAGATAAATTTATTATTTATTAAAACAACTAGATAATTATCTTCGATAATTATCTTTATTAAAACTTTTACAAATTATCTTTTCTTTAAGAAATTATCTTTTAAAACTAACTTTTATTCCAGTAGTCTTTAACATAAGTCATTGAGTTCCTTTCCGACTTTATATTATTGAGTGCTCACAATTAAAACTAGAACGTGAGATTTGCACGAGGCTTTTTAAAGAATGCTACTCCGCATCCAAGTTCCTACTCCGGAACGAACTTTGCTTGAACCCTTTATTCACCAAAGACTCAAAACATTCATTAGTCGAGTTTGTCAATTTGTCCATCAAAACCAAAAGGCTCAACAGTATCATTTTTTGTGAAAATAGCTAACCAAGAGGTGACAATGAGATATCACAAAAAAGGGCTGGAGAGAGGACCTTCTTGTCTAAGCTCCCGAGATAGAGTAGTACATAAAGTAATAGAATTATTTATGGAAGGCAAATAAATGGCTAAGAACTGTAATAACACATGATTTAATCCAAGAAACCCCCGTGGTGTTAATGCCAAAAGAATTAAGGGTTTCCTGAAGAAAGGAAATCCCATTCAATTTTGTTATAGGCTTTCTCCGTATCCAATTTAAGATCTAGCTAACCTTTCTTATTCTTAGATTAATTGAATATATTTAATTATTTAGTACTTCTTGCACAAAAAGAATGTTATCTTAAACAGATAAAACATTTTTTTTTTGGTGCACACGAGGGGCTAGGCCCCATAAAGCATTTTAATAGGGGCTAATAAACTTCTTCAAAGGAACGGCAAAATAAGGAGTTTAGAAATTGCTTTTTATATTTCGTAATATGCTCTCCTATAGTCCAATTTGATCAAGTTTGCAAAATTATAAGTAAAACAAAAGCACCTTATTAGATTGGAATCTCTCACAAGTTAATAGCAGTTTTTTGATAGATAAAGAGAAAATACTTTGTTAAAATAGATACTCTCAAAGGGATATACCTAATGTAATATTCCATTTGAGTGAAGTCATGATATGCACATTTTGACTTTTGTCATTTCAATTACCCCAAAATATATACTACTTGGAACCAACCAGGTACATAAACTAATAATCCCACCTTTGACATTTTTATTCAAAACAATCCCACATTTTCAAAATTTGGAAATAATTCCATCTTTGACCCTCATATTCTCAAAATGAGTCTTTTATGGGATTATCAAATTGTTAACCTGATGATGAAGATTAAATGCCACGTCTCTCCTTTTTATTTGTCCTGTTTTAATTTATTTAATAATTATAAATATATATATGAAAAAAAAAGCCCCTCTTCCTGAACCAGCACCCCCACCCCTTGCCGGAGCAACCATTGCCGGAGCACTCTGCTTCCCCTCCGAAAACACCCCCACCCTATTCCCACCTTGCCTCTTCCCCGATTCCCCCCTTCCCCCTTGTCGAATTTAACTTTTAGCATTGTTCTCAGAAATTGTTTTGTAGATACTTCTTCAATTCTCGAAAACAACGGCGGCTGTCAAGGCCCTCCGATAGAGATGTGAGTGAAAATTGAAACCTGAGCAAGAACGCTAATCATTGTGTCTTTGTTGGTTGTTTTTCAATAAAAATTTTCGCCGGTTTCATAGATTGGGTTGGGTGGGGCTGTCGGACCACGGGGGTACGTTGGGCAGAGGGAGCTGTTGGACCACGTGGGTTGGGTGGGGGTTAAAGTTTTGGGTTGGGTCATGTGGTAATGTCATGATGTGGTGGGTTTGGTGAGGTGGTGGTTATGGAGGTGGTGGTGATTATGGAGTTTTCTAGTGATCAAGGTAGGAGATGAAAGAGGAGAAAAATTGAAGAAAAAGAAAAAGAATAAAAATAAATAAATAAATAAAAAATAGACCTGTACAACAAGTTGAAGGTAAAAATAATTATTTTGAGCAGATTGGGGTCAAAGGTGGGGTTGTTTCCAAATTTCGAAAAGGTGGGATTGTTTTGAGCAGAAATAACAAAAATAGAATTGTTATTTTCCATTTTTCCTAAATTCAAACCCCCAACAAAAATCTTAGGAGGCACATTTGATCCTATACAATAAAAAAATACCCATAGTTGAGCCATGAAACTTGTCAACAAGTACAAGTTAGTCTTGGAAACTCTTCTTAGGAGCTTTCTTTGGAAGAAATTTTTTTTTTGGCCTAATAAATCTACCACCCGTAGGAGACTTGTTTGGCATACTAATACTAATAAGTAGATCTGACAATCCTAACTCAGACCCGATGACTCGACCAGAATGACCCGACCCATGACCCGAAACCCGAAATTGACCCGACCCGACCCATATCCAACTCGAAAATACAGTTGACCCGATCCTGACCCGACACCCGAATTGACCCGACTCGAAATTGACCCGAATTGTTTGACCCAAACAAACCCGATACTCAAAATTGACCCGAACAAACCCAATACTCGAAATGTCCCGAACTAAAATTACCTTATAATTGAACTAAAAATGTTTGGTGCCAAAAATAATTTAAATTATTCATCTTCAACTGTAGCCACACTCATAAACCGAATTGATAGTTCTTATTATAACAATAATAAAATATAAAATTATTGATTTGAACTAGATCCACAAATTAAATGGAACAACCCGAACATGACCCGACCTGATTTTGACCCGACCCGAATATGACCCGAACATACTTGACCCGAAAATGACCCGACCAGATACCTGAATCGAGTCATACCCGAAACCCGAAATGACCCGACTCGTCCCATACGAGACCCGAATGTTAACTGACCCGAAATAACCTGACCTGAAATTGATCCGACCCGTACCCAACCCAAACGACCCATTTGCCACGTCTACTAATAAGATCTTATTCTTTTCTCTATTTTTCTCAATCAAAGGTTTACACCAAGTAAAGAAATTTATAGTAGAAACACTGTGGAGATAAGGGATGGAAAGGTTTTCCATTCACTAAAATTGATTAAGAAATCGTACTAACATATTCTCTAATCCAACAAATAAATTTCATAAGGATTTTCATTTCTTAGAGAGCATAAAATGAAAAGAAAATTTAATATGGAAAAATGAACACCAATTATTGACCAGGTGTGGCAAAAAACGCAACCTTTAATTGAAGTAGTACACAATGCCATTTATAGAGGGCGGGTACAAATTCCGCTCAACATAAAATAAAATCCGGTAGTCAACAAAAATTCATTGGAGACACAAAATCATTACTTATTCAACCTTTAGTTACTTTTATGTTAAGGATAATGATTATATAGTTAGGGATGGCAATGGGGCGGGTCAAACGCGAAGGATGATACCTCCATACCTGTTGAACCTTAAGTAGTTTTGATGATGATGGAAAGGCAAACTTCAATTAATGCGATTTCTTTAAGTATTGAATTAGAACAGGTGAAGTTGACTCAGAGAGTGGAAGAGTAACCTATCTATGAAGATCCAAGAAGAAATAAAGGAAAGATAAAGAGAATAGAAGAAGAGTTCCTCATTAGAACTAGAAGTGGTCCCTAACAGGAACACAGAGAGAAGTTCCCTAACTGGACAGCAAGCTAAGAAGACTAGCTTGAACTGCGTTGAAGACAGCAAGTTTCATAGGAACTTGGTCTGCGAGTTCCAACAAGGAGCTAGAAAGTTGAAAACAGCAGGAACTCAGTCCTGGTCTGCGAATAGCCCAAGTATTCATACAATGCGAAGCTTGAGCAGGCAATTCAGTAATTATCTTGGAATACTCTTAATAAGGTTTTGTTAAGTTTATTTTTCTTTGGATTGATGTAAATATGAGTTGGTTAATTGTTCATGAAATCTATTAGAAACGTGTGTAGACACCTACTTTTGGCCTCCTTCCCCGACAGGAAGTGCGATGATGTTACAAAAACATGTTCTTCATGCTAGATCAAAGTTGAAATGTTTATGCACTCCGAAATGCATTATAAAGTTAAAACCCGTATTTGAGACCAAGTTATCTTAGAGCCTAGTTCGATTACTAATTAGGCCCAAAACGTGCTCATACATGTTTAAACTTGAATAATAACGAACCCAAATGCGTCAAACGCAATGATTGGATCCAATGGATCTTACATTGTTGAAAACCGAGCCAACCAGAGCATTTAACCACAAGATATTCTTGCAAGGCCTATACAGCTGGATTTCCCTTTCAAAGAGATTTCCAACGGTATATTATAAGCCCAATTCCGAGTTAAAACGAATAAGTTATCATCAAAAAACTAAACCAGGCCCTAAAACCGACACCCTTGCACTCAAACGGCCATATCTTTTGATCCATAATAGATTTTAACCTAAATATAACGGAATTAGAAATTAGACATTTAGAGATTTCCAATGACATCTTATATGCCTTAATTCGACATTGCAATAAAAAGTTATGGAAGTTTTAAAAACGCGTTTTCGTATAAGCCAAACCGCACCAAGCGCAACTCTGTAAGTTGCGCCCGCCTGGCGTGCGCAAGTGTTAGAGTTGCACGCGGCGCTCAGCCTAAATCCGAGAGTTGCGTGCGCCACCTGATGCCGCGACTTGAAAACTCTAAACCTAATCTCTCAAGTTCTCTTGATTGTGACTTGAAGTCGTCTATATCTGGAAGCTTGCATCGGTATAACCTTCAACAACCAAATCCTTACTCCCACCATAGACCAGAAATTTATCCTTGTTCCTTTTCAAGTACTTTAGGATTTTCTTGGCCGCAGTCCAATGCGCCTCTCCTGGGTCTGATTGGTATCGGCTCGTAGCACTCAAGGCATACAATACATCCGGCCTAGGTACATATCATGGCATACATGATCAATCCAATAAGCGAAGCATATGAAATATGACTCATCCTCTGTCTCTCATCAGGTGTCTTCGGACATTGTTTCTTGCTGAGAGTTATGCCATGGGACATGGGTAGGTGGCCTCTTTTGGCTTCCTCCATATTGAATCGTGTCAGTACCTTATCGATATAAGTACTTTGGCTCAATCCAATCATCCTTTTAGATTTATCCCGATAGATCTTAATGCCCAATATGTACCGTGCCTCTCCCAAGTCCTTCATTGAAAAACACTTTCCAAGCCAAGCCTTTACAAACTCTAACATTGGAATGTTGTTTCCAATGAGCAATATGTCATCGACATATAACACAAAGAATGCGATGTCACTCTCACTGACCTTCTTGTAAACACAAGACTCATCTGGATTCTTGATAAAGCCAAACTCGCTAATGGCTTCATCGAATCGCAGATTCCAACTTCTGCTTGCCTGCTTTGGTCCATAAATAGTCTTCTTAAGCTGGCATACCTTCCCAGCATTGTTTGAATCTACAAAACCTTCCGGCTGTGTTATGTACACAATTTCTTCCAAAATCCCAATAAGGAAGGCGGTTTTGACGTCCATTTGCCATATCTCATAATTATAATATGCGACAATTGCTAGGATAATCCGGATGGACTTAAGCATGTCGACTGACGAAAAGGTTTCATCATAATCAACGCTGTGAATTTTCCTGTAACCTTTTGCCACCAATCTAGCTTTGTATACATGTACATTTCCATCTTTGTCGGTTTTCAACTTGAAAATCCATTTGCAACCGATAGGTGTGTAACCTTCAGGAAAATCAACTAAGTCCCAGACTTGATTTTCAAACATGGAGTCTGTTTCGGGGTTTTCTGATGTCCTGCGGGAGAGTTACAATTCCGAGACTGGAACCGGACGCCTGTACTTGCAAAACAACGGAGACTCCTGGTGGTGGGAGCTCCGCCTCCAACGGTCAAGTTAGTACTTGATTAAGGAGTAATTAATGCGGAAATTAAAGTGATTGGGTCTCTCTAGGTGAGAGTGTTTAATGTAGGTAATCTGCTTTGTTAGCGTGATCAGCCTGTTATCTCCGTAATCCCCCTTAATGAGGATTAAGGGAGGTATTTATAACCTTGGGAAACGTGCCAATCCTAGGTTTAGGTTAACCTAGGGCTGATTGGGCTTCCCTCGGAAGTTGGGCCTGGGTGGCCGGTTTCTCCATTAGGCATGGAGTATGCCACGCGTCATGACATAATAGGTCCAAGGTGGACGAATAAGCGTGTGCCACGTGGCAAGCCCTGACAGTTCCAACTGGGGGACACTTGGCAGGGCCTGATTGGCCCACGTGGCGCATTCCGATTGGTGGGAGCAAAATCCCCTAATCATTTGTCCCTCACAGGTGGCACGTGACTGGTCACGTGTAACCTGTGACAGGTGTCGCACTGTAACAGGCGACGGCCTGCTACAGGTGTCACTCGGCGAAAGGCCGAGAGATTCTCCCGCCCAAATTTTGAATTCTGGAAGTGACCCTTCGCCTTCTCACTTCGCCTATATAAAGGAGTGTTGACTTCGGTCATTTTCACACTTGAGAACTTTTTGAGAGAACATTCGGACCCCTGAACTTGCTCTGACATTTTGGACCCTTTCTGCCTACCGCCTGTTCTAACAAGCCTACTGCAAAGGATTTTCAGAACTTCATCAACCGTCACTCGTTCAGGTAACTGTCGGTTCTCTTACTCTTAATTTTCTCTTTATTTTATTCTTTTTTGAAATGGCACCACGGAAGCACACGACACGACCTAGGTTAGTGATCAGTCGGTCACCGGGGACGGCTGAATCTAGGACTAGGAGTGCCGCCTGCCCTTTTCCGGACCCATCTTTGCCCTTTATACAAAGTCCGACTGTATCTGTGTCTATGCAGAGCATGATGGCCAGAACAAAAAAGACTGCCAGGATCTCAAATTCAGACGGCTCCTCCCACAGGGTGCCGATTAGTGAAACATCTAACCAGGCGCCAGATGTGGAAGTGAAACAAAGCGGCTTGAAAGCCGGCTGTTCTGAGGGAGGAATCAAAGTGACCCCTTCCCATTTCACAGTTGACAATTCTTCATTCTCTCTTGCTCCTTTTAAAGGAGAGGAGGCGGGCCCCTCCGGAGAGGGGAGGAGTCGTCCTCTTCGGACTCGTCAGAGGACGATTCCGAGTCTAGCTCTTCTGGCCATGCTTCTCTGGACACAGAAGAGAAAAACAGTCGCCTGCAAGAGGCGAGGCTTTCTCACGCAGTTGAGAAGGGGGACAATTGGGCGGAGCCATCCGCCTCTTACCGAGAGAAAAATACCCCCTACTACTGCACGGTACCTCGGGGCCGGATCACGGCCATGCAAGAGAAAGTGGAGAGCTTTATCGCAACCACACAATGGGCCCCGGCTTTTTAGTGTTTGTGCCGGATCCAGAAGACACAGTCGTCTGGCCGGCTGGTACCAGTTATGATAGCGCCTGCTTTGGCTGCTACGAGGCGGCCATCAAGGCTGGGCTGCGCTTCCCATTACATCCGGCTGTTCAGCGGATCTTGGATGGGTATGAGTTGGGGTTATGGCAGTTAGCCCCGAACTCCTGGGTCAACGTACTCGGCTATGTGGCCGGGTGCGAACTGCACGGGGTGGAGCCGAGCTTCGAGGCTTTCGCCCACATGACGAGAGGTAAAGCAAACAAATGGAAGGACTGGCGGTGCACCTTCTTCATCATTGAGAGTTCAGACACAGAGCTGAACAAGCGCTTCAACAGGTGGAACAGGAATCCGCCCCTTCTTGCAGGCGGCCGTAGCATGCCGCCTGTTCCCCCCAAGGCTAAGAAAGAGATCCTTGATAAAGGACTCTTTAAAGTAGAGTCGAAGGTGAACTCTACTTCAGAGGTACGAGAGCAAGTACCCCTGCACTACGTCCCGAGATTCAAATGGCTCTACGACGAGTACTTTTTGGCCGCCTGTGGCCTCAGCAGTCGGTGCTCAAGAGGTAGTCGGCCTGTCGAATACTCTGCTGTTCCGTGCATTTTTGTTATAACTTTTATTAACTTTGCTGTTTGTTTTTGCAGCGGACGCCATGAGCAAAATTACCGCCTCCAAGACTGCGGCGGCCATGTTGCGGGCCTCCATCATGCAACAAGCTTCAACCGACTCCCCCAACAAGGGGGCACCCTTGGTGGGCTTCGAACCTTTCACCCTCTTTTTGGAGTTGGGTTTATGCATATACTGACTTTTTTCTTCTTTTTTTAGACGGGCGCTCCAAGAGCTTCTTCTTCCCAAAAGCCGGACCCCAAGGCCCGGAGGACGACTGTTGCGAGCTCTCCTGGTTCTGCCAGGAAACATGCGGCGGCTGAGAAACAGCCGGCCACTTCTTCTAAAACTCCAGCTGGGCCGCCTAGAAGTATGAAGTTGTCCTTGTAAATTTTAGACTTGCTCCCTTTTTTACTAGGTCTAATCCGTTTGTTAATGCTTGATGCAGCCGGCCCTCAGGAGCCTGACTTGGTTGAGGTGGCCAAGTCTATGATCAAGGTCGTTCCTCCAGCTGAAAGGGAGGCGGTCAGGGGTGTCGGCACCCTTGACCTAGACGGGATTGCAGGGGTCCTTGCTGAGGTATACTTAGCATATTTTTGAGTATTTGAATTCCAGGACGCCTGTTTTCTTTTTGTTTGGAAACTGACGCCTGTTCCCCTTTTTACTTAGGCCCTGCTCCGAGTGAACGGCCTTCGCAAGCCGCTTGACCGGAAGAACAAAGAGGTAAAGGCTGCAAAAGCTATGACCGCCTCTAACTGTGATAAGGCAATGTTTCAAATTGCCCAAAATGAAGTTCTGACCATTGATATTCTTTATTATCAGGCGCAGGCTTCCGCCGCTATCCGGGCTCAGTTAGAGGCGGCCCAGAAGAGGAATAGCGAGCTGGAGGCGACCATCAACAATCTCAAGGCCGAGCTGAGACCTCTTCGCCTAAAGATGTACTCATACGAAGCCTTGGAGAAATCCTTGGCCAACGTAAAGGAACGCCTGGTGACCCAGGAGAAGAGTCTTACTCAGGAGCTCTCGGCAAAGGCCGAGCAAGAAAAGAAAGAGCTGGTCCGGGAGATGATGGAAGACTCTGCTCAAATCCAGCGCATGACTTGGGACGCCTCTTCCCCAATGCCGACTTTGCCTCATGGGAAAAAACGTACCGCCAGTGTTCTGATACATATAATCAAGAGATCATGGCGGCTGTTGAGGAAGAGGCGTTGGAGGAAGCGTTGGAGGAGGAGGAGCCGGTAGTGGCGCTTGTGCCGCTTGGGGGTAATGCATCAAAGAAGGATGCAGCTGAAGCCGAGTCCAGCAAGAAGAGTGCTGACCAGGCGGCAACTACTAATATTGAAGATCTGCCCCCTTCTTAAGCTTTATGTCTTCTTTCCACGGCCTGCGTGCCGTTTGTTTTGTATTTACCCGGCCAGGGGGCCGGGGCTCTGAATATTTTGCCGGTCTTTGATGACCGGCTTCTTTTTAATGAATTTTTTGTTTTGCTTCAAATTTGTTCAAGTATTGAATATTCTGATATCCAATTGTACATGGCCGATAGTTGCAGACAGGTACGGATAGTTAGTCACGCCGCCTATTCCCCTGGACGACTGGTTGTCTGTTTCCAGGCTAGACGATCAGTCGGCCATTTATCCAATCGGTATTCGAACCATTTTAAAGACTGGATCCCCTTTAGGCAGGCGGTCCTGTCATTTGTAAAATTAACCCAGTAGGAAAGTGGTTTGACCAAGTAAACATGATTGTTACCTAGTCGCCAAGTAACTGAGTAGTAGAGGTATCAAGCGGTGGGTACCGGTTGTTCCCCTTTATTCGCCAATGTTTGTTGGCTTTTAACTCATTTGTTAACCTAGCAGGAGTAGTGGTTGAGAGCCCCTGTTTGCTAAAAACAGGCGGACGACTCATACCTTTTAGGCTCCATACTAAGTTTGAGAGAGTGACTATGAGTTAACTTTGGAGTTACTCAGTCGCCGTCACTCCTGCTTGAGTAGTAAAAATACCAGGCGGCGGAGGCCGACTGAACCTTTTGATTCGCCAATGTTTGTTGGCTATTAACTCAAGAGGTAGTTAACCTAGCAGGAGTAGTGGTTGAGAGCCTCTGTTCGCTAAAAACAGGCGGACGACTCATACCTTTTAAGCTTCATACTAAGTTTGAGAGAGTGACTATGAGTTAACTTTGGAGTTACTCAGTCGCCGTCACTTCTGCTTGAGTAGTAAAGGTACCAGGCGGCGGAGGCCGGCTGATCCTTTTGATTCGCCAATGTTTGTTGGCTATTAACTCAAGAGGTTACCTAGTAGGAATAGGGGTTTGAGTGCCCCTGTTTGCCAAAAAACAGGCGGTCTACTCAAACCTTTTAGGTTCCATACCAAGTTTGAGGGAATGACTATGAGTTAACGTTGGTGTTACTCAGTCGCCGTCACTCTTGCTTGAGAAGTAGAGGTACCAGGCGGCGGAGGCCGGCTAGACCCCTTGATTCGCCAATGTTTGTTGGCTATTAACTCAAGAGGTACCCCCTGAATTTATCCCAAGTAATACAGGCGGTCATCTGACTCAGATGTCAACTGCTACCACTGGTTTGGTTAGTGATACAGTTATCCTTGTCTCAAAAACGGCTACGTGGTTGCCCTTGGGGGCAGTCGTATAGGTGTCGTGTAATTAGTTTATAGAGCAATGTTCCACCCAAAAGGGAGCTTCTCTCTGCGACGAATTTCATCCGGAGAGATGCCGCCGGACGCCTGCTATGATGTTGGGACAGGTCGTATTAGTTTTGAAGATTTGATCAGTTGGCTTGGCGCCTGGTCTGATCATTCGGCCTGTGGCCTTGGTTAGTTCTTGGTGAACGTAGGTGCTAAGTAAAAGGAGGGTAGCCGCCTGTTAGGAACAGGGTCGGCCAGGCCCTAATCTTTTTTAGCTAAGTATAAGGGGGGTGGCTGTGTGTTTGGAACCAGTCGGCCCTCTTCTATGGAGAGTAGCCGACTATATGTCCAGACGGAATGCCCCTATGGTGATAGAGTGAAATACTCAATGGAGAGTAGCCGACTGTAAAGGTACAGACGGCATGCCCCTCTGAAGATAGAGTAAAATACTCAATGGAGAGTAGCCGACTGTAAAGGTACAGACGGCATGCCCCTCTGAAGATAGAGTAAAATACTCAATGGAGAGTAGCCGACTGTAAAGGTACAGACGGCATGCCCCTCTGGAGAAAATTAAACATGGAGAGTAGCCGACTGTTTGTTAGTAGGCGTGCCCTCTTAGTACAAAATTGAATATTAAGTACGCAAACTTTTATTAAGTAGCCCTTGACTATTTACATCATTCAAAAGAAATATTTCTTAAGATTATCTACATTCCAAGTTTGAGGCAACGGTTGTCCGTCTGGTGTTCCCAAACGGTAGGTACCGTCCCTGACCTCTTCACAGATTCGGTAGGGTCCTTCCCAGTTGGGAGTTAGTTTGCCAGACTCATTAGCCCTACCAACTGCTTCCATTTTTCTAAGTACAAAGTCCCCCACTTTGAGTGGACGCCTGTGTACTTTTTTGTTGTATGATCTAGTCATTCTCAGGCGGTAAATTTCATGGCGCAAGACAGCATTGCCCCTCCTTTCAGGAAGTGAGTCTAATGCCAGGCGCATGGCTTCCCAGTTTGCCTCTTCGTCATATAGCATTACTCGAAGAGTCGGCTCGTAGTGTTCTATTGGAAGAACAGCTTCCGCACCATAAGTTAGGAGGAATGGAGTTTCTCCAGTCGCCCCTTTTTCAGTCGTCCTAATGGCCCAGAGAACATGTGGTAATTCATCCGCCCATAGGCCGCCTGATCGTTCAATCTTTTTCTTGAGACCGTCTGAGATGATTTTATTAAAGGCTTCTACCTGGCCGTTTGCTTGTGGACGGCCGACAGATGCAAAGTAGTGTGCAATTCCTTGGTCACCCAACCAGCTTTTGAGAACAGGCGTCTCAAATTGGGGACCATTATCAAAAACCATAGACATGGGAACCCCGAACCGAGTGATGACATTTTTTCCAAATGAATGAAATTACATCCTTCGTCTTGATTCCCTTTACAGCCTCCGCCTCTACCCATTTAGTGAAGTAGTCGACGGCAACAAGTATGTACCTCCTTCCACCTGTAGCAGGCGTATATGGACCCAGAATGTCCATGCCCCACTTAGCAAACGGTAGTGGGCTATGAATGGTAGTGAGGTCAGTAGCCGGACGGTGAATTAGTTTTCCAAACCTTTGGCACTTGTCACATTTTTTCACCATCACCATTGCATCTGCTTCTAAAGTAGGCCAAAAGTAGCCCTGCCGCCTTGCCCGTTGAGCAAGCGTCCTACCGCCTATATGGGAAGCACAGTAACCAGAGTGAAGATCGTCTAGTATCTCTCGTCCCTTTTCTGGAGTAACACACTTTAAGAAGGGTTGAAGGTACCCCCTTTTGTGAAGTTCTCCCTTTATTATTTCAAAACTAGGTGCTCGTTTTTTCAGTGTTGCCTCCTGTTGATGATCATCCGGCAGGGTACCATTTGTCAGATATGCCCTGATTGGATCCATCCAGGTTGAGCTTCTGTCTAGGATTGCAATAGGTTCTTCCTCAATGCTTCTCCTAACCATTACTTCCCAAAAAACAGTTCGAGGAGTATCACAGGAGGCGGATGATGCTAATTTTGAAAGTGCATCCGCCTGGTTGTTTTCTGATCTCGGCACTTGGATCAGATGGAAATCCTCAAGGGAGCCGACTGCTTGTCGGACCGCCTGTAAATACTTGATCATGGCCGAATGGGTTGCTTCGTATTCGCCATTGTACTGACTCACTATCAATTGTGAATCGGAACAGGCGTCTATTTTTCTTGCCCCTGCCGCCTTGCACATGCGGATTCCGGCTAGTAAAGCTTCATATTCTGCTTCATTGTTTGAGGCCTGGAAACTGAAGCGTAGAGCATACTCGTACCTGTCGCCCTCCGGCGACTGACATATGACGCCTGCTCCACAACCATTTGAAGTAGAGCTTCCGTCCACATATACCTTCCAGACTTGGTCTGGAACTTGAGAGTCAGGGGGACGAGTCATCTCAACAATAAAGTCAGCAAAGGCTTGCCCCTTCACTGCTTTTCTAGGCTCGAAAGTAACTTCAAGGCTCTGAATTTCTATGGCCCATTTGATCATTCGGCCTGACGACTCCATGATGGTCAGTGGCCGCTTGATAGGTTGGTCTGTATACACGACGACTGCATGTGCCAAAAAGTAGGGCTTCAATTTTTTAATAGCCATGAAGAGTGCAAGACCAAATTTCTCCACTAAGGGATACCTCAACTCGGCATTTTTCAGTACGTGACTGACAAAGTAGACCGGGAGCTGACAGCCGTCTCTTTCAGCAAGGAGAACAACGCTTAACGCATGATCAGAGACGGCCAGGTACATGTAGAGTACTTCTTTGGGAAAAGGGCTGACCAGCCTCGGCAAGGAATGCAAGTGAACTTTCAATTTCTGGAAGGCGGCCTCAGCCTCCGGCCCCCATTCAAACCTTGCCTTTTTCTTAATCGCCTGGAAAAAGTATAAGCATTTGTCGCCTGATCGGCTTAGAAATCTTCCCAAGGCCGCTAGACAACCTGTTAACTTCTGAACCTCTCGGATGGTACGAGGCGACTGCATGTCAATGACCGCCTGCACCTTCTCAGGGTTCGCCTCTATTCCTCTCTGATTGATAAGGAATCCGAGAAATTTCCCAGACTCAACTCCAAAGACACATTTCTTGGGATTGAGCATGACATGGTGCCGCCTGAGTGTGGCGAAAGTTTCTCGGAGGTCCGACAGATGATCTTTCTGAAGTTTAGTCTTGACAATCATATCATCAATGTATGCCTCGACATTTCTCCCAATCTGATCAAAGAACAAAGTGTTTATCATTCGCTGGAAAAGTCAGTATAGGCTACTTCATCTGGTAACCCTTGAATCTGTATTCTCATCAGGTTAAACCGCCTGATGTAAGAACGAAGCCCCTCCTTCTCGCCCTGCTGAATTGTTCCTAAATCAAGGGTCGTCTTCGTCGTAGGGATGTTCATGGCGAAGTTGGAGGTGAATAAGTAAGCAAGCGTCCTGAAGCTATTTACACAACCAGTCGGCAGGTTGCCGAACCATTGTTGTGCGATTCCTTTGAGAGTCGCTGGGAAACACTTGCACCAAGTGGGATCATCCAACCCTTGAAGGTACATCAGGTTGGTGAAGGCCATAAGATGGTCTTCTGGGTTAGTAGTGCCGTCATAGGCGCCTACTAATACATTTTTCACTTTGGCCGGCTGAGCGGCTTCAGTAATTTCCTTGAAGAAGGCCGACGGCTGTTCACCAAGTCTAAGCAACCGTAGCTGCCAGTCCATAGGTTGGACGTTTTTTGCTGCATGTCCACCAAACGGAGGTGGCTGTAAAAAATACTGTTGTTGCGGCACAAACGGTAAGTTTGGTACCGCCTGGTCGCTATGAAAGCCGGACTGACGGGAGGTGCCGCCTGACTGACTCTCATGATACGACTGAGTATGCCTCATTGAGGTATTTCGCAGACTGTCTTGGAAGTTTGAAGTAGAGGCCGACTCTGACAATCGGTCACTCTTCTTCTGCTCTAGCAGTAGCCGAGCGTCTGTGTATGATTTCCTCGACCCGTCCGCCTGAATATGACGAACAGGTTTCCTATTTCCTGGAGTAGGAAAACGGTATTTTGTGAAATCAAGGGCAGTCGGCTCCCGCTTCCTAGATTTAGGATGAGGAGTTGCCTCTCGCCCTTGAACTGGCTTCCTCTTCTGTGAAGTGGAGGGTTTCTTAGCCGACTGCTCCTTGTCCAGAGCAGGCGGCTTCTTGTTGATCAAATCTTGAATCTCTCCCTTGAAGTCCCTCATGAAGGTCATGAGTTCGTTCCTTGTGATGGGAGCAGACCCATCAGTCGGCTGCTGCCGAACAGGCAGTGCGCCTGCTGGCTCACTTCCAGTGTGAAGATGTTCCCGTTCCCTTCTTTCGGTATGACGGGTACGTCGGGCCCTTAGGGTCCCGTCTGAAGCTGTGTGAGCTTCAACTTCAAATTCACTCTCAGTATCGTGGTCCGACTGAACTTGAGGGTCGTCTAGGGGACGCCTCTCTTCAGGAGTCGGTACAGACTTGGATGCCATCTCAGAAGTACTCTCCCCACAGACGGCGCCAAATGTTTCGGGGTTTTCTGATGTCCTGCGGGAGAGTTACAATTCCGAGACTGGAACCGGACGCCTGTACCTGCAAAACAACGGAGACTCCTGGTGGTGGGAGCTCCGCCTCCAACGGTCAAGTTAGTACTTGATTAAGGAGTAATTAATGCGGAAATTAAAGTGATTGGGTCTCTCTAGGTGAGAGTGTTTAATGTAGGTAATCTGCTTTGTTAGCGTGATCAGCCTGTTATCTCCGTAATCCCCCCTTAATGAGGATTAAGGGAGGTATTTATAACCTTGGGAAACGTGTCAATCCTAGGTTTAGGTTAACCTAGGGCTGATTGGGCTTCCCTCGGAAGTTGTGCCTGGGTGGCCGGTTTCTCCATTAGGCATGGAGTATGTCACGCGTCATGACATAATAGGTCCAAGGTGGACGAATAAGCGTGTGCCACGTGGCAAGCCCTAACAGTTCCAACTGGGGGACACTTGGCAGGACCTGATTGGCCCACGTGGCGCATTCCGATTGGTGGGAGCAAAATCCCCTAATCAGAGTCCATCTCGGATTTCATGGCATCCTGCCATTTTACAGAGTCGGAGCTCGTCATATCTTATTTGTATGTCGTTGGCTCATCTCCATCCACAACTAGGATGTCTTGATTCTCGGTTAAGACAACATCGAGGTATCTATCTGGTTGAGATCTTGGCCTTTGCGACCTACGCAGGGTAATAGGTTGAGTATTTTGACTTTGACCATTTTCAATCGTTGCTTCCAAAGCACTTTGATTGTCAATTTTGTCAGTTTGACTTTGTTGCTCACCTTCTAGAACTTCATCAAGTTTGACTTTCCTCCAACTTGTATTTTCGGAAAAAATGCTCCTTTTCCAAAAAGACACCACTCGAGCAACAAATACTTTGTTCTCATATTGGTTGTAGAAGTAATACCCGTTGGCTTCTTTTGGATATCCCACGAAGAAACACTAATCAGATTTTGGTGCAAGCTTGTCAGATATTAGTCTTTTGACATATGTTTCGCAACCCTAAATCTTAAGAAAAGACAATCGTGGAGGTTTCTTCGTCCACAATTCATATGGAGTCTTTTCAACAGCTTTTGACGAAGCGAGGTTAAGTGTAAGTGTCGCGATTAGAAGTGCATATCCCCAGAAAGAGATAGGAAGATCTCTAAGACCCATCATTGATCGAACCATGTTTAACAGAGTTCTATTTCTCCTCTCGGACACTCCATTCCATTGTGGAGTTTCGGGAGGTGTCAATTCTGAGAAAATTCCATGTTCTTTCAGATTATCGTCGAATTCGTAGCTCAAATATTCGCCTCCTCGATCCGATCGAAGTGCTTTGATTTTCTTGCATAGCTGATTTTCCACTTCACTCTGAAACTTTTTGAATTTCCCAAAAGATTCAGATTTGTGTGACATAAGGTAGACATAGCCATATCTACTAAAGTCGTCCGTGAAAGTGATAAAATAGCGATAACCATTTCTTGCGATTGTGCTCATTGGTCCACATACATCTGTGTGTATAAGACCTAATAAGTCACTAGCCTTTTCTCCCAACTTGGAGAATGACTGCTTTATCATTTTGCCTAGTAAGCATCCTTCGCAGTTTTCAAACGACTCTAAGTCGAATGAATTAAGAATCCCTTCATGAAGAACTTTCTTGATGCGTTTGATGTTAATGTGGCCAAGACGACAATGCCACAAGTTGGTTTGATTCGACTCAATGGTCTTAGTTCTTTTGGTGGTATCATTAACATGATAAACCTGTTTGTCTAGTGAAAGAACATAAAGACCATTCTCTGAATGTGCCCTACCATATAAAACATTATCAAGATAAAATGAACAACTACTATTTTTAATCCGAAATTTAAAACCCTTGGCGTCCAACGCCGAAATTGAAATAATATTTTTGGTAATTTTGGAATATGATAACAATCCTCAAGTTCTAAAACAAGCCTAGAGGGCAAAGACAAACTAAGTGTCCCAACGGATATGGCCACAATCCTTGCTCCATTGTCGACCCGGAGTTCCACTTCTCCCTTCACTAGCCTTCTACTTTTTCTTAGTCCCTGAGCATTGGAACAAAGGTGTGAGCCACATCCGGTATCTAATACCCATGAAGCTTTGCTAGTAAAGTTAAGGCCTATAAAATATATACCATTCAGTTCGAGCTTGCTCTTGGAACATGTTCTGAAGTTTAGAAATGATCTCAAAAGCCGTCTCCTTTCTTAAGAAGGTCTTTTGGAGATTCGGAGACATTGTAGCCAACATGATGCATTTGACATCCCGCTTGGCAGCGTGCCATCGGTTTAGGGCAGCCTAAGTGACCTCCTCATTAGGAGCGTCGGGCATTTCTTCATCAAGGACGTATTCCTTTTGCTCTTACATGAGAACTATACGCAAGTTCCTTTGCCAATCAAGGAAGTTCGTCCCATTCAACTTCTCTTTATCGAGAATAGAACGGAGAGAAAATTGGTTGTTCTTGGTATTAGTTGCAGACATGTTTCTACAATTGAAAGAATTTGCAATGAAAAACCATTCATAAAACCAATAAGTTTGAAATTTAAAGCATACATGCAAATTTTCAATCTTATTAAGCGTTTTATCCACACATTTAAAATTGTCCCTTTTAGGTGAGAATAAAACGATTCCAAGACCCCAAAAATCAAAAAGTGATTAAGCATGCTTTGGCTTGTCTTATCAATTAATATTTTAAGGTAAGCAATCCAATTGCTAATAGCTCTAAGCTATTCTTGGTTCGATAAAACGTCGCATCTAATGCTTTCTTGATGTTTATCTCCATTGTCACGACATTTAAGGACTCCTTACTGATATTATTGAATTTAACCAAAACTAACGTGTATATGATGCCTTGATTTGGCAAGCACACCAACATACCTTACTTCCCTAGGAAAGTAGTAATGCCTTGCTTTGGCATAGACCATTACTATTCTCATTAGTTTCGTAAGTGTCATTTTGGAATGACAGATTTAACACAATATTCTTTGGGACTTAAGGTTTCTATGTTGGTTGATTTAAGTGAACTAAACTATCCATTCAACATTAGCAATCCTAAACATGGATCTAACATCGCAATTATATATATAAGCAAAATATATAAAGCATAACTAAAGATGCATTTGGCAACTAGCATGACCCCTTGAACTTGAGTCTTCAAATCTTTATGAGCCTTCGTTGCATCCTCTTGGCTTTGTTTTCTTAGAAACACCGTATTCGAGACATCACCACCAATTATGCAACTATTAGAAACACTAGGACTAATCTAAATAATTTAAGTGCAAAAATACTTAACGGCACGCAATCCGTATTTAGATTTACAAAAATACTTAACGACACGCAGTCCGTATTTAGATTTACAAAAATACAAAATGGAACGCAGTCCGTATTTACTATCCTAGTCGGGCCCCACTAGTTACCATTTTGTAAAACCTGCATTAGAATATCTATTCCATTCATCCATTCACTAATGTGAATGGCCCATGCATTTTACAAATAATTCAATCAACAATTCTAATCGAGCGCAAAACTAGTTACCAATTTAGGTGGTTAATCCAATTAACGCGCCTAATTAAAACTAGTCAAAGTTGTTATCCGATTATGTGAATTAACACAATAATAATAGCTCAAAATGATTAACGAAGCTCCCACTAAATTACACATCCAACTTATTTAAAATTAATTAAGCCGATTAACCCAAAATTTTGCAAAAAATCTTTCAAGTGCCGAGAAAAACCGAGGCCTAGCCTCGTTTTAATTAAAACGAAAAACCGCAAAATCGCAAAAATAATAGCTCCTTACGGCCGAGTGCCTAGCATCCAAGCCACGAGGCTCGGCTTGGTAGGCACCAAGCCCCGGGCTGCCATGCGTAGGTGCTGCCCCACATCCCTTGCTGCACCAAGCCACTTGCTAGTCGCTGATAGCATCGCTCGCACGTTATGCTGGCCCTAGTAGTGTGCTTGCAACGCACGCAAGTGCTGGCCTCAAAGGCCATGCTGTGCGGGCTGGTGCCGCCTAGCAGCCACACACGCACGCAGCCATGCCGCACCAAGTTGGTGCTTGCTCGCACACACTCCCGCACGAGCATGCCGCACATACTCTCGTCAGCCACATGTGCGCTGCGCAAGCAGTCCAGCTGGGCGAGAGTTTATGCTAGAGGCTTAGTGCCTCAATTTGCGTGCTTGTGCCTCAGAATTTTATTCTGATTTTGTGTGTGACAAAATAAAATTAATTCTAAATTATTTCTAGAACTAATATTGAACAATATGAAAATAAAACAAGTTCAACTTACAAAAATTCAATTTTAGTGCACAAGCCAAAATTAATTCAAGAACCATGGTATTTCCTAATAAGGTTTTAACGAGGCATAATTTTCAATAATGGAAATCCTAGGGGGAGTGTTATGAAATATTTGTGGATATCCATTATCCTCCTTTTATTATTCCAGAATATTCTACATCTAGGGTTTATATTCTTATCCAACCAACCCTAATTATATTATATTATATTATATTTTTTATATATATATATATATACCCAATCATATGGAATAAAAGATATACAGATTAATTCTCTCTCAATCTCTTATGTTTCTCCTTATTTCACAACAAAATAAGATTAATTAAAATTATTTCGATTGCACTTAAAGTTATTTAGAAAATGACTGGAAAAAAAATAAGATATCAATATTATGTTGACTAATTTAAAAAATAATATTGAAATTTGAAAAAAATTTGATAAATTTAAATCTTAAAATATAGGAAACAATAGTTGAAACAGTTACAAACAATAGGATATAATTAGATTCTAGCCATACAAAATAAAACTTTCCTAAAAATGTTTAACATGAAGAAAAAAGAAAACAAAAAAGGAAAATAGGTTTTGGAGGGGAAATATTGCACCAGGAATTGACACGTGTCATTCCTAGTGTTTATTTTAGTATTATTTTATTGATTGAAATATTGATTGATTGATTAGAGAAGGAAGATAAAACGAAATATAAATGGACAAATGTTAGATAGTAAGAAACAATGACTTAATTACCTAAGTCTTCGTATTGTAATTCCCAGCCCAATATTAAATATTTCTCACAACCATTAGTTGTTATATGGACAAATACATCGCCTAGAATCATCTTTATAATATAATACTTCGGATATGAAGTAATATTAATTAGTAAGACTTTTGAATTATTTTTTTTATCATCATACTAGTTTTGTATTACTTTCCAAGGGTGATAAGAGTTATGATATGTTCTATTCACCTGATTTTCACTTATCAAAATTTATCTTATCTTATCTTATCTGAACTTATTTGAATTTACTTGAACTAATCTGAACTTATTAGACCTGATGAAAACTTCTTTTAGTTGTAAGTTTTACTTTGATAACCCTTATCAAAACTTATTTTTTCTGAACCTAACTGAACTTATTACATCTGAAATAAGTGAAAATAAGGTGAATGGAAATAGAACACTGCGTTATTATCCACGAGATTAAGCATGAGAGAGAAAATATTTCTAAAAAAAAAATAAGATTATACTACCTCTGTGTCATATTATTTGCATCTTTTGTCAAACAAAAATGGATGCAACACATTATTTGCAACAAATGTTTTCTTTCCTTTTTAATTCGTCATTTCTCTCTATCTCTCTCCACATCACATGCATCCATAATTTTCTCTCTCCATTCTATACTCACAAACAAATTTTTTCTAGGAGTTTGTGTATTATTCAAAGTTGCAAATAATATGAAATGAAGGTAGTAAGTCACTTGTGAATATTGGGCGGGATTTGTAGGGGGTTTGGGAGGGAAAAAAACCCTAGTATACACTTATAGATAGATTGATTCACAAAAATATATAATACGAAGTAATAGATAAATATAATCAATTTCCAAAACAAATTAATGCTTCACCAAAAAAAAAAAGGTTGAGTTTAGGAGGGAAATTCCCTCTAGAAAAGATTTCACTTTAGTATAGAGTAATAGATAGCTCTTTGATATTTCGTAATTGTATTTATATTCAATCCTTTGGCATTTGTCGACTGCGGGTACTACTTCTATGTCTCTCTTGTTCAACAATTGGTTACGGTTCAATGGCAATATATAATAGGCAGGGCCAGCTATTAGGCTGTGCAAACAACCAAATAGCAATGTGAGGTCCCAAATTCTGATATCTATTAATAAGTATAAAACAGTTTTAATGAGCTGGTATTTCTGTAAAACATTTTTGTTGAGATGGTAAGTCAAACAGTTGTTGAATACGGTTCCTTTTCTTAGTATGGGGTGAGAGTTCGAATCTGGTCCCCAACATTTTGACTTAATTTTTTGTTTCTATTTTGCTTTTTACCGGTTGAATTTTTTTTTTTTTTTTTTTTTCTCCCCAATTTTCACTTTTAGATTTTATTTTAGTTATACATATTATTTATTTATGACTAAAAAATGCAAGGTTTCTTTCGGTGATTATTTTACTTTTTAATGTTTGATAACTTTTTTTTTCCCTTTTATACCCTTCGGTAAGTTTTTTTTTTACCTTTTTTTATTTTTCATTATATCATTTGATAATTCTAACTTTTTATTTGTATCATATTAAATTTTAGTTATACCTATTTCTTATCTATATAACTAAAAAAGGCAAAGTGTTTGAAATTAGAGAAGTAGAACTTTATATTTTTTTTATGGCACAGGACCCCTAAAAGGTTTAAGATTGTCCTGATTATAGGGTATCTAATGTATGGTTCAAAAGTAGATTCTCAAATAACTTTAAACCTTCCAGCTATAAGCTTAGAGAAAGATTGCAATCTATACAACATTGGTGAATCCACAATATCAAAATATGCATTGATGTTAGAACTAGGGGTGTTCATTGGTCCAAAACCGGACCGGACCTGGATCGGACATGTTGGGACCGGGACCTGAATTAGGGGATTTTGAGGATCAGAAACAGGTTCGGTTCCGGGTCAGACCTGAAAAATCAGGTGTGGTTCGAGTTTTGGACCTGAATAGACCTGTTTTGTTATTTTTTTCGTTTTTTTAATAAATAACCTGTTGGACCTGCATATGGACCTGTATACGGACTTGTTTTGTGATTTTAAGACCTGTTGCATAATTTAATAATTACATATAATCCCAAATTCTCAATCACAATTTTTTTTTGATTTTTAGACCTGTTGCATAGACCTGTTTTGATTTTTGAATTTTTTTGATTTTTTATTTTTTTTATTTTTTTTTTAAAAATACAATTTTACCGGGTTTAAGGTCCGGACCTGAAACCACGGTTTTGGACCTGATCCGGACCGGAACCGGAAATCTTGAATTTCAAGGACCGGGACCAGACCTGAATCTACAGGTCCGGATCAGGTTTGGTCCCAACAAGTCCGATTCAGGTCGGTTTTCAGGTCCGGTCCTGTTTATACACACCCCTAGCCAGAGCCCATTGTGAATTCTATTGAGGGTTGGTTCCCAAATTACTACAAAAAAAAGATGGTTCAAAATTTTATCAAGGACAAGTTTGGTAGCTTCCCAAGTAATTGTAGCATTGGTTGTTCCTTTCTTTGGGTATCTCATGTCTCTTTGTAGGAGCACTTCTAAGCGTTACTACATCAATCACACTTCCTTGCTTATGCTATTTGAAGATATCAAGAATTCAATTAAGAGGAGAAGCGATATTAGTGATAGCCACAATAATTATAAGTATATTGATTACAATATCTGGTACCTACACTTCAATTGTTGAGTTATATAGGGAATTGTTGTAGGTTACTAATAATTGAATGTCATGCACCGTAATCAATTATGAGAGATTTGATTATCATCTATATCTATTTTGTTTAGTATTTTTGTGAGGTGATGAATAACAATGTTTAATAATTATGATGTGTTGCTCAACATGTTTAATTTATTGTTTTCATTTTATATACTCCGTTATACATATGTAACATACCGTATTGGAATTTCAGCTAGTGTTGAATGTGGTTAGTTATATTATGTGGTAACATTTGTTTTTAAGAGTAACGTTACTCATTAATATGAGTAACATCTTTATAATGGTAACCTTATTTAGTCCATAAGAGTAACCCCTACTTATTACCGAGTAATCAATTAATTAAAAATAAAGTAACTCAACTTGTTCATTTTCGATTCACCCCTTCTTTTATTTTGACTAGTTAAAGAAAATTCATTAATTTTACTTTTTGTTTATAAAAACCTTCTTCCATTGCAATAAATCCTCAACCGTCAAATTTACCCTATTTGATATTGTCGAAATCAAGTTCCTTAACGTGCAGCTGACCACATCATAGTAGTTTTTCAAGAGTTGCGTACTTGCATACAGTCATATTGGGCCACCTCACAACATCATTGGGCTGGCTATATCTAGATTCATTAGTATTCCTTTTTATGGACCCACAATGACAGTGATAGTGAGAGAGTGAGAGTGTTCAATTGGTCAAAGGTTCAAAAGTCATCGTTTCTTCTTCACTTCTTCCCTGAATCACACAGTACATTTTTTTTATTTTTCTGTTTCCCTTTTTTCACAAATTATAAAAAATCAATGTACTTTTTTTCTTCCTGCAAAAATCGACCTCATAAATTCCCAGGTTTTTCATGATCTTCTAATGTGTGTGGGTCCTCCTTTCTTAACGAACGTGTTCGTGACTGCTGAGTTAACTCGTTCTTGGTTTCTGCAATTCACTGTTCCCAATATCACCCACTTTCTCTCTCCTCCCTTTTTCATCAAATTCCACTTCCAATCGAAATTTCAATTTCTGGGTTTACTTCCATTTCCATTTTTCTGAACTGGGTCACTGTGTTTTAATCCAAAACCCTGAACTTTTCATTCACGCATTTCGTCGAACACTTAGATGGCGTCTCTAAATTCGTTTCCTTTTACCATTGAGACGAGGTGTTTGCGCCATAACTCAATTGGGTCTCACCCTTTGGCTTATCAACGGCGAAAGCCTTTGGATTACGGTGGTTTTCTGAAGTTTTTGGATCATAATGGGGATTATGCTCATGGGAGGTCATCTTTGTGCTGTATGAAGTCAGTGAATTGGTGTAGACGAGGAGATTCATGGGGGATTAATCGGTTAAAGGCGGTTTCGAATGATTCGGGTGAAGGGGATGATAGCAATGAGACTGATGATGCTGTCCAAGCTACAATTGAGAAGAGCAATAAGGTTCTAGCTATGCAGAAAGAGCTACTTCAACAGGTATAAGATATTCTTGCTTTGTTCACATTTTTATTCTTATTGAAGTCGGTTAAGTGCCTAGTTTTAGACTTTTATACGTACGGCTGTTGAATCCTCATCGAAGTCTGTTTTGTTCTAGTCTTGTGTTATTAAGAGAATGTATCTTGATGGTGTTGAGAGAATGTGTACCTAATAATGAAGTTTTTACATATGTCATTCTAAGATTAGGTAGCGTAAAAGTCATATTTGTATGGATTTGCGGTAAAGGAACTTGATGTCATTGTGACTGTGATTATTGGTAATGGTTCTACCTCCTTTACATATTACGTGCAACTTTTGAATTTTTTTATATCTTACAAATAATATCTAAAAGTTGCACATAATATGTAACAAAGGTAGTACAATGATTGTAACCTCATTTGTCATGACCTATGAAAGCCTCCTATCACACCGTTGGAGGGGCGTGAGAATCAAAACATGGCTTGGAAGAATATATTGTGATTTCCATGAGATAAGAAAGACCATTTGGTGAATGAACTTTGTTTGCAGACATATGGCTTAGTTGGTTTAGTAACTGGTTTTATGCTATAATCCTACTGTAAGAGTGAAATTAGTTAGTACTATTCTATGTAACCTAATTTAAAGTAATAGTGATCTAGGTTACTAGCTACTACACCTTAAATGACATTGTTTACTTATCCAATTGGTTTGAATGCCTTAATGTTAGAATTCCTGCCCTTGGAATTTGTTTCTCAATCATCCATTCTTGTGTAAAGTTTAACATCACTCTCTCTCGGAAACCCATCACTTAAATTCCAACATGTGCTTCTAGTTTAACATGGAGAATGGGCTCAAATTCTGTTTTGAGTAGATTCTTGGAATATTGAAGTTATTTTGTATGCTATAGCATTCCTCCTGACTCCTATTGTAATTCTTGAAGGTTATAGTTGAGCCATGATGATTATGCTACACAGTGGCGAATTTAGGATTTCTAACTAGGGGTAGCACTACGCATTAGATAACTAAAAAAATTTAAATAACTAGATACTCATTGTAAACTATTTAGCCAAGTTATCGCATCATACAACAATCAGCCGAACAAAGTGGGTTAATTTTTTATATAATGCATTGTCTTGTCGTATACTCCCTCCGTATTTTTTTAAGTGCCCAATTTTGTATTTTTACTATTCATATATACTACTTTGACTTTTTTTTTTTTTTTTTTTTTTTTTTTTTTTTTTTTTTTTTAAAATTATCATTTTGACTAATATTGGTGCTTTATCCATACAATTAAACAGAATTTTGTATAGCTTCCCAGTATCAACTTTTATATTTTGTACTTGTCACTCCCTCCGT
Source organism: Chenopodium quinoa (assembly GCF_001683475.1). Lineage (NCBI taxonomy): Eukaryota > Viridiplantae > Streptophyta > Magnoliopsida > Caryophyllales > Amaranthaceae > Chenopodium > Chenopodium quinoa. The sequence goes on from NW_018743032.1 coordinate 2,521,850, forward strand.
ATTTTATTACTTGCTCTATTTCTCCGTGCTCGGAATTTTAGGAGATTTAATAGAAAGTAATAAAATATGAAGTAAGTGGGGTTGGTGGAAGAATATAGTATGATTTTTGGGAGGAGAGAGAATCTAGAAATATTAAAGTATGATAGTTGGAGGGTCTACTAGGAGAGAATAAATTAGTAAAATATTGTGACAGGTTTCCAAAAATAGAAATGGAGCAAGTAATAAAATATGGCTGCAAAAGGAAAGTGGAGTAAGTAATAAAATACGGTGGGAGTATATTGTAAGATATTGTTGGTAAAAGTTCTTTGTTGGCTCATATACTAGTTATATTGGAATATTCAAAACAAATGTAGTTATAATAACCATCAAATTTCAAACACTTATTTACATTTAATTTTTTTTATTTAAATAATGTATACTCTAGTTTTCAATATACTACAATCAAATTAAAAAGTACTCCCTATGTTCCAGAAATTATATAATATGCAAGTATTATACATAAGTCAAAGTTTTATATGGTAAGGATTGAATGTAAGATGAAAATTATCACATGTTATATTTTTTATCTGCATTTCAATGTAAATTTTCATAAAATATTGTTACTAATATATAACTAAATATATTAATGACTAAATACGAGCATTGGAAAACATGTTATGAAAATGAGAAGAATTTTTATTTGTAAAAAGTGTTATGAAAACATGAATTATAATGTATAAGGGAGTATTCTAAATTAATAAGCTAGTTTTTAAAAGTGGGAAAATGAATGACAATATAAAAAGGTTTCTTAAAAAAAAAGAAAGAAAAAAACTAAAATTGTAGCCTAAAGGTTTTGAACCCCTGACCTGCACACATACAACTAGTATCATACTTCCCACGCCACTAGAGCAACACTGTTTATGTTTATTAGTATCACAAGGTATAGTATTTATATAGAATCTGTACTGCAGCATGTTTCAACGAATTATTATAATGATACCTTGAGCCCCCAATGTAGGCCTGCCACTGATGATGTGTTTCTGGTATGAGGGAATATGGCCATTTATTTCCATTACACTGTGGCTCAGCAATTTGGATTTTCAATTAGTGGGTCAGCTGCACTTATCTAATACAACTGTATTTCTAGATATTGCTGATTTACAAATATCTGTTTTCATCTTAACCTGAACGGGTCAAATATTCAACAAGATGTTTTAATTGAAATAAAGATTTCATATATGAAGGTTGAAATAAGGAAATAATTATTGTATTTGACCTATTCAGAACACCAGTTTTTAGGTAACGGGGGGTCAATATGGGTGTAGAACTGTCTCACAAGTTCAGGATATGTCAAACATGATACCTCAAGCAACTCAATCCACCCTTGGAACTCAAATCACTCCTGATTAATCTGCATGCAACCATGAACAAAAGACGAAAATCTGTTACAAACTAGACATTGATGGCTAAGCTGGAAGCCTTGAACTAAAAATTTGTGTTTGTTTATGTATCTGTGCTTTTTTGATGGGTATATCAGTAATACTACAGAAAAATTTAAGGAACTTATTTGTAGCCTCAGGTATTGTTGATTGGCATGTATATCTACTTTTTCTAATGGGCATGACTGTCTGACTAATATATCCTTCATCCCTTCTAAAATTTGTTAACATAATAGGATGAGTATATCACTATATTGTCCTTCTAATGTGCAGATTGCTGAAAGGAAGAAGTTAGTTTCTTCTATCAAAAGTACTATGATCAACCATGATGGAGAACCCTTCACCAAAAATAGTGACAACTCTTCTCCAAAGGTTGATGATGATAGCAAAAGTCAAACGCATGTCAATAATGAGAATAACAGCAGCACTGTTTCCAGCAAGGCCAGTAAAGACCAACTGCCAACTCCTGTTAATTCGAGTGAAGATAGAAAAGAACAAGGAAAATCGCTATCGAGAACCCTAAACTTGGGTTCCTCCGTGCGAAAAGAAGTCTTGACTAGGGCACCAGAAAAACCTCCCTCTAAGTCTGATGGAGGCTCAAGTTTTGGTAAATTGGACACTGAAGTCTTGACTAGGACACCAGAAAAATCTCCCTCTAAGTCTGATGTAGGCTCACGTTTTGGTAAAAGGGAAACCACTGAAAGCTCATCACGTGAAAGAACTTCTAATGGTGTGAATACATTAAAGGAATCTGAAGAAAACTCTATGCAGCCAAATTTTTTGTCAAGGAGTTACATTCCTTCTAGTATTAAGGATAAAAAGGAAAAACAGTTGGAAAATAATGAGCAAGTGAACCATCCTGTTAGTGAAGAAGCCAAGCCACCCCCTCTTGCCGGAGCAAATGTGATGAATGTGATCTTGGTTGCTGCAGAATGTGCGCCTTGGTGTAAAACAGGTTTTTATTTCCCTTGAGAACTTAAGCTAAGAGTACTTGTACGTTATTGCTTCTGGCACAAGCCTATATAATTTGCAAATGGTTGTCTCTATAATTTTACATGGAATGTAGTATGTGAGTGCCCATGAACTTGTGTAGCCTCGACCAAGTATACTTTATTTTATTGTGCACCGAACTCTTGGTAGTATTGAGAATCATTTAGAACATCTAAATTTAAAATAGGGGAAGGATCTAGTGAGAATAGGATATGTGAGAACCCATACTTATGTATATCTTGTTTTTCTAATGGGCATGACAAATATTTGTTGATGTAATAGGATGAGCATGTTATAGGCCTATATACATACATACATATATGTATGTATGTATGTATGTATGTAATAGGATGAGCATGTTATAGGCCTATATATGTATATGAAGTACAAATATAGTTCTCGTTTGTGAAATTTCACGGAAATTATACATGAAGTAAATGAAAAAAGGAGAAAAGTACAAAACATGTGAGTTGGACACAAATAATAAATACATAAATGAAGAGAGGTAGGTGAGGGCACAAATAATAAGAAATGTGAGGGTTTTTTGGGTAGTGCATTAAATAGACAAAAATAATAAGGGTAATATAGATATTTTGTAGTGTCTAAATAGGGGAAAAACAATAAAACGAGAGCAACATTTGGGACACCCATAATCCGGCAAAATTACACTCATCGACATAAATTTAGAGTATGTTGCAACTATTGACACGAACTTATTGTTCTTGTTAAATTGACACCAACTTGCTAAAAAAAGAAAAAATTGACATAAAGGCACTAAACACTCGGGTTTACTCTACATTAGTTAGCTATTTAATTTTTTTCCCAACACAGTAAGCACTATTTACAAGTAAATGAATGTTGGAAAAGAATTTAATGTTTTTATAAGGGTTTACAGTTAAGTAATATTTGTTATTGGGTGTCATTGTCAATTTAGTTATTTTTGTAACAAGTTGGTGTCAATCCAACCAGTGATATAAGTTGGTGTCAATAATTGCAAAACACAACAAAGTTAGTGTCAATGAGAGTAATTTTGCCAAAAGGAAAACAGTAACTATATTATGGGATGGAGGGAGTATAAATATATGCTTGATTTATATCTTTCAATAATATAAGTGTTTCTGATTTTCTTTGTAATTAATTTCACAAATGTTCTTATTCTTCACGTTCGCATGCTTGTTTGTGCATGTTTTTTGGCTGCATAAAGTAATTGCAATGAGTTCTCATAGGTGGTCTTGGAGATGTTGCTGGGTCCTTGCCAAAAGCTTTGGCTAGGCGTGGGCATCGAGTAATGGTGAGCAATCCTCCTTCTTTGGCTCGTAAAATGTATTTGATATTTCAAATTGAAACTAATTCTATTAATTTGTGCTGAGATTTTAGGACTATGTTCAGTTGATGAAGAAGAATATTTTCTCTAACCTTAATTTCTCAATCCCAGAAGTTTCTGTAGCTTATATACTATTCTAGACTTGAGTCTTTTCAGTTCTATAGATAGATTTTATGAGTTATGACCTTTTGTACAGTTTATCAAGGGGCACTTTTTTTCATGTTTTGGTCTTAAAGAAGCTCCATTCAAACTTGAAATAACAATACTCCCTCCGTGTTTTAATAAGTGTTACACTTACTAAATGCAGCTGTGTTTTAATAAGTGTTTCCTTTTTTTGCCAAAAAACTACATTTTAATATCATATCATTCTCCTTTCATGGTCTCCACCCAAACCCATTACTACTTTTTTATTATTTCTTTCCTCTCACGTTCATTACTTTTCAATAAACTATTAACCCCACTAATTCTCTTAAATTTTTTTAATACTCCAACTACCTCACTTACCTCTTATTTTATTTAAGTCAATTACATTGCCTACAACTGTGTGTTGGTCAAAGTGTAACACTTATTAAAACAAGGAGGGAGTACACTCCCACCGTTTTTTTAAAGTGCCCCATTGGGGTGTGTGCGGAGTTTTAGGCAAAAGAGTAAAATAATATATAGGTGAGTATGGTTAGGAATAAAAAATTTGGAAAAGTAAGAGAGTAAAATATAGCTGAGGGACCACTAGGTATAATATGAGAGGGAGAAATATTATAAAATGATGGTGGGATCAAAAGAAAGAGAGAGAAATACTAATAAAATAATGTGAAATTATTGTCGTTCGTGATAATTCTTTTACTGAAACTTTCGCTGCCAAAATTTGAACTTATATGGATTAAAATCGGTCCTTCAGTATCGGGGAATATCTTTATTTCTTAAAAATGAAATAAAAGATCTTTTTGGAAGTGAAGGACCTAGGACAATGACAGAACGGCCGAAAACTCTCCATTCCCTTCCAGCCCTATTGACGTGATTACTGACTGGGCCTTGAAGTCGGCGGGGCGTGTGCTCGAGGTAGAAGTTTTGTATAAATGTATCGCCATGCTAGGCGAATCAGTGGAGTGCGGTATCCTAGATGGTGAAAGCCCTTTTCTTTTTATTCCTAGGTGGAAGTTTCTACAACATAATCGATCGATAAGATATCCCGACACAGTGGCATTTTGATCCCACCAAGCAGGACAATTGGGGTTTCTAAATTTGGTAATGGGACACTATAAAAAAAAAAAGCCGTTTTTGGGAAGTGGGGCACTTAAAAAAAACGGAGGGAGTACTCCATAATAACATGCCTGCGTCTGTGGAAGTGTAAATTCTGTAGAAAATTACATCTCGGAAATTCTTTTTCAATCCTTTTTTTTTTTGGTTTTGTTTTTGTACTTTTGTTGAATTTTTATTTTACTTTTTCAGGTTGTGACACCTCGATATGGTGACTATGCTGATACTCACCATACGGGAGTGATGAAAAGATATCAGGTGGCTGGCCAGGTAGAAATATGAATAAGCTTTAGCCTGTCCTTTAGAAACTGTGGTAATCAGTTCTTATGCTGTTTCAACTCAATTGAGTATGGTTTTTGCAGGATGTAGAAGTAAATTACTTCCAGACATATATTGATGGTGTAGACTTTGTATTTATTGAAGCCCCAATGTTTCGTCATCTGAATGATATATATGGGGGTAGTAGACAGGTAAAGAAATTTATGCTGTTTCAGATAATCATGAAATTTTACTTTCAAGTGTTTGGTGTGTACTTTAAAGGTTTTTAAGAGATGGATTCTATTATGTATTTTACTTCATCCACTGCATTGATGCCCTCTGATTCAATTTCACAATAGTCGTTTAATTGCTTACTGATCCATACAACCTATGCAAAATATATTAAGATATAGAATTTGAACACTATAAGAAGGTTTTACTTCAGTAAACAATTGGACATACATGTTTGAGTCAGTTTATAAACGACATATAGTTCCCCAAAGTGAAATTCTCATGCAGCTTTTATTTCAGTACATAGAAATGTTTTCAAGTAGACAGTTACTGGATATTCTCTGCGGAACTTTCACATATGGTACTTAATGTGTTCTGGTTAATTAGAGTAATTAGACCCTGTTTTTCCAATTACTTGAATGCAAGAATAATAATTTCTGATATTTGTCTTGAATTTCTATTCTTTTCCTGCTTTGTTATATGATGTTTCTGATTTTCATTCATATCACTATATTTGTAGGACATTTTGAAACGTATGGCTCTATTTTGCAAAGCTGCCGTTGAGGTATAATTTAATAACCTTGTTTTAGATTTTTCATTTCTGCTGTTCCTGTTTTGGCTGTAATGAAGGATATGCATATTTGTGGACCGGACCTTATATAAAGCAGTGTTAGTTGGAGGTGCAAGTAATATATCTAATTTAATATGAGACCTACTTTCCACATTGCAGTTATTTTCACTTAACAATACTAATGATCCATGATCTCACTAAGCATTTCACCCAATAATCCAATTAAGCTGTTTCTATTGGCTATTTTCCAAATATTCTGTTTTCTCTTTGAACTAAATTTTGTAAAAACTCAGCCTGACAAACACTGTGAAGTGAAAGGAATTTAACTAAACTATGGCAACAGCTGCAACACTATCTTTTCTGTCTGGAGTCTGGAGAAAGATTTTGTGCTCTATGTATTTGTTTCTGTAAGTTTTTTTTTTTTTTTTTTTTAATCTGTGGGTGTGCGTATATTATGATTAATTGTAAGTGCTGGATCTTTGTGCCATTGGTTTTAAGAGTGTAACTTTTGGGGACAGCATGCTTTGTTTATTATATATGCAAAGAAAAAAGAGTGTTAGTTTAATTTGAATTTTAATTTAAGGGAAAGAGAGAGAAAAAGAGTGTGGGGCAAAGATCCATAAATAGTATATAATGTTTACCAAGAATGGAAAGATTCAAAAAGGATAGAATTTGATAGAACAGCTTAAAACAAAAGTGGGTACATGTAGAACAGAGGTAGTTTGTGTGTGTATGAGTGATTATTGAGGGATGGACAGAAATATTTATTGCCAATCCTTGCTCAAATTTGAGCCTGAAACTCACTATTTATGCTAAAGTGTATCGACATGTGATGGCTATCTAGCCTACCAATAATGTATCACACTATCACCTAAGGCAGCTACAGCCTACAAGTGAAGATTTTATTGTTGGTAGGTCTAGAACATCAATTATACATAACCTCTCCTGGAACTGATTGATCCACAGAGATTGCCTTTGATTGCATATAACACTGATGAGCAGAGTCTTGATTTTTCCAGGTTCCTTGGCATGTCCCTTGTGGAGGTGTGTGCTACGGTGATGGCAATTTGGTTTTTATTGCAAATGATTGGCATACCGCATTGCTACCAGTGTATTTGAAAGCATACTATCGTGACAATGGCCTGATGATGTACACACGATCAGTCCTTGTCATCCACAACATAGCACATCAGGTATGCTGTAATTGATGGGCTTGAATTTTAACTAATTTTTTTGAAGTTTGTTTATTATAGCTGCACCCATAATTGTAATATTGTATACATCTGCTTGTCAATACATTGTTGCCAGCCTCCTTCAATGTTTGTAATTCTATCAATCTGGCACAATCTCTCACCTAAAACAGTCATAATGTTTGCATGGTGATGTTTATTCCAGAGAATGTAAAGCCTATCGTGTAAAATATTGCTGCATAATATATGGCTTCTCTCACTGAAGTTTCTTTGCACATTCTGGGAAGCATTTCAAAATCTTTATTTGATACTTCCTCTGTTTCTTAGATATATTACTTTGATTATTACACTATTTACACACTCTGCTTCTCTCATTCTACTCATATCATTGTACAATATCAAAATATCAATTTTTAAAAAATATTTTTTCCTTATAGATTATCAAAGATATTAATGGTTGAAAACATGCATTGGCAAACTTTAGAAGAGGAGTATTTAATCCAAATAAAAATAAAATTAAAGAAAAAAAAAAGAAAAAGAAAAAAGAAAGGCCTTCTGCTTCCTTAACTATTCCATGATCCATATATGCATTTAGAAGCGTCTATATTGTAACTTGTCGGTTTCTCCAATTCTCATATCTAAGCTGGATGCAACATATTCGCATTCTTCACGATGATTGCTGAGCAGCATCTAATTTTTGTAGAAACATGAAGTTTTTCGTACAAATCATTATATGTGAGTGGCTCCTTCCTTTTGGCCCAAATGTGCTGCAACCCAACCCTAGACATGTAATCATCTTTTGACTTCGTGCATCATCATGAACAAGGTCCACTTATAAACAATGCCAAACATTACTCTTTCCATGCTAGACCAGCTAAGATCTGATTTTGTATTGACTTCTGAGTTATTTAACCAATTGATCACTGTCAGGGTCGTGGTCCTGTAGATGACTTCTCCTGCGTGGATCTTCCACCACACTACATAGACTACTTCAAGATGTATGATCCAGTTGGCGGAGAGCATTTCAATATCTTTGCTGCTGGTCTCAAGGCTGCTGATCGCATAGTGACTGTAAGTCATGGGTATGCATGGGAGCTGAAAACTCAGGAAGGCGGTTGGGGTTTAGATGGGATTATCAGCGAGAATGATTGGAAATTAAGAGGCATAGTGAATGGGATCGATGTGAAAGAATGGAACCCACAAGTGGATGTTCATCTACAATCTGACGGGTACATTAACTATTCCCTTGAGACGCTGAAACCTGGCAAATCACAGTGTAAGGCAGCACTGCAAAAGGAGCTCGGTTTGCCTGTTCGAGATGATGTCCCATTGATTGGTTTTATCGGAAGGCTAGATAACCAGAAAGGTGTTGATATCATAGCAGAATCAATTCCTTGGTTAATGGGCCTAGACGTGCAGCTAGTTATGTTGGGAACAGGGAGGCAGGATCTGGAACAGATGCTCAAGCAATTTGAAAGCCAATACCCAGATAAAGTAAGGGGATGGGTTGGGTTTTCTGTGAAGACGGCTCACCGAATCACTGCTGGAGCAGATATATTACTTATGCCTTCGAGGTTTGAGCCTTGTGGGCTTAATCAGCTATATGCAATGAAGTATGGAACTATTCCTGTTGTTCATGCTGTTGGTGGGCTGAAAGATACTGTCCAACCTTTTGATCCATATAGCAATTCTGGTCTTGGCTGGACATTTGATCGGGCCGAGGCACACCGCCTGATTCATGCTTTAGGCAATTGTTTATTGACATTCCGTCAGTATAAAGACAGTTGGGAAGGTCTCCAAACACGAGGGATGACACAGGATCTTAGTTGGGACCATGCTGCTGAGATTTATGAGGAAGTCCTTGTTGCAGCCAAGTACCACTGGTAAACTGTTGGGTTACTATTGAAGTACACCTTTGGTTCAGTCCAGGTGTTTTGTCAATACTCTTTCAGAGTGAAAGGCAGTTGTTTCTGATCATGGAGGAACTTGGATAAATGGAATTTTAGGTAAATATTTTTTCTGGTTAATATACAAGTTCCTTGCCATGTATCTGGTTCAATCTTTTATTCTGAGAGTATTCAGATTTTTAGAGACTGCAAAATTACAAATGGGAGTGGCCAACAGCGGTATAATGTGCTCAGTAGCCTCTTGTAGAACTAACATCATATAGCAGAACATTAAATACAGTTGAATAAGTCTAGTGCTTGCCGTTGTCAGTTGCTCTCCCATTGTTCTATAAATAAATTGTAATACTTGTATAAATCAAGGTTAAGATCTTCAGTCTTAACATCAATTAATCTCCTGCTGGTGTTTTTTTTGCCTTTTGTTTTGTACTCGTATTAAATTGGCTCCGGCGAAGTGGAAGGTGACTGAAAGAATAGTGCCTGGAAGAATAGTGCCGTGAAGTGGTGGAGTGATGGGAAGCACTATGAGTAGATGGGTGATGGCAGTTTTCTGTTTTCCGTTTTTTGTTTTGGGAAGCACAATGGGCCATAGTATGATAATAATTCTAATACTAGTCACATTATGATTTCTATATTTTAAGTTAACACTTCACCAAAACCCCAATACTTAATTTTTTTTTATTTTTATTTTTATAAATAAGAAACTAGCAATAACTATCTATCCCACTAATTTCCTAATTTTTTTTTCTCAAGGGACTCTCTAATAACTACCAACATTTTATTTTGTGTTTTCTTTAGCGAATAACATATCACGTGCATCAGCATGAGTACGCTCTAGTATTTGATAATTTCCTTTTTTTTTTTTAACAAATAGATAACATATTTATTTGGTTAATAATTACTAAATCTAAATTAGACTAAAAACTTGTTAAAAAAAATAAATTATAAAACTCAACTGATTTTATTTTTTTTTTAAAAAAAATAAAATCAGAAGTCCAAACTAAGCATGGTTTTAGTCTACTTCGTATAAATAATATACTTATGAGTTAATAGAAATGGAAGGTACTGAACTTTAATAGTTGAAGCAACTAAGGTACTGAACTTTGGACCATGACAAATAAGGTACTGAAACCATCATCGAAGGTAAGTTTTCTTGAAATGACATCTTCCAACCAGTTACCTCTTTTTTTATTACAAAAAATGTTTGAAATTAAATAAAAATCAAACTAAAAAAAATTAAAAAAAAAAAATCAAATAAACCAAAAAAAAAAAACTAAAAAAAAAAAAGAAAAAAAAAAAACCTAAAATATGAAATTAAACTCAAATAAACAAATCAAACTAAAAACACAACAAAAACTAAGAAAAAAAAACACACCCATTTTTGGACCAACAACTACCCATTTTCGGACCAATCACCATCGCCCTCCACTTACACCAATACGGATTTTTTACGAAAATAAGCTTAATTGGCAAACAATTTACCAATCTAGACGCGTGACCAAACTATTTACGAAACTGAGCTTCTGACATAAAACGCTGCCTCGGTCAGCGTTTTACCTTTGGTTATTATTTTTTTTTATAAAATTTCGTATTATGTGAAATACAAATTTAAAAAAAAATTGGAAATACAGTAAAACGCTGACTCAGTTAGCGTTTTTCTTGTATCCATAACAGAGAAAAACGCTGACTGAGTCAGCGTTTTACACCTAAGCATAAAACGCTGCCTCAGTCAGCGTTTTATCTGTTGGCTGAAGGCAGCAACAGCAGGCCCCCAACAGCAGCCAGTGCAGCCCCCTTCCACATCCACCACCCTCTCCACATCCACCAACACCACCACCCTCCTCCTCCACATCCTCCACCACCCTCCTCCTCCACATCCACCACCACCATCACCCTCCTCCTCCACATCCACCACCACCACCACCACCCTCCTCCTCCACATCCACCACCACCATCACCCTCCTCCTCCACATCCACCACCACCACCACCACCCTCCTCCTCCACATCCACCACCACCATCACCCTCCTCCTCCACATCTTCCACCACCCTCCTCCTCCACATCCACCACCTCCACCACCCATCCTCCTCCACATCCACCACCTCCACATCCACAATTTATTTTGAACGAAATGAGTCAAACGTGGACAAATAAGGAATTTAAAATTCAAACAAGACATAAATTCATTCAAATAATTATTCAAATAATAATGTAATGTAAGTGTTATGTACAACAAACTAGAGAAGGTCATTACAACAAATAAATCAGATAATTCTATCCTATTCTGACTTATCAATTTGGTGTAACGGCTCTCTATCTAGTATGTCCACTCTCGGCATTTGACGACGGCTGTAGTGACGGACCGTGGTAAATGGGTTCGGGCGTACTGGCGGAGTCAGCTGGTTGGAAGATGGGTCATCAGGATGACGTAGGGGCGCGAACTGCGAATGTCGTACTCCTCTGCGCCCGTGAATGACGAAGGATCACCCCCACAGCTACTCTGGCCAGCCTCAAACTGTGAGTGACTAGAGTGGCCGCCATGATCGTCCCGGGGGTGGACGAGATAGGCGTGACCATATCTCTGCAAGGTAGCCATGCCCATATCTCGCACCCGCTCGACCTGTGCTCTGGGCGGCTCAGGTATGCCTGGAAGGACGTCCGACAGTGCGTCAACCATCGCCGTCATATCCAACGCCTGCAGTAATTAAGGATGAGTTAGTTGAATGATATACAAATTTAAAATTGATAAAAATAAGTTAATCAAATACACTTACATATCCCCTGATCACGTCAAAGGATGGATGGTAATGTGCGGATGGCGGTGTGTAGCTGGGGTTGATGAAACGCCGTGTAATCCGCATGTACCACTCCAATTTAGGGCTTTTATACTAGACAATTATCAAATTACAACAAACCAACTTAGAATTATCAACATAATTGTCAATTTACATCAAACTAACTTAGAATAAACAACAACATTATCAAATTAAAACAATGTAGTATATATAATTATCAAACTAACCTAGGTTTTTAAATTTTAAAAACAAATAAGTGAGAAGTACTAACAATGTGATTATAAAGAAGAGGAGAGGCGCGGCGGCAGCAGGCAATAGGCGGCGGCGACGGCGGCAGGCAGCAGGCGGCGGCGACGACGGCGACGGCAGAGCTTTGAGGAAGATAGGCTATTGCGTGAGGAAGAGTGAGTTTGAGTTTTTAGTTTTGAGGAAGAGTGAGTGCGCGAAAAATATACCAGGCAAAACCGCTGACTCAGTCAGCGTTTTAAGGGCTGACAAAAACGCTGACTGAGGCAGCGTTTTTATGTATTTCCATATTTTTTTAAAAAAAGATTTGTATTTCACTAAATAAGAAATTTTTAAAAAATAATAACAGAGGTAAAACGCTGACCACGCGTCTATATTCGTAAATAGACGCGTCTATATTCGTAAATAGTTTGCTAATAGGGCTCAGTTTCGTAAAAAATCCCACCAATACCCACCCTGAGACCAGCATACCACCCCCAAACTCCACCACCACGGGGCCCCGACAAACCACCAAAAATACAACAAAATATACCATAGCCAAAATAACCCAAAATACAAAAATAAGACTAATCAACCGAAAATTAACCGAAAATCGAAATAAACTAAACATAATTAAAAAAAATAACAAAGTCTAAAAAGAAAAAAAAATCACAATAAAATAAACAAAAGAAACACAAATATCAACATATCTATCTCAAATTTCAATTTATATGGGTTTATACGGTCAAATTCGACAATGAAAACACTAAATCTGGAATTTTTATGGTTAAATTTGACCACTTAAATCACGAACGAAAGTGACGAACGAGAAAAAGGAACCTGAAAAACCATATTGAACGAGATAGAGGAGATCACAGGTGCAAAGAGGGGGTCTTGATTGAGAAAAAATATGAGAAGATCGAATGAGAACAAATTGTAATTTTATGTGAGAAGAGAGAGAAAGAAAGAGAATAGAGAGGGTTTCCTTGTTAAATTTCCCTTTTTTTTTAATTTAATTTCCTTTTTTATGTCAGAATATAATTTTCTTTTTTTAATTCAATGAAAACTTCAGCACCTTCTGATTTATATTATATGTCAACAAATTTATTTTCCCTTGAAGGTCATAACTTGTTTGAGGAGTTAATAGTAATACAAGGTACTTTTGCCAAAAGTTGTAGGGAAGTTACCGAGGTTTGGTTTGTTGCAGGCAAGGTACTGAAATAGGTTTCCAGGCCAAATAACCTATTGTAACTGGTTACTAACTAAAAAAAAAAAGGAAAATGATATTTTCTGGCATTACTAAGGCAAGGTACTAATGTTTTGATGTTTCCCACAAAATAACTGTTACAAATGAAGTAGCCGTTGAAGTTCAAAATAATAGTAAAATTGCAACTATAAATCAGTAATGCTTCATGCTCAACAGCTGCTGCATCATCAAACATTCCTGTAAAAAATCAAAAGATTAAATTGCAAATTGAGTTTGAATTTTCAAAAAAAAAAAATATTAGCTGCATGTTTAGAATGAATGCAACAGGTAATAGATGTCATTTTGGCCTACTAGTATCTAAGAGCACGGTGTGGACAAAGGATAATCCTGAGAGAAGGTTCCTTGCGTGCCATGATTATGATGCTGAAACAAAAAGAAGAGGCTGCAAGTTCTTCAAATGGGTGGACATAGTAGTGCTGTTACGATTAATGTGGGGTTCAATTGTGATATGTGGAAATTTATTCTGTTCGTGTGTGTAGCAATCATGTGGTTTGCTTTGAAGAAGTAACTATAATCAGCACTAATAGTAGCAAAATAAATTATAAGTTGTTTACCTTAGTTAATGCTTTCCAGTTCTCTTTACTCTAGCTAAATCCCGTAGTATTTTTGGTGTAATTCTGTTAGCCTATATGGCGTTAATAATATATATACCTAGATGGAATCCCGTGCGATGCACGGTTTTTTATACATAAATCTCATGAAAAAGATTTTTTTCATTAAATCCTATAATTTTTTATTTTATTTTGCTTGTTAGAAAACGGATAATTTGTTTTATTTTTATGCAACTTATAATGCGACCTTAATTTACTAATATTAGTTTTATGAAAATTATAAGTATGATATATATTAGAATAAAATCATAATCCTGTTCATATTTTTTTAACCTATGATTTGTTTGTATAACGAAAACACGTTGTTCCACTATACATATATAGTTATAGAATTACTATTTTTCTTTCACAAACAATAACTTAGACCACCATTATTCTTTTACTCCGTAGTAACTTTATACAATGAAAAATTAATAAAGTAAACCCAAAACTATAGGGTTAAAATAAAGACGGTGGGAGTAATAGTAAAAGATATGACTTTATAAATTTTTAAATAGTTAAATGAAATATATATATACTACCAAGAGTGTTGCATTACTAAAATTAATCTAATTGAATAAAATTAAATCTTTATAATGAAATTTCATTATCATATGTCTTAATAATAGAGTTATATGTATACACTACTACAATGATTTTTACAATAATAATATAGATATTCTACTAGAAACTATAATACACAAAAAATAAAAATTATCAGAGACATCTCTTACAATCTTTAATTTTTTTTTCCTACTATTGTAACATTATAGTTGACTTAGGGTCTGTTTGATTTACTGAACTGAGCTGAGGTGAACTGAACTGAACTAAATATTTTATGAGAGAGGGAAATTAGGAACTGAACAGAACTGAACTGAGAATAAGCTTAAGAGAACAGACCCTTACTTTTCCAATAATTTCTTTCAATTGGCGCATGGACATAATCCCTTCAAATACAGAATAATTAATATTAAGTTACAATTAAGTTGTTTAACAAAATTTAATACGATAAGTAACATAATTAGATTAGGTAAAATAAAACAAAATATACATCTTATAAAATAATGAATAACAATCAATTTATTTTGTTTACCATCAGAAAGCCTTGATATACTTACATTATTTCCAATATTTTTTGTACTGTTAATCAACGAATTAGACCTGAAAAAAATTCACACCATGAAAAAGTGTAGATAAATAATATTCACATGGTTGTGTTTTTTGTATAGTAAATATATATATATATATATATATATATATATATATATATATATATATATATATATATATATATTGTCTATTTACAATTGAAAAAAAAAATCAAAATTATAATTTTGAGAGGATTTATACAAATCTTAAATATCATCCTATCTTATATATTTGTGGAGTAGCAAATAAATCTCTTATAAAAATTTTATCTAATCATGAAATGGGTTGCTAGATAAGATAAAAATTGAACATTATTGTTTTTTTTTTTTTTTTTTTTTTGAATATTGATAAAGACTAAACATTATTGTTATTTATCTTTTTTTTGAAGAATATTAGTTAATTATTAATAATTTATATTTCTTTTAATTTTTTTTAAAAAAAATTGATTGAACGTTTTCTTAAAAACAAAATGAACATATATTTTCCTTTTTCAAATATTTAATTTTAAAGTGTTTGTATATAATATTTGTATAATTTATAGTTTTTTTTTTAATTTAAATCCTAATATCAAAAGATCATCTTTTAAAAAAGATAATTTTTAGTTTAAAAATAATTTAAATAATAAATCATTATTCGTCGTTTTTACCTACGTGGCAAAAATTTTAAATTTCATTCATCACTTTTGCTTATGTGGCGAGTGAATTTTTTATTTCTAAAATAAAATACAAATATAACTTTTAATTGGTTAAAATAATACCGTGCGATGCACGAATTATCATACATATATCTCAAGAAAAGATATTTTCCTATATACTCTAAGTTTTTGTTTTTTTTTTTATAATTATTTGATTTATTTACAATTTCATAATTTCAGACAAAAAAAAATAACAAATAATAATTTAATTAAATGGATATTGACAATTACAAAAGTTTTTTTTTAATGTAATTTATAATGCTACTTAATTTATTGTTGTTTTGTATTTTATTCGTTGTTGTTGGTTATATGACAATAATATGATATCTTTAAAAAAAATGTTAATATGATATTTCATTGATTACATATTAGCATAAAATCTTTAATGTGAAAAGATAATAATTTTTTATTTTTAAAATAATTTAAATCCTAAATCATTATTCGTAGAACAAAATCAAAAATAAAAATAAAATTATAATAATCAATTTTAAAAAAAAATTGTAGAACAAAGTTGACTTTAATTGAGGGAACGTAATCACCCTGTAATTAAAAATAAAAAAATTAAGTTAATTTTATGAGTTAATTAAGCTACCTAAATCACAAAAAAATTGTTTTAATCATAAAATTAATTGATAAAAACTAAAAGGTTCATTAAAAGATTTAATAAATGTAAACGATTTATAAAGATATAATACCTTCTCATCCAATAAGATTATCAAGCGAGAAACTCGTACTTTGATATTCCAAAGATTTTTGCTCGAATTTAATTCTCTGATTAAATTAGATATGCATGTAAAAACAAAATTCAGTAAACAAAACATAAACATATAATCATTAAGTATCCCAAATAAACATAATTTAATCAATAATCACAAATATACATTTAAACATGGGTTTTAAAAATTAGGCTAAGAATTACCCAGTCATTGATGACCTAATAAAACCGACACAAATTAATGACACAAAATTTGCTTGGTTTGCTTTTGTATTGATACGAAATTTTGTTGGTGTGATATGATACATCAATTTATAATGGTAAATATCACAAATTTTAATTTAATTATAATTAAGGAATAATATTAATTTCTTATCACAAACACTATTAAAATTTATCTTATAATAGTAGTTATATAAATCCTATATCTAAAGATGATTAGTTTAAAAGATAACTTTTAGTTTTTTAAATAAATTAAATCCTAATAAATCAATATTCGTTGTTTTTACTTACGTGGCAAAACTCTTAAATCTCATTCACTTTTACTTAGGTGGCAAACGGATTTTTTAATTCTAAAATAAAATAGAAATCTGATTTTTAATTGGTCGAAATAATGCCTTTGCTTATCTGGCTCGCCGAATGCTCTTAAAAAAATGCCTACTTTATATATATATATATTAGATTTTAAAGTTGCGTTGGATTGAAACACATGTGTTTAATTACCTGTAGTGCCTGACTTGATATTGTGTTATGTGGCTGTTGGCTTGACATGGGGTACTCTTGACGAAAAGAGTTAACAAATTGCTCCCCCTCAATGTCAGTATAAAAGGCTTTATGAGGTTGTGGTTGAGTGGCCCTATTTTCAATTGGTAAAGGGCCTGTTTGAGGCTGAGCATCTTGTATAAAAAAAAAATGTACCTGTTACTGAAAATACAAGAATGGTGACTACATAAAAATTCAATAATATGGCAACAAACTTACAGTAGCAACCCTTTGAAAACCATTAGAGTAAGTATATAATCCTACTCCCCTGCAGTGCATTGGAATAGAGCTACTCCATATACCTCAGGCTCTGTTTGATCAGGTGGGGTAGTTCTATGATGTTGCCTCTCTTGCCCCACATTCTTGCAGCTCCTCTTATTATTCCCTTCCATACCACATAGGTTGTAGGATTAATAATGAAATAACCAACAAAAATCAATTTTCAATCCATGTTCAAGATATAATTTGAGAGAGAACAAATAACATATATAAATTTTTATCACATCAATCACCAAGTTTGATGCAATAAGGGTTTAAATTAATCAAAGCTTAACACAAAATAGGGAAAAGATTAGAGGAGAAATCACATAGATTTCAATAATCACAAAGATTATGGGTAGAGAGAGAAAATCTCATAAGATTCAAAATTAAGCAAAAAGTTGTTCCCAAAAGCAAGTTTAGCCCTATTTAAAGGCTTTACAAACAAAACCTAGAGTTCATGAATTACCCCTTGGATTTCAAATGAAAGGCCAAGATTAGAAGCAAGCTAAGAAAAACAAAAAGAAAGAACAAAAGCCACTACAAAATAGGGGCTCTAGAACGGTCGCTCTAGAGGGTTGGAGTGGTCGCTTCGCACAAATAGAGCAATCGCTCCGATACTTCTACCAAAAATCTCAATTTATGATGGATCGGATGCTCTAAAAGGTGAAGTGGGCGTTCCGAAGGGTGGAGCGGTCACTCCAGCAGTTCTGCCTAGACAACTCGATTTCAAACGCTCATAACTTCTTCATTTCTCACTCAAATTAGGCATGTGACCTTTCGTTGGAAAGCTCTTGGACTCTACTTTCATCTCCAATTTGAATCAATTGAAAACTTCTTGTAAAAAAAATTATATAGCCATTTGAAGTTGAGTAGTCCATTTTTGATTAAGTACAAACCTCTATTTCTCATGCTTCATCTTCAACCATCAATTGTAAAATTAAGACACAAGGATCACTTTTATTCACCTAAGCCACATTATTAAATAGGGAATCTATCCAAAAAGCATATTGGATCCATAAATGCCACTAAACGGATCATATATCCATATAACCCGTTGTAAGGAATTTTAAAACTCAACCTTTTGAGCCCCACTGTGTTCATGCTTTTAGGCATGGCGGCACTCCAAGGGAAGAAAGCTAGAAATAGAAGAGTCGCCAACAAGTTATAGGAACTTGTAAACCATACATGGATGTGAAGGTTACACCCCATTCACGATCATGGAGATCACTAACTTCATTGTGGTCGGAACCATGACTGGATATTTTGTGATGATGGTACGAATACAACCTAAAAGAGATTGAATCCGCCCTAAATCGGCCTCTACTTAATTCTTATGATAATCATGTGCGCTTTTCGATTAACATACATACATCAAGTTAATCCTAAACCTGTTTAATCTACGTTGGTTAAGGCTAAAAGGAAATTCATGAGACTCTTCAACTCTTCACCTAACTCGATAATCAAAGACGTGAAAGGTACTCATCACTGGGTTTGGTTTTTGGGGAGACACAATCAGGTGTCTACAGAAGCCCCCACTTTGACTGAGTTTGGAGATATGTAAGTTTCGAAAACTCTAGTCAAAGTAGATCGAAAGGGATGGAGAATGATTCACAACGTTCTGCGATCCTTAACCATTCTTTTTAACGCCGGTACCTGCAGAAAGCGCCAGTTCTACAAATAAAGAGTTAAGGGGAAAGAAACGCGTATCTGAGTTTTCCCGAGCACACGTCTCTGGGTGACATCAATTTTGCTGAATCAAAGTTGTTTTGCTTGACAACCTCCACATCCTAGGGAGCGCTGATGGGCGTTAGAACCGTCGCACATTCCACACTCATTCAAACACATTTATAAGCAAACACCTCACAAACTAAGTACAATGATAAGTAAGAGTTCGGTCCACAAGGAACGGGGTACAATTGCTAAAGATCTTAACACTCAAGCTAATTCAAAGTCTTTTGTTGAAAGGGGTGTTCATCAAGTAGACAACAAACTATTGTTCTAAATCAATTAATTAAAAGCACTATGGAATGGGATCCACTCAACCATGGAAATTAGGCATATTGGGAGTAAAAGAGACAATAGATAGCAAGGACTATATGTAAGACCAACCTTATGCAATTAGGAAAACAACTCACACTCCTAAGATCCCTCATTAGTTTAGCATTGGAGATACATAATAAAATTGCAATAAGTAATGACATAATTAATCTACATTTCCATGTCAAACTAAGCATAACATGCCATCAAGCTCCAAATTCAAGGGTAGCTACTCCTATCATAAAGAACTAACAAGCAATCTCATACAATCAATTTAATCACAAATCAAACATCAATACTTCTCCCAAGTTTACTTAATTAATCATTAGGTTGAGTTTAACCCCTAGCAAAGAGGACTACTTACAACTCATTTTGAGTGACATGCAAATCAAGATTAGGGTTCTAACTAGGTCAATAATTGGGGAAAAGTGATTAACTAATGATAAAACTAACATTCAACAACAAACAATCAAGATCTAAAGAGATTAAGGTGCCATGCAATAACAAAATAAAATCAGAATATAAATAGAGAAAAGTGAAAGAAGTTGCTAATTGAAGCTTCATATGTTGAAAACAATTGCTGAAATGTTGAGAAAAATCCTTGAAACTTGCTACTACAATGATTAATTTGAGGGTTTCTAAGCTAAAATACCAAATATGATTGTTTCAAACTAAGAGAAAGATGCTAAGAACTATGCTACTGCTGCCTGTTTTAAAACGAACTAAAGGGGTAGTATTCATACTCCCCGAATTACATAGGTCAATTTGTCAAAAGACAACGGATTTTCAGCTAGGAGCGCTCGCTCCTTATACATGCGCGCCTGCTCCTCTACTCATCAAAAGATTAGCATATTCAAAACTCTAGGGAGGAGCGCCCGCTCCTCGCAGGATGCGCGCCCGCTCCTCGCAGGATGCGCGCCCGCTCCTCGCACTTTCAACATGAGACAGATTTGAGCAAATAGGGAGGAGCGCCCGCTCCTATCAGGGTGCACGCCCACTCCTTTTATCTAAGATTGAGGCAGATTCTAGCAGACCAGCTAGGAGCACCCGCTCTGTCGTGACTACACGCTCGCTCCAGCTGTTCTCAGAATATAGGCAGAATGTTGAAGTCTTAGAGGAGCGTCCGCTCTAGCTCAGGTGCACGCCCGCTCCTCACAGGATCAGAATCATGGTAGAATTGTGTAAACTTTGCAGGAGCGCCCGCTCCTGGGGAGGTGACTGCCCGCTCCACCAGGAGCGACCTTTCCCTTCATCACTTTATGCCTCTAATTTCGATCCATGAACTTCCTTGGTTTGCCTCACTTCACCATTACCTGCAAATTAAGTATACAAACACACAAGGAGGGGGGGACAAAGCCAAAATGCAACATTTATATACAAAAGGGGTTAGAAAGAGGGGAAAAGATTTTAAAATCGGGTAAAAATCACCACAATAAGTGGTCAAATAAACCACTTATCAATTATATACAAAAGGGGTTAGAAAGAGGGGAAAAGATTATAAATTGGGTAAAATTCACCACAATAAGTGGTCAAATAAACCACTTATCAAGCGCCCTTGAAGATCGCTGTGCTTCGCCATCTTCAAATCAAAGTGACGACGTCATCGAAGACAGTAGTGCTTCGCTATCTTCAAATCAAAGTGACAATGTCACTGAAGATCGTTGTGCTTCGCCATCTTCAAATCAAAGGGGGGACAACCTCCACATCCTAGGGAATGTTGTCGAAGACCACTACTCCTTGAGCCGCCTTCAAATCAAAAGGGGACAACTTCCACATCCTAGGGAATATTGTCGAAGACCACTACTCCTTGAGCCGGCTTCAAATCTTCTCGCCTTCACTCCTTGGAAGTGGTAGCTTCTCTTTCCTTGGAAAATCCACCGTAAAACCTCATTCCTCAAGGTCTTACCGAGCTTTACATTAATTTTCGTAGAAATCTTCCATCCTAGGAATCCTTTGTGATTATGACCAATCACTAATCAATCAACGCTCTTAATCAATCCTCAAATATGCTTAATCTATTATGAAGTGTACTCAATCAATCAATAAGGTGATCTTCATCAGGCTGATCATCAATCAAAATTGTAATCAGGTCGATTACTAATCAAATCAAATCAAATATTTATTATTTGCTCATTATGAGGCTCAAAAGAATCAAATGCGCATAAGGAAGCTCAAATGGATAAACATGGACCAACAAATCAAGTTGTGGGACCCTCAAATGCTGACGCATGCGAAAATCAGAACCATCACATGGCATAAGGTTTATCGCGCCGTGATGAATTCACAAAATTCCAGATTTAAACCTTTATTCTTCCTCTTTTCACTGCTGCTGCTCATTTTCGACATTCGCTCGCGGAACTTCAACTTTCTCAATCTTGGTCGTTTCTTAACCAAATTCGCTCAATTTTGTCTCAAATCGTCTCATTTTCACTCAACCATACCGATCTATGTAAGTTTTGCTCAACCTCTTTTTATTTCGGGTGAATTTTGAGCATGTATTTTGCGTTTTTTCGAAAAATCTGAAATGTATCTTCCTTGTTTGCTCAATTTTTATCAAAATTATTGGCATGAAATTTCTTGTATGTGTTTGTATGTTTCTTTGTGAGCAATTTGAGACTAGAACCGTTTGATTTGGTGAAGAAACGAGCATTTTACCATTGTTGAACACTCTAGGTTCGTGAGTACAACGTGGCTTGTTCTTGATGATTCTTCTGCTCTTTGTGCTTAATTTGTTACAATATTTGTCATAAACTTGCAAGAAATTGTTTTTGATGCTCAAAATCTTTATTGTTGTGCGAATCAAAATCATGCTCTATTTTTGCATTTTTGTACTCTGCTTTTGACGAACATAGTATAATGCGGCTAGGCGAACTTAAATACTATAAACCATTTAATTTAATGTTTTTATGGCAATAATAAATAGTATGGCTCGACGTCGAGATTCTGGCTCACATTCCCGCTCGTCTCACCGAGAGGACGAGCCTGTACGAGTGAGACGACGCCTCCACCAGCCAGGCGTGGTCTCTCCCTCAGTGAGATGAGCACACCTTGGCCTTTCAGCCGGTTCACCACATCTCCCAGCGAGTTTTGCTAGGTCTTATTGAGGAGCATGTGCGTTGCCATGGTTCGGGCAACAACACCATTCTATCTTTGTACCGCCAGCACATTGCTAGGAACGAGGGGATGATAGTGCTTTGGGTTGACTCCCCTTTTGTGAGTTGTTGAGGCCTTCCAGTGCTTTCAGGAGAGCTGCTTCATTGTTCGTGGTGCCTTGGAGTTCTTCTAGGATGCGACGAACACCTTCCATTTCCCATGGGGTGAGATGACTATTACCCCACTTGACTTTTCTGTTATTAGTGGACTCAAGTTTCGCCCGGCTCGATTCCTGCGGACGAGCTGCTGTCGCTGGCTATTTCAGAGACTGGAGATCTTCTAGGTCTGATTGTATATAGGGCCCCTGCTGAGGCCAGAGATATTAACTCGAGTATGAGGTCGATTCGTACTCAACTGTTGGCGGATGCTTACGATGATGATGCGACTACGCTAGAGCAGCGGGTTCGCAGTTTTGTTCTTATTCTCCTATCGGGGACCATTTCTCCTAACAGGGGAAGCCGTGTTTTACTGCGCTATCTGCCTGCGCTGCGCGACCTCCAGCGGGTCAGTATGTTTGAATGGGCCAACATTGGCTATGCTGATCTCCTTCTAGGGCTGTGGCTGGGGTGCCACCAACGACACTGCGGAGCGGAGATCTCCGTTTCTGGCCTTTGGAAGGTCTTAGAGGTACATCTTCTTCCAAACTAGTGATCTTATCTTAAGTTTCGATTTTCCATTAGCTCTGAGCCTTCTTGGATTTTTCGCAGGTTTGGCTCTATGAGTATGTTCCTTCACTGGCCCCGGCTAGGCCTAGGGCTAGAGAGCTCCCGGTGGCTGCCAACTGGCAGGACCGCTGTGCTGGTCTAATTTCCGCAGCTGTTGTCAGGGGTGTCATCCTTGATGTAAGGACATTTCTTGTTTTTCGATTCTCTAGGTTTTATCATGAGTGTTTGACATATATATTTTGTTTTAGCGCCCTGCCGTTCGATATCGTCCATGGACCGACTTGGGCGATTTCCGGCTGGCTTTCCAGTACACAGTCAAAAGGCGTTTCTTCTGGGGTACCTACAATGTAGTGTGGTACCTGGGTGAGAGAGTGGCTATTCAGCACTCCTCAGATGTACCTCTGGTTCCCGGGGATCATCCTGCTTTGATGATGACTCAGGATAAACACCAACTGCATTCTATGGATAGTGCCATATGTGAGGACTTCCGGAGGCATATCTACCTCGGCCGCTCTTATGAAGAGGAGTTGCTCCCTTGATTAGCTCGTCCACTATACTGCGAGGAGGTTTGCAATTATTCATCATTTAGTTCATCTTTTCTATAGACCCCAGCGATGCTAATTATCGGATTATCTTGTAGAAGGAGAGAGAGCATGAGGTGTTTGAGCCCCCGCGCATGTCTATTCGCTACCAAGGGATTCATGATCCCATTGAGGAGATGATCCCTCCAGCCCCAGAGGAGTGGCGACTGGTGGAGTTTTTATACTTTCTTCAGTTTCTTACATGTATCATTCTGTTTTCTAATGTTATCTGATTTTTGCAGTTCTCTCAAGAGGTGATGGTGCGGGTGGAAGCTGATCTTGACGCCTGTCGATATCAGCTGGCGAGGTAGAGCCACCGGGAATCATGTCGACGTACGGAGGACGTTGCACCAGTAGGTCTTTATGCACTTCTTTTTGTTTATCTATTTTGCTTTCTTATGACTAACTTGCATTTCTTTGTCTTTGTTACTGCCTGGTCCTCGGTCACGTACTCGTTCGAGGCCAGAGGGCTCAAGAGAGGCAGAGCGAGGCGTCGACGCACCTCATTGGAGATCCCAGGCAGGCGGGAGGTGTCTGGCCAGGCGGAGGGAAATGATGATAACAGCCCTAGTCATGGAACCTCGTCAACGGATATGATCCTACCTGGGTATGGTACTCCGGTGGTACGCCCTCACGTGGTTTCAGACGCGTTTGTGGCCGGTCCATCGTCTTAGTTTGGTGGTGAGACGTACGAGGTTAGCTCGTCGTCACAGCAGTCTTGGCCTACTCCTCCTGCTCAGCAGCACAACTTTTAGGGAGATCTGCAGTTCACTCAGTAGGCTGGCCCTACGATCGTAATCCCCCCCAACGGGCGGTGGTGATTCTCCTCAAGTGCTGACTCCTCAATCTGTGTTCTTCTATGATACGATGGGCATTTCTCAGGATCGTCCTCCAGCACCCTAGATTTCTCTACATTATTATTCATTTTCTGGACTATTTGGACTTTGCTGATGGTGTGTTATACATTTTATTGACACTTATATTCATATGTATATATTAGACTCTATCTGTTTAGACTTTATCTATTTTAAGTACTCTTTATGTGCATCTGAGTGTGTGATTTTGTGACAAATTTTGCGCAAAAATTCCGTCATTTTTTTTATCATTGGAGGGTATCCGAATTTTTCCCCCAAAAAGAAAAAATAAAAAAGGGAATGAGGAAATCGTAAGTTTATAATTGATTAATTTGAAATTCTTACAAAAAGAAATTCAAATCAACTAGAATTAAATCAAAAAGGGTTGAGTCATTATAGGAAAAGGTGACCAGAATTCGATGAGGTAGGAAAAGTGAAAAAAGTTAGATAAAATCTTGATAATCTAAGTACAAATTCGAATCAAAATCAAATCAATGAATTAATTAGGACGCGCCTTTTTCATCGCTGACATCAAGTTCCATTGCGGCGCAACAGGCTTATCGTGTTGTAATGGACCTGGAGAATCCATCTTCGAATAAAATTCAATTTCTGCTTCAATTTTGTTTATAAAAAGCCCCCGAATTCGTCATATTCTGCATAATTCGAGTCATTAGCTTCTATATTCTCTTAGCTTCCATAATTTAGTAATCATGTCTAAGAATTTTTGTGAAATCACCCGTGAGTGGTGTCGGTCTCTGACCACTAGTGAGAAAAGAGAACTAGAACATCTCAATATGAATGGTCTATTGGGTATAAAGGGGGTGGATTTTGATTTTGATTTTATTCATGCCGCCATAGAATATTGGGTACCCAACACTCATTGTTTTAGGCTAGGAAACGATGAAATTAGCCCCCTGTCGGAAGCATTGGGTGCTATTTTTGGCTTTCCCTCTTTGCATCTTTTCGTAATCCCCACAATATGTGAATATTATTATAAGGATTTTGAGCATTTTTATAATCTTAGGGAGACTGATTTAAAATCTATAGTTCATTGGAAAGAAGTAGATCTAAGAAAATTTGCATCTTTTTTCTTTAATAGATCTAAGTCTAATTCTTTTCACATATATAGATGGAGATTTTTTCTTTTTTGCATGTTTAGCCTATTCTTGCTCACTAGTGGTAGTATCCATACGAGTCAAGCTATATTAGCATCCGTTATGGAGCAAATTGATGCTGGAAGAAATACAATGCCTTTAATTGTTGGAGAAACAATGATGAGTTTAGATGAATTGAAAAAGGATCCCAAAACACCAATTCGAGGATCTCGAATATTATTACTAGTAGAAAATTAATACTCTTAATTTCAGTAATAAAATATATTTAATTTTGTAGTGTAATAACAATTGATTTTCAATGTTGCAGATTTGGCTAATGGAAAGACTTGGATTAATTAGTCCTCCTGATAATATTGAAAAATACACTCCTAATTGTCTTGTGAGAAGGAAGAAGCGATTTTCCATAAAGATGGGACGTCGGGAGTGGAGCAAAATATTTGAAGCTCGTGACTTCTCCATCAAGTGGGTTGTGCCTTGATGGAAGATTGAAAAGATGATTTGAGTCAATAAATAAGCTTTCTGCCGCATTCCAAGCTTATCAAAGTTGACCTTTTATTACCCTTGTAGAGTGATGAGGCAGTATGGTCTTGCTCAAACCATCCCTTCTTCTGGTGATAATCACCTTCCTTATGAATATTCTATATCAAAGAATGTTGAAAGGTTCGACAATTATTAGTATGGTAGACCCTTATGGACCGTTGTGTCTGATAGAGTCCCTCCTCCATTGTCTAGGGAATATAAACAATGGTTGCTTACTCGAGATCGAAAGGACAAGAACAACGTTCGAAACTCAAACTCTAAAGGTGTAGAGAAGAGTAACATAAAAGACCGCCTAGGGGATAAGAAGGCTCCTCCTAAAGATCGTCTGGGCTCGAGAGTTGAATTCAAGACTCCTATCATGCCTAAGAAGAAGAGTGTTCCAGAGGGCAAAGGAAAGAGGAAAGCTACTCCTATAGAGAAGACTTGGGTTGAGAAAAAGGTTGGGGTCTTTGCTAAAGGGGAAACTTCTTCCTCTAAGATTTTGGTTCGCTCATCTAAAGGATCACTCTTGGTCAAATAATTGTCGGATGAGGAGGACGGAGAGAAGAATTGGAAAAGGATTCGAAAGGGAAAAAGAGGATTAGATTTAGGGTATTACTTTGCCTTTAATTTTAATTCCAAGTTAATTTTATTTTCAAGCTTTGTAATAATGTAATGTAATTTCAATTTCAATTCAATTATTAATGCAGTTTTTATCTTTCAAATAAATTTACTTTATTTCTTTAAAAATCCTTTATTAGCAATAATTTTAAGCAATGAAAAATCTTGAGCAAATTTCAAGAATAATCCGAGTACGGAAGTCAGAAAATCTTCGAAATAATTTGAAACTGTCGCAATTAATCGCTGCTTGCCTCGAAAGAAAACAACTTTTTTTCGCGGCGCATTGGATTTTGTTTTGTCGTGATGCTTGTTTTTGCGATTCTGTGTTGATCTCATGCGTTCAAAGGCAGGATTTTGAATTTTTAAAGTGGCCGCACCCTATGGAAGGGTTGCCTATGTATTCTTATTAAGGAATCAGGCCAAACGTAGCTCTCTTGAGTACAAAACTCATTAGATTATGGGTAGAACTTCTTGAGTTGGTCAAGATTTGTCGTATTGGAAAATTCATTGTTGTCCATATCTATTAACTTAGTTGCGCCTCCAGATAGGATGGTTTTGACGATGTATGGTCTAGACCAATTAGGCCTAAATTTGCCTCATGGATCCAGAACATTCTTTCTAAGTGTTTTCAACACCAAGTCTCCTTCTTTGATGTTTCTTGTCTTGACCTTTTTATTGAAGTGTCTAGCCATACGGTTTTGGTAGCACTGGACATGATGCAAGGTTTCTAACCGCTTTTCATCGAGTAGAACTAGCTCTTCGTATCGAGCTCTTGTCCATTCAACCTCATCAAGCTTACTTTCTAATGCTATGCGTAGGGAAGGTATTTCTAGTTTTATAGGTTGTACGGCGTCCATTCCATAGACTAGGGAGAACGTCGTAGTTCCTATGGATGAGCAAATTGACGTGCGATATCCCCAAAGAGCAAAATGGAGTTTATCAGGCCAATCTTTGTAATATTTAGTCATATTTTCGATGATTGTTTTTATATTTTTATTGGCTGCTTCCACCGCACCATTTTCTTGAGGTCTATATGGAGAAGAGTGATGATGTGGAATACCATACTTTTTAAGTAGGTCTTCACACTCTGCTTGAAAGTGAGTTCCATTGTCACTTATCTACATATGATGTTTCTTTCGATGAAGAGGGCCACGTGCTTTGCGGTGAGTTTTGCGTAAGATGCCACTTCAACCCATTTAGTGAATTAGTTTATGGCAACGAGAATATATTCATGACCTCCTAATCTGGGGGGAGTGATCTTTCTAATGATATCTATTCCCAAAGTTGAGAATAGCCATGGAAATGTGTAAGTGTAAAGAAGAGAAGGTGGAACATGTTGCAAATTGGCATATATTTGGCATTTCGCACATCTTTTTCACATATTGATGGCATTCTCTTTCCATTGTAGTCCAATAATAGCCTTGGCGCATGATCTTTTGGACTAGCATTTTACCATTCATGTGTGTTCCACATGCTCCTTCGTGGATAACTCTCATTGCCTTTTGAGCTTCCTTTTTGTCTACGCATAGGAGAGCTTTTCCTTTAGATACCCTTTTATGAACTTCACCTTCTATGAGTACGAACTAAGAGGCTAAGAGTCTTAAGGCAGGTTTCGCTCTTTTTTCAACATTAGGTGGATATTCCCCTTCGGTGACATAGTTGAGGTTGTCTGTGTACCATTGTGTTTCTTCATCCTCAATGGCTTGAACATAAGCAGGCTTATGCCTTTTCTCTATGGTTAGAGGCATTTTTTCAATTTCCTTAGATATTCTAACCATCGAGGCTAGTCTTGCCAAGGCATCAGCGAATTGGTTTTCCGCTCTGGGTAGGTATGTATACTCTACCTTTTCGAGTTGACGGTGAGAGTTTCTAAGTAGGTTTGATATGGAGCGAGACGTCCACTCCTCACCTTCCACCTTTTGCAAATTTGGTTGATGATAAGGGATGAATCTCCAAAAATTCGAAGTTTCTTAACTCCTAGTATTAACTCTATTTCGAGGCCTGCCACACATGCTTCATATTCCGCAGCATTGTAGGTAACGTCGAAATCGAGCTTTATGAAAATTGGAACATGCTCTTCCTTGGGTGACATTAATAGGAACCCTACGCCACATCCTTTTTGGTTAGATGCACCGTTTAAGTATAGTGTCCAAGCGTCATCCTCAGCGATCATTAACTTTTTGTCTGGAAAGTCATTTCCTTGTACTGGTGTTGAGTCTTCAATTGGAAAGTCTGCCAAGAAATCAGAGACCGCAGATCCTTTGATGGACTTTTGAGGCATGAATATTAGGTCAAATTGAGCTAAGTTAACTATCCATCTTGATATTCTTCCATTAAGCGTGGATTTCTCGAAGAGTTACTTGAGGGGATCCATTCGAGACACCACATGGACTGTGTGAACGAGCATGTAATGTTTTAACTTCGTTGTGGCCCACACATGTGCGAGGCACAACTTTTCACGTGGTGTGTAGCAAACTTCATATTCAATTATTTTCTTACTTAGGTAGTAGATGTCATTCTCTTTTTCTTCCACGTCTTGTGCGAGCATAGCCCCCATTGTCTCTTTGGTGACTGTCAAGTATAGACGAAGAGGAATGTTTGGTAATGCTGGCGCTAGCCCAAGAGGATTTGCAAGGTAAGTTTTGATCTTATTAAAGGCTTCTTGACACTCAACGTCCCATAATACTGG
This sequence comes from Chenopodium quinoa, assembly GCF_001683475.1. NCBI lineage: Eukaryota > Viridiplantae > Streptophyta > Magnoliopsida > Caryophyllales > Amaranthaceae > Chenopodium > Chenopodium quinoa. The sequence goes on from NW_018743032.1 coordinate 2,551,682, forward strand.
TACGTTCTTCTTAAGTTTCTTGAATATGGGTTCACACACCATGGTGAGTTTTGATATGAACCTACTTATGTGTTGCAACCGGCCAATGAATCCTTGAATTTGCTTCTCGATTTTGGGCGACTGCATTGACATGAGAGCCTTGATTTTAGTGGGGTCTATTTCAATCCCTCTAGAGCTAATGACATAGCCTAGAAGTTTCCTGGAGGTAACCCCAAATGCACACTTGGCTGGATTTAGTCTCATGTTGTACTTGCGAAGCCTTTCAAAGAACTTTCTCAAGGCTATTTGTTGACCAGGGCGATCCTTGGATTTCAATCATATCTTCCACATACACCTCGAATTCCTTATGTATCATGTCATGAAGTAAGGCAGTTGCTGCTCTTTGGTACATGGCACCCGCGTTTTTCAACCCGAATTTCATTACCGTATAGTAGTAAGTGCATCATGGTGTTATGAAAGTAGTCTTTTCCATGTCTTCTTTTGCCATGAGAATTTGGTCGTAACCTGCGTACCCATCCATAAACGAGAAAAGTGCGTGATTAGCTATATTATCTACTAGAATGTCGATGTGTGGTAGAGGGAAATCGTCTTTTAGGCTAGCCTTGTTGAGATCCCTGTAGTCGACACACATTCTTACTCTACCATCCTTCTTAGGAACTGGTACCACATTAGCGACCCATTCTGGATACTTGGACACCTTAATAAAACCTGCAGTTATTTTTCTTTATTTTTTTTTTTTGAATTTCTTCTTTTATTTTATGTGCTACGTCGGGTTTCATTAGACATAAATTTTTATTTATAGGTTTCATTCTAGGAATTAGTGGTATAGTATGTTGAGAAATTTCCCTGCTTATACTTGACATATCTTCATATGTACAAGCAAAGACATCGATAAACTCAACAACTAGATTTATTAATTCAGCTCTTTCTTCTTTGTTTAGAGTTAAGCCAATTTTAACTTCTCTTTTAATAGTGGGATCCTTAGAGATGTTAGCAGTTTCATTTTCTTCGATTATTGCCGTTTTATTCTCAAATGATTCTATTGTTTTAATTATTTCTTTGTCATCTTCATCATTAGTAAAGCAATACTCATTATCTTGAGTGAGGGAATAACACGAGGAGTAAGCGGAAGAAGTCATATTATTAAATTCTTGAATCATTACATTAAAAAGAGAAAGGTCTGTAGAGACCTAGCTACTAACTATTCTAGGGGTAGATGCTAGGCTAGGTTTAATAGTAGGGGGTGCAACTACAAGAGACTTGGAAGACTTGACGATAGAAGGCTCAGACTCAGGCTCTGACTGAGATGAATCAGACTCATCGAACATGGGACCTTCTCCCTTAGTTATAGATATTTTCCTTCCACTTGGCATAGTCACTTTCACGGTCTTGCGCCATCCCTGGAGTAGTCCTTCTGCTGGATTGATGAGCTTGGAGGGGTCAGTGCAGAGTTGTCATTGATGTACTTAGGCTCATTTTTCTCGTACCCAAAGAGGAGACCCATGAAATTGAAGTCAAAGCATGGGGGTGCTCGTTCCTTATAGGTAGGAGCAGGAATCTCGTCTAGAAAGTTACAATCCAAGAAGATTTCGAACCCAGGCTGGTGTACCCCATTCCTGACAAGTGGTTCAGGGAATTTGTAGCATGGGTAGTCTTCTAATCTTTTATAAATTATCCATTCAAAGTGAGAGGGTATTGATCTATTGGTATTGTAACTTTTTGGGCACAAGCTATTCTCCGCACATTGGATTTTTAAGGTTCTCTTGAGGTCCTCTAGAGTTGGGTTGAATCCAAGTCCAAAAGTATCCCTTTTAGGGAGGCTAGGTAGTCTCGTGCGCTTAGCTATTTATTTCTTCTTACCCAAAGTCATTCCAGGAAAGTGTCCTTGTCTTTTAAGAATAGCATTGACAGCGAGATTTGAGTGGGGGTTATAGTCAAGAGGGGTCTTTTCATCTTCTTCGATAAAAGAGACCTCTTTGGCATTGAAGCCCCATAAATCTTCGTCATACTCATCGTGCTCTACATGAATGGTTGGTTTGTCAATCGCTTTGATTCTCATGGGGGATGCATTGATCATGATAGGAATTCCTCCAACTATAGCCTTTACTTGTTGGTGGAGAGATGAAGGGACGACTTTAAGGTCATGGATCCAAGGGAGTCCCAACAATAGATTGAATGAAGCCTTGATATCTACTACTTGAAAAGTAGTGCTATGCTCAATGACTCCTGCAGTAACATTCATCGTGATGGTTCCAAGGGCTTGGCAATGAGTGTTGTGATAGGCCCTTATGCCTTGTGTGGATGAAGTTAAGTCTTCATCCTTTATTCCCAACATTCTAGCAGTGAAAAGTGGGCATACATTGATTGCTGAACCATTGTCTAAGAGGGTAATTGGCACGTTCATTCTTCTGCTGCACACCACTGTATATTTTAAGGCTTTGTTATGTTTATCACCTTCTGGCGGTAAGTCTTTATTAGAAAAGGGGATTAAATTAATGGGACTTGGGAGGTCACTTGTGAGGAAGTTGGCCAACCCTTCTGGAGTAGTCTCGGAATCTATTCCTACTTTTGCTAGAGCATCCATTACTGCAACCCTATGCTCATGAGACGAAGCTAGAAGCTTCTTTTTAAGTTGCTTGACAATGTCATTGTCTTCAATAATGGGTGTTAGAGCTTGTTGAGTTGTAGGTATAGGCACAGTTGTGGTTGGTTGTTGTACTCTCCCAAACCTTGTAAGCACAGTGATTGGGGAGACCTCATCCCAAATGTCATCATTGTCTTCAAGTGGGTAGAGCGCAGCAATTGGTGATCCTGCCATATCCTTGAGGTATACGTCCTCATCGTCACTATACTAAATTCCATTGATATTGGCATCATTGTCCCACATTCTACTGGCATCCATTCTGTTGATGAAAAGTTTCCCATCATCTATAACTCCTTGGACATATTCCTTGAACTTGAAGCAATTTTCAGTTGTATGACCTTCGGATTGATGATATTTGCAGTAGAATTTGTCCATTTTTTTAAGGGACTCGAGTGGTTTGGGTTTAAGAGGCTTGACCATACCCCTGTCTAGGAGCATGTCAAAGGCTCTTTCATAAGTAGTGCCTATAGGTGTGTAAGCCCTCTTGTTCCTTTTTTCTTGTGGCTTAACAACGTTGAAGATAATTGGCTTTCTCCCAATGATGTTTGTTTTATGAGAGGAAAAAGAGGAGTCACACTTTCTTTTAAAGATAGGCTTACCTTCCATCTTGTTTACCTTCCTATAAAGGACTTGGAGTTCAAGGCTTAACTCTTGAAGAGCGTCACAAAGGTTATTCAAATCCACATTGATGGAATTTTGGGAGGGACTAGCAATGTCCTTATTGGTAGTCTCATCCTGGAAATTAGTCATGGCATCGAAGAAAATTTCCTCTTCTTCTTCAATGGTATGAATCTCTTCCATTAAAGCATCTTCAACCGGCTTAATAAGGAGTGACGGATCTAATGGATCTTGATCATCAGAAATTGTCGAGGAATCAAAAAGTGGAGAATAATTTATGCTTGGCTTCTTACTAGCAGGAGGCACTGGAAGTTTGTTGTTATAAATCAAGTACTAAATAGCTTATTTTAACTTCCAACAACTTTCAGTAGAGTGGCCCCTACCTTGATGGTATTTACAGTGTGCATTTGGATTCCAATTGGATGTTCTCCTTTCAGGTGGAGGATCTTGCATTGGTCTAATGGGAGTAATAAGTCCTTATGCATTGATATTTCAAGTGTTATTGGTATTTTTCTTGGAGATTCTTAATGAACATTCTTACAGATTCCTTTTCACTCGGAACTTCAATCATTCTAGCAGAAGTTGCCTTCCATCTATTATAAAATGCAGTAAAACCTTCATTCTCTTTTTTCTTTAGAATTTCAAGTTCCCTATGATCGGTTTCTACTTGAATATTACATTTGTATCTATCAATGAAAACATGCGTAATAGTCTCCCAAGTAGCAATTTTCTTGGCACCCATAGAGAAGAACCACTGTTGGCATACTGGTTCCAGGGAGAGAGAGAAGAACGAGGGGAAAACCTTCTTGTCAATCCCCTTGATCTCCATGATTGTCTCAAAAGCCCTCAAATGAAAGTAAGGGTTGTCAGTAGGTTTAAACTTAGGGATGTCATTGGCAGAGAACTTCGGCGGAAGAAGATCTTTGTCCACTGAGACCCTCTTAGAGCTTATGCCTATGTACTAGTAATCGTTGGAGATTTGACTTAGAATGTCTTCGATGCGCTTGATCGTCTTTGTTGGTACTTGCTTGGTAGGGTCCTCAGCCCTTTCCATTCGAGTGCTAAGTCCCTTGAGCATTTCAGCAAGACCATTCACAGTTTCTTGGTGTTTATCAAAATCTTCTTGACTGGCTGCCATTCTTATCTTTCTTCTTTTTCGAACCATACTATTAAAGAGGAGTACTTGTATAAAGGTGTTGTCTTTGATCAAACGTCCTTCTTTCCTTGACCAAACGCAGTAAAATTAAACCATTGATTCTTTTAATGATTTGACTCGTACTTTTATTTGGTTGAATAAGCAAAAAATGGGTGCATATTTTGGGAATCAAGAAAAATAGGTGCATATTTTGGGAATCAAGTATGGGGATCAAATTAGGTTTTCAAACAACATAGTTCATGTTGGGAGGATAATATCCGACTTACCCTCGTAAAAAAAATGACGGAAAACACGCACACAAGACTCTAGACATGGTCATGGTGAAAAGACATGTACAAAAGTGTGTGCAATGACTCGTGAGTGAAAGTGATATGTTCAAGACTCGTGTGATGACCATGGGACTAAATATGTGATTAGACTCAACAAAGACCAAGTTAGGACCTCCTATATTCATTAAACCGGTTAAATATGGAAATTAGACTCAACATGAAGACTCGGAAAGAACGAACCGAACCATCGCGAAACGCTGGTTCCATCGCGACGCGATGAAGTTGATGTTTCGCGGCACAGACCAGATTTTCACGTCACTAATGGAACGTTAATCTAATTTGTTTTTGGTTATTCTTTTAAAGGTGTTAACCTATAGACGGCTAGGTCGAGTACGTTTAGACTTTATAGGTTCAAATTAAATAACCAATTTAATGAGCAAAGTCTTTTTTAGTCCTTGGTAATTTGTTAGACTTTATTTACAAGAAACAAATCAACACAAAGGGTTAGTTTAATCACAAGTAAGGATATACACAAGTAAGAGATGCACAAGTAGTCAAGTAGCCACAATATGATGCAATGAGTTTACAACCTAACCATGACTCTAGTTCTCTAAGGTCATGGATTATGGTGTTCAAGAGAGTCCATGGCTATGAGTCTAGATGCATCGCGCAGAAGCCTTACCTTAGAAGGGTTGGTACGATGGATGGGACCCTGCAAGTTAAACTCGCTTCCATGGTTTGGTGAATTTACAATCTCGGATGCACCCATTGTTACACGGAGCGTTCTTTAGGGTAGATGGAGCGTGAATTTCCAAGGGCTAAAACCATATGTAGAACACATATGGGTTCAGAAAAGTCGAAAAAACTCAATAAAGAAGTAAAATCGGCAAAACAGTACTAGAATTAGTCAAAACACGAAAGCAGAAAATTGGCGCAATGTCGCGAGAATAGAGGGTCTATTGCGCAACGACAACTCTATCGCACCGCGATAGAGCTGTCATTTGGCGATGGTCTCTATCGTCTCTTGACAATTCTAGCGCGTCGCGGCAATTCTGGAATTCGACGTTTTTTCCAATTTTTCGTAGCGCTTATTCGATTTTAGTTGTGAAAGATATCTTTGGCTTTTCCTACGTGTAAATTCCTATGTTTTTGACGCATTACGGATGGTCTTTCTTATGCGAACCTTTTTAAGCTTATGCCACAATGTTAATCAAAATTACGCACAATGAATATCTAGAATCTTTCAAGTCTCATCCACTCAACTAAATCGATTGCCAAAATCAATTTTAGGAATCAATATTAGAAATCCTCCCTAGTGGAGTCGCCAAAAACTGTAGGAAATTTTTAAAACTCAACCTTTTGAGCCCCACTGTGTTCATGCTTTTAGGCATGGCGGCACTCCAAGGGAAGAAAGCTAGAAATAGAAGAGTCGCCAACAAGTTATAGGAACTTGTAAACCATACATGGATGTGAAGGTTACACCCCATTCACGATCATGGAGATCACTAACTTCATTGTGGTCGGAACCATGACTGGATATTTTGTGATGATGGTACGAATACAACCTAAAAGAGATTGAATCCGCCCTAAATCGGCCTCTACTTAATTCTTATGATATTCATGTGCGCTTTTTCGATCAACATACATACATCAAGTTAATCCTAACCCTGTTTAATCTACGTTGGTTGATTATTAATGCACAATCAAATCTATTATTGGTGATCACTTGAAATAAAATCATATTAGCCTAAAATCAAATTATTAATTATCTTATTAGGCATGATTTCAAATACAAATTCCATTTAAACCTATAGAAAAGGACGTGATCAAGCAATAACAATCAATTATGAATAATCAAGCAACATATAATTGATATAAAAATCATCATCATAATATTACCATCAAAACATGATTAGCAAGATCCTAGGCATGATACTAAACGGATTAATAGCAAACCCTAGCATGTCACTAATAATAAAAAAAAAAAATCAAAGCTTTAACTTAAACATGATACTAGAAACATGATATTAGAAATATTAGTTAACACCCTAAACATGATATTAGGAATCAAAACAACATCCTAATATGATACTAGGAGTTAAAATAATATCCTAATTATGACTTCTACTCCCAAAATCAAGGAATAAGGATAGGAGATCTACTCACTTTGATGTTCCTCCCTTCTTGATTTCACGTCGAGGTCAAAGGCAACGTCGAGGATGGCTAGGATTATTCAAATCTCGTGAAGGAAGTATGGTATTTGGTTGAGGAGAGTATCAAGGATGTTTTAGGGGTGTGTTTTGGCTAGGCTAAGAACATGAAGAAGAGAGAGTGAGAGAGAGAATATTAGAGAGGGTATTGATGATGATTGTTGTTGAATTAAAACGGGGTCATACGATCTCTATTTATAGGGAAAAAAGAGAGTCAAAACAATCAGAAAAGAGTCAGATTTCAAATCAAAGTAAAACAGGTCTCATCCTGGCGCGACAGGACCATTGCGGCGCGATGGTATTGTCGCTCGGCGATGGTTTTGAAAAAGATAGATTTAGTATGGAGTTCAATTCCCAATCGGATTGGGTTAACCAAATACCGTACGTATTCTATTTTGACCGGGATTAGGATTATTGAAAAACAGATGTTTTATCCGATGTAAAATTCTTAAATCTTTATCTTTTCGAAAACAGGATAGATTCTAGAAGGTTATAATAAATCCTAATGGGTTTAGGAATGGGGTTAAGGTAAATGGACCCTCCACATGTTTTTTGGGTCGCAGGCAAGGCTTGGTTCGGGCTCGGTTTAGTATTTTGGCCATAACTTATTCGTTATAAGTCAGATTTGAGCTTATAAAATATAGTTAGAAAGCTCTTCTCAAGCCCCATCCATCTAAACAGTAATTGGACCGAGATCATGGACCAAAATAGACTGGTTTGGACGTTTTTATAAAGCGGACACGAAATAAATGCTTTTGAGGACACGAAATAAATGATTATGATTTAGAACATTTAGAGAAAGGTTAGAAATGATTAAGGCTAAAAGGAAATTCACGAGACTCTTCAACTTTTCACCTAACTCGATAATCAAAAACATGAAAGGTACTCATCAATGGGTTTGGTTTTGGGGAGACACAATTAGGTGTCTACACCCGTAGGTTTCAAGGACGCTCCCGCATCAATTAAGAACTTCCTGTTTTCTTTAACTTCCCTGAAGTTCTGACCTCCCGCTTTTGATATCTTCTTTTTGTCTTAGTCTGCCCAGAACTTTTTTCAATTGAGGTGGTATCAAAACTGAATATGACTGAGGTCATTCTTGATGTCCATGTTATGTGCCCAAGTAGGAAGTCATATGCCTTCAAATAGGTTTCTTTGGTGAAGTATTCATTCACATAATGCTGTGGTTGATTAATTTTGTTCCAAATAGGAACTACCGCATGTTTGCAAGGAGTGCCACTAACTTGTCATGCATTACAACTACATGTTATGTGCTGCAAATTGACAATAAATTTATCCTATGTTGCCCCTTGCCTAACCCTATAGCAGAACCCTCCATCCCAAAATGCATTTCAACCCTTATCCCAAATCTTATTCCTTTCAAGTATTTGCTGAATTCTAGTGCATAACCCAATTTCTTTCTTTCCTATTTCATCTCTCTCTCTCTCTCTTCTCATTAAGCCACTATGTATTGAACGTAGAATATAGGCATTGAACACCTTACTCATGTTGTTGTCAACACTGTCACAACATGACATGGAAGTGTAAAATGTCCTGCACCATTTCTTATAATTTCTATTCATTAAATCATCAGCAGCATCAGCAGATATGGTCCTCAGCATGTTTTCCATAAAATCATTTTTAGTACAACTTTTAGCAATGATCCAAAATTGCTTCCTATATTCTAAACCCCCACCAAATACACCCCTGAAATTTGTGTAAACATGTCTAGCACAAACTTTGACCCTGCCTCTGGGGATACAACTGCTATTACTGCAAGTAAACCCTTCTGCTGGTCAGACATGAATGTGTACCCAGCACCCTCAACTATCCCCAAATCTGAAGCCAATAAAGACAAAAACCATGTCCAACTTTCTGTGCTCTCTACTTCAACCACAACCCAAGCAATAGGGAACATCAGGTTGTTCCCATCCCTCCCAACTGCCACTAGAAGTTGTCCCCCAAATGGTCTTTTTAGAAAGCAACCATCAAGTGAAATGAAGGACCTACAGTCAGCCAAAAATTCCTTCCTTAAAGCTTCAAACCCTATGTACAACCTTTGAAATAAATTTACATCGTCCATCAGCAATTTCACAGTGTTGGCTCTATTACTTCTCAAAATCTCAGCAGCATACCTAGGGAGTAATGCATATTGTTCCTTATATACTCACCTATAATAAGGGCTTGCCCTCTTTTTCTTGCTTTGTATGCCATGAATTTACTGACCTTAATCCCCTTTTCCAACCAAATAGTTTCAATGATGTCATGCACTCTCATGTAAGGGTGACCCTAAATTTGTTTGCAAAGTTAGTTGTAATCCAAGTGGAGGTCATGTTTCTTATTCTAGGTGTCCTTCCACAGCTATGCTCCCCAGCTTTGACCATGTAATTTCTCTTATCTTTTTCCCATGAAGCCTAAATTTTCCATTCACAACATTTATCAAACTGTTTGCACTTACCCCAACTCTGTTTGGATCATTCCTATAAAAATGAATATTCCTGCATGTTATTATACAATACTCAACTAATGTTTTCCTAAACATCACATCATTTTCAAAATTTTTCCCTAGAAAGAAATTTGTTTCATTGTTCTCACTCCCTCCAAAAACCCTTTGCCTCTTATCTGTTTGAGGTGCTGCCTAAGTACCCATAATCCTCTTCATCTTCAGATTCACTAGGGCTATCCAAATCACTAAGACCCTCCCACTCATTCCCAAACTAAATAGTACTTTACCCTCAGATTATGCTATTCTCTGTAGCCTAATAATCTCCTCCTTATAGTCATGTTGTTCTTTCCTGTCTTGAGTAACCTTAACCCTAGCACTCACAAATTCTGTATCATCCTCATCTGTGCCTTCACTATCATAATCTACCTCAACCCCTCGCACATCAACTCTAGGTGCTGAGCATCCTGCTCCTACACCAGTCAATAGTTCCATAAAAGAGACATAGCTTGCACCATTACCTAAATTTCTCCCTATGTTACCACCCAATTCATGTTCACAATACAAATGAATAAATCTACACTATAGTAACAATGACAGAATTAGGTCAAATGCCTTACTGTTAAATCCTAGATACCTAACTCCAACTTGTAAGGTCTTCCTAGCAAGAAATGTAATTTTACAATATCATTATACCCCAAAGATTCAATAATTTGCTTCACATAAGATGAATTAACACTCTCAGGAATATCTTCAAACACATTCACCCTACCCCCACTGTATTGCATTTCACCCAAAACAACCTATTCCCCACAATGATGTACAACTAAACAAGGTTTCAAGTCATCAACCATAATATCTGTACATTAGGAATAGAACATGTTTTAGATAGTGTAATTAATTTCATATACAAATAATTTTAAGTTTATAAAATGAACATCAATAAATCAATATCAATATCAATACCTATATGTAATCCAATTCATATCAACAGATGACCATCAATTATTAGATCAAAAACTGAGAACGATAATCAAATTATATAACAAAGATGCCAATCATTCATTCACTCATAATAATTTGTTCATTTACAAAACACGGGCTTTCTTTAGCCTTTCAAATACAACCTACATTGTCATGGTAGTGACAAATCCCAAAAAGATATAGCTTGATTTGTCACACACAAAAATATGCCTCCCATGACAGAGTTAGCATCCTAAAAAGTTACACTTAAACTGATAAATACAAATAACATAAGCTGAAAAAAGCATCAGACTCCAAAAACCTACTTGGCACTTGCTGCTCCTAGAAGACCCCCCAGCTTTCCTACCTCTGGCCTCCCTAATCCTCCTTGAACAACAAAGGAAAACCATCAAAATACACCGTCATATGGTCATCTAGGCATGGAAGTCCCTACCCCTATTGAAGATGTCATTGAGAATCCACTCAGCCGGCGTATGGGCCAAGGAAAGGGGGACTGAATCAGTTTGCAGAATCAGTAACTTGATTTACGAGATTTTGCTGACATAAATTTTTTTTTAATGCTATAAACCGGCTATAGCAAGTTATACAGTGAAGTTTACCTCATGTGAGCCCTCCAGTCCATTCTTTGCAACAAACTAAGCTTCAGTCCCACTCATACCCAAACCTCAACCACCACCCACTCATACCCAAACCCCAACCACCGCTCTTCCCTCTTATCTTCTCTGACCACGAACCCAGAACGCCAAACCCACGACCCCCAACCCCCTCTCTTTCTCCCTCCGCAGATCGAAACCCAAAACCACGACCCCCCCTTTTATAGGTTGATGCTTGACAGATGAATAAACTTGATTATTAAAGTAAACAAAACATAGACGATCAACTTCTAAAATTCTAATAAGTGCACGAAATAATGCAGCTTGCAGTGAATTTCAAGGACTACCTCAGGCGAAACTTTAAAAATTAATGTACAAGAAAAGCAATAATACTAATACAAAAGGGTTATTACTCACCTGGTTTTATCCTTTGAGATTATATTATAAATATATATATATATATATATATATATATATATATATATATATATATATATATATATATATATATATATTTTCCCTAAAAACTCACTATCACCAAAATTTTTACTACAATATCACTCCAGTCTAACTGTAAGACTGAACAATAACAACTTTTTGACTCAAACCTAATAACAAGAAAGAAAAACACAAAGAGTATTGCCAGCAGTGCAGAAGACCAATTGCCAGCGAGCAAGCAGGCAGTCTTCGTGCTTCAGGGACCTCTATTTTCTAGCTTGCATTGAGGCCACATGTGAATCTTCAAAGATGAATATGAGCTCAAGAATTTCCATGCCATCATTATCATTGAGGCGAATAATATGTAAGAGATGTAGTATAATTCTGATAAAAACATACAGCAAGCAGGGAATTGCAATTACTTCACCAGGCCATGTCTCCGCAGATTTGATCATCATTGCGGAAGAACTGACGGACTTGCCAGTAACAGGGAGCTATCAGTGGCCTTCACCAATTGCATAAGTTTACCAATTCAAATTTAGAAAAGATAAAACTATCCACAATACAAACTAAGTGATTTCAATATTTGCCAATTGTGAAGGTAATAAACTCTATCCCAGAAAAGTCATAGGCAAACCTATAGCCGGTACCAGTGCCGTTAGTTTCGTTAAAATGAATAGGACAAAAATATGAAGCAGCATTCCTCTATCATGACTATGTACTTCAAGTATACGATACCCTCTGCTACTGATTCTGCACAGGAGATGAAAAAAGACTAGAGAAGCCCTTTGAAAGTCTGCCTTCAGCTGTGTGAAGATATTTTGACAAACTCAATGGATTAACTGTAGCAGTGTGCAACCCTTCATCTGAAGCATTTGCAGTCGGATTCTCTCCACATCTCTTGTGCTGCTGCGGCTGCTTCCTTCGCTTGCAACTTATATTTGCATTTTTCATTTTTGATGGTAGGGAGTTGATATCCAAATCAGTTTCCACCAAGTCCAGCCGGAATTTCCTCTTCAAACCAGGCAAGTTCTTTAATCCTGCAACACAAGCAATTAAAAATGCATCAAGATTAAGCTACAAAGGGAAAATAAAAAATTAATATTGACTGCCAAAAATACATCATATGAGAGAGAGAGGGATTGGGTTTTGGTGGTGGTGGTGGTGTTGGGGGGGGGGGGGGCACTTGGCTATCTAATTTATACTGATTGCAAATGCATTTATACCTGGAAGAGGCTCTTCAAACATGGATGATTTGCCCTCAGGATCATCACAATCACAGGTGACATTGTGACTGGTGCGGTTATTGGATCCAGTAATTCTACACAGCATTTAGTGGGTAAAGGTTAGCATAAATATACAGGAGGGGGAAAAAAAAGTGTTGAATGATATTATAATCAACAAAAAAAAAAGTCGAAAGAGATATATGAACCAGTCTCCCTATAAAGGGTATTAAAGATCAAAGAAAAACTCATAGAATGTTACACCAAGAATATACTAAAAATGGCATAGTAGATGAATTCGATAATGATGATCTGATATATATATATATATATATATATATATATATATATATATATATATTCTTCTAATTAAGGCTTCATTTCACCTGAAGATCTTATTTGACCATTTTTGGTTTGGAATGACGCTGATAGCTTTGATCTGAACTTCTAAAAAATGTATCTAAGTTTACCTTTAATAGTCTTGCTTATTCTTGCTAAACTTATATAATTCAAGGTGAGAAGACTTAGAACAAGGCCTGAGAAAGCATTTATCATCATAGATTGGGTGAGCTCTTACTCTATGCAACTTTTTGGCAGTACCCTCTATGAATAAACTTTCCTGATGTGAATTAACCTATTCCATTCAAATTGCTCTCTTTGAAATTCTATAACGTTCCTATTCAAGTGCAAATGTCAGCTCATTTGTACAAGGGGTATTCTGGCCATTGGTACAGCTCATCCATCGACAATGGGCAAACTAAATCTAGGCAACCTCCTTTGTGCATACCTAGCCATTAGCTAGCCAGGCATTGGTTGTGTGATCCCCTCCATACACACTCAATTTTCTCAAAAATCTCATCCTCCGCCTTCTAATAATCACTCTAGTATCCTTTTTCTTATATCTTCACACGACATTCCTAATTCAAATCTTCCAAAAAAAAAAATCTAGAATACATCCAGTTCACAACAGCTTTCATGTTTCAAAAAATCTTTCATAAATAGAAAAATTAAAAAAAGCGGTGGGGGTTAACATATTTTCTTAAATAGTCTTTACCAGCGGATATTATTGGATGCTTTTTTAAAAGGTATGCTAACATACCGGCGGGGGGGGGGGGGGGGGGGGGGTGGAGATTTGTAAAGGACAAATTTAGTTTTATTAAACATATACACACGATAGTTTGGAAATTACTCAAAAAGTAAAGTAATCAATATAAGGAAGCAAGATCGCAGAATAGTACTTAACATAAGGGCCCAAGGCAGAATCCTCACTATTTGCTAATCTCATCAAATGAAGATTAAAAGCAATTTGTAACAAAGCACCATTTGGTATTATGATAAGCCCTTCCCGGGCAAAACAGACTCCAATAAATACTAGATTGAAAAAATGATGCCCTAAACCATCCTCAGTCTAGAACTAACAGATCCAATTTGCCGATTAACAAGTTTAGGTTACAAGAAAACAATGGCGTCCAAAAGTGAGAAGTAGAACAATAATAAGATTGCAGGGCCACTGCATGGTCACCAACTCACGATATCTGATCATGCTCACAGAATCCAATATCAGAGACACTCACAACAGTCACAAGCAGCAAAAGTGGCCAACAGTAATGAGATAAGGGGTAATAACAGGCTTCAAAATGTAGAAATGAAGAAAAGGGGAGGAGCACAACCCATAAACATTTTCCATGCGATAAGTCTTGTATGTAGCTAGCCACATACTGTGGCCACATTGATTTATAAGAGTAATCTTCATTTATATGTATGAGTAATCCCATTTATTCACAAGAGTAACCTCATTTTGTCCATAGAAGAAACCCAAATTCATTATACGAATAATATCAAGCAATTTAAGAATAAGTAACTCCATCTGTTCATTCGAATAACCGTTATTTTTTTGTTTTAAAAAATGTAAGAATGAGTCCACTTAATAACCCCTTTTCTCATTTAAGTAACCCACATGCGTCAAGGTAACCCCATTTGCTCATCACCGTGACCTATTACTTAATTTATTGCCTTATATGTGAAGTGGCCACACCATGTGAAGAATTTGTGTACTACCTAAATAAAAAATATCCTGCAATCCTTCAATGATTTCATAAATTTACTGACCAATGTTGCATTGGTACTGTACGATGACTTAGAATATTTTTTGTAAGAAAAAAAAAGGAAAGAAAAATCACGTAACGTGACTTACATTTCTATATAGGAAAATGTAAAATCTACTCCATCTTGTCCTAGAATTCTCTGTTTTTTGGCACGTAAGTTTAATTTTAATTTTCACTCTACCCATATTCATTTCTTTATTCTATATATTATTCTTAATCCTTCAGTCAATTCCAAATTTGAAGTTTAGTATAGGCAAAAGAAAGTATTTCTTTAGAATGGAATTCCTTTCAATCTAGCCATCTAGGTTCGACTGGTTTGTAATAGCTGAATAAAAATGCATCATAACTCTATAAATCTAGTGATATTATGAAAACAGAATACGGTACGTTTGGGGTTGTGTGGGGAACATAATGTCTTAGACAAGGCAAAATAATTCAGCGCAGTATGGTATAATTACAAAGACTGATAACACCAAAACCCACTACGGCACTACCAGCCAACATTGTGGGAGTCAATAGCAACTCCAGCTCCTTAACCAGTATCAATACGCACCCAAATACCACATAATTGACACAATACAAGTGACTGTTTCATACTTACAAAATGAATGAGAGAACACATTTACGAATCACAAAGTAAATATTGAGATAGATATCAAACCTATACATGTGCTCAACAAAGTCGTCGATCAATGTGGGCCAAGCACCTGAAAAAAAATTAGCCTAGAGAGTTAATTTGAAGTATAACTTTACTTCTGAAAAGTACGAATTATTAATGTTGATGAAAAGGAGTTATCAAACAATATAGAAAACGATAAGTCAACTAATAATATACTCCCTCCATTCCTTTTTATTAGTTACGTTTTGACTATGCACGTTTGCCAATGCACTTGTCTGACCATTAATATCTTTCATTGCATACATGCAAAAATTATAACGATTGAATATTAATAAAGTACTCGTTGAGACGAATCAAACGAGACCCCATATGACTATATTATATCTTATATAATAGGAATAAATTAGAAGATTATCTCATCTTATGAATAGTGTCAAAAATCAAAACGTAACCAATAAAAAGGAACGAAGGGAGTACAAGACTATTCAAGTCTCGACTATTTTCGAATTACTCCTAGTCATAATTTCTATGTAGAGTAAGTAATGGAAACAGACTTTGCATCCTTGATTGACTACTTTCAGAGAATAATCACTCAACAAAACCTGTAAATTCCTCCAGCAAGCTTACTACCCTAATAATATGTTATTTCTCCCGCCATTAATAAAGAGAATCATTCAGTGCGCTAGAATCTGAGCTCGAGAAGCCTCCATTCATAGCTTAAATCGAATAAACCTCTCGCTCTAATATAGTTTTTGGGTCAACCAGTGTGTATTCCTTGCTTTTAAGTTTTTAAATACTACCTCCGTTTCTTTTAATTGCAACAAAAGGAATTTTTTTTTATGTTTTACAGATAATACTCCTTTGTTGCAACTAAAAAGAAACGGAGGTAGTATATTGTTGTGAATCAATAAATTTAAAATTAGGCATGATTTGGGACAAAGTATCTAAGACATAAGATTTTATCACAGAAATCTTCCCAGAATCAATCCTAACTCAATCGAGAAGAACTTCTCTTCATATATAGAAGTATTGTCTAACTTAGTGATTAAATTTGCCTGATGACTAAACAAGTCATTCGTAGTTCATACTTCCATAACACTAAATGTCACAAATCATCATACTTTAGCATCTTTGGCTGAGTTTGATTCCCAATATGAAGATATATCAACTTAAAGATTAAACATCTAGCATATACCAATAACATCGGCTGAATTCCCAATTTACATTGCGAAACCATTAATATGCGTACAAATAAGTGTGAAGCCATCAACCGAACAAATGACCATTATATTTATTTAATGACTACTATACACTGGGAGTCATCTCAGCTTGAGAGTATCAGTTTGAGTAAATCCATCACAGCCTCACAAGCCTCCAAGAGTGCAATCTCACACAACTAAAAGAACCCCTTTGGATCTTATCTAAATTTTAATATATGTAGAAAAATAACTAGAAAACAGAATTACTAACTAAAGACATAAAATGCATAACAAGGTTAATAACTTTGCAGCACAATGTAGGATAATACACGACTACATAAAGTCCACCACACATAGTACTTTAACAACCTCAGCCTCATCAAAAGACAAAACCCCATTAAATTCTTCCTGACAATGCTTCAAAAACTGAACACAATGAAATCAAACTAAATAAGGAATTCCGGAAACCACTACCTTCAGGATCATACCCTTCCAGATTTTCATGTACACAACGGCTGAAAGCCAAAACTTGACGCCAGGTATCTTCAGAGATATTGTGCCGCTGGTTCTTCTGAGATTACCCATTCAACATGAGTACATAAAATGAAATCCACAACTTTCATACCAATAGAAATTTGAAAATCAAGACCCAAGATTAAAAAGCTTAGCAGGAGGTAAAATACTAGAATGTACATTGATTTACATAAATCCATGCTCTTTTCACGGCAGATCTTCAACAATGACAAGCAATTAAAAACTAACAACAAAAGTAGTTAAGTATATATACAGACAACAGCGAATAAGCTTCTATTAGACATCATAAGACCACAGTAAATCTGACACATAGAATAACAGACCTCAAAAATGACTACGGGACTTAAAGATGAGAATGATCTACACGTCTAGAATTCAAAAATGTCAAAGCAGGATCATTTTACCTCAACAAAGTCACACCACTGATCAAGTAGCCTAAATCTTCCAGAAAGGGCTAACTTCCATGCATCTATTGCCCTTCTTACAGCTAAAAGACAACAGAAGAATATCCATGAGGAATACTTCTATCTGTTAAGGGCATCAAAAACACGATATTATATGGAACTAAGGAGCAGGAGAAGTACTTACTGATGTTCTTTTGACCACTTTCACGGCACATGAAGAATACAAAATCATAGAAATTAGAAAATTCTGAAAAATCCCCCTAGAAAGAATAGAGAAACATATATTACCATATGCAGGTATAAAAACAATCCCTATCGACAATAAAAGTGCTCTTTCCTTTAAGATTTGGGGTGTATTTAATGCAAATATTAAATCCTACCATTATATTTAGGCATGACATGAGCTTGTATAATTCACCCAAAATCGAACAGCTGCCAGCAGAAGTTCATAGCACAATAAGGAAAATAATTGAATAACTTAATAGGGCAAAAGCAATCAAAACCATTGAGTGAACTTAAAACAAATTGATTGAAATGCAGCCAATTCACCTTAGTTGAAGCAAAAGAGTAATTAGTAAATTCAACTTTTATACATTCCTTGAGCCAATGACCCACATTGGCAACATTGTAATCTTCGTTGTTGGTATCGCTAGGAATATAGATACAATGCTGGACAAGTATTCAGCATGTGGAAGTATTCATTCATATTCAACCAATTATTTGGTAGACACAAATTTGGCATGTCAGCTTCATTTCTGTGTTAGGAATATCCATTAGGACTGTAAGGTGTCATCCATGATCCCTCCCTGAGGGGCAAAGAGAAAATATATCAAGCCCTTAACACTATCTAACACCCAACCATAAAGGACCAGCGACAAAATTAGGATGAATCCCTCAAATTCATGATCTAATCCACAACATCAAGATCAGCATTACTTCAATGCCTCTGAAGTGGTTCCAACCCTAAAGTAAAGAAGAGTATAGTAAGAACATCGCTGCTACAATGCAAAAAGGCTATTTCAATCAACTTCTTGACCCAAATCAGTAATTTTCTGCTTAAATTGGTATTCAGGCTCTACTGAAATAGACCGATTCATAATCTCATCTGAACTAGGCAATTTGCAGTGATGAAAGAACATGACTTCTTTCATTTTTTTTTTCTAAAAAAAAATAAAAAACCAAATGTACAACCTGGTCCTCGACAACCGTCAATTTTTTTCCTAAACTCACCATATTAGAGGCCTTTACAATTCAGCCAATGAGATATTAAATGAAGTAGTGGAATGAAATTATAAGGACTCAAACATTAACATCTAACTCAAAGGTAGAAGCCAGCAAAAGCATATATTCAGATATTTACATGGGAAATTAATAAAAAAAAAGTTAAAAAAACTTGAATCAATAATATTCAAGTACGAAATAGAAAGTACAGCCAAATTTGGACAATAAACGAACAATCTGTATTCTGTAAGCACAAATATTGGCTCATGACACATTCAAAAACGATTAACCCGTAAAAACTGAGAAATGCAACACAATGAATCCACATTTTAAAAATACAGAATTCATAATCTTTTTTGCTCAAATTATGCTTGGGCAAGGATGTTTTCAGTCAACTTTATTCCATATTATTGATTAAAGAATCTTTATGATATACCTCGTAATCATGCTTGAGTCCACCATTTTTGAGAGATGGAACGTTGCCTCCCGTATATTCTTGACCTTTTCTAAATCATCATTTAACGTGTTGCTCGCTTCAGTGCAAGAATATACGTTCCCTGATCTGATATCTGACAAAGAAGCTAATATAAATAAATAATAAAACAATGCAACAAAAGCTGGAAGCAATAAATAACCTTTGAACCCTTATGAATAAATAACATTGCACATTCTATAAAGATGGATTTGGCTGTCAGTCTGTCACTAAACACGAACTTAGGTTCACATACTATCTCCAAAACCCCAGCTGTCCCACAGTAATAATAAAATAAAATAAAAAAAGTTCCACGTAAACATCATTAATTAGAATATCCCCTCCCGCAGGACAAAACAAATTTTCGATTCAAAACAGAAATACCATATTGATTTGTTATTATGCCAAATTCTACTATACACTAGAAAAAGGAACCGGTGATTTACTTTGGTCAATCGAGTGGGCTAACTTCTTGGCAGCATTGTGGTTTGTGTACTAATTTTGAAGGTAACATATAATATAACTTAATCTCTTGGTTGATAATTAGTATAAAGCACGAAGAGATTCAGAAGATTTCACTAATCCATCAAAAACTACAACGGAAGAGCTCTTGGAACGTTAGAAGCATATAAAAAGTAATACTTTTAATTTCCCTAAATTCCTATGTAATCCTAACACTCTTGAACACTTCACTCTGATCGATTAACGATTCAAAACTACCGCGAATTTAAAAAGACAAAACCAATGAATGCCATTTAACAAAAAGATTAACTCAACCAATCAAATTCCCAAACAATCAGATATCCACCCTCCATTAAACCCATGATAAGCAAACAGATTCAGCAACATTCAAGAAACGCTAATCAGTCCAAAATTCTTTAAAAAAAAGAAAAATTAATAATCAAACCAACAATCAGCAAATTAAGCAGAATTAATCATCTCAATAAAATCAACATCAAAATAATGGCAAACATAAACAATCAATATAAAAACAATCATCAAGAAAATCCCAACAATCAGCAACAAGATAAACGAGCTTAAATTCCAGAAAATTAAAAAAAAAAAAAAAAAAAAAAAAAAAAAAAAAAAAAAAAAAATTTGATTTTATGAAATTGAAATTACCGCAGAATTGCCGGTAGATATGAAAGATATCGAATTGGGCAGAATTAGAGTAATCCATGATGAGATTAAACTTAGGGTTTCAATTTCATGAAGAATCGGAGTAAAAATCGAAACCCTAAGCAACCTAAGCACGCCAACTTCACCTGTATTTCGCTCTAAAAGTTTTCAGAGTTAAGTTTCTCTCTCCTCTCCTACTGTTTTATACTACTACGCTTAAAGTTGGAGTCGGCTCCAACGAGCAAAAAAATTGCGTGTATTATGACTTTATGAGAAGATGATATACCCGTTGTTTAGGTAGTGTTAATCATCATCACTTTCTTGTCTAAATATTAATACAATCAATTCAAGAGTGGAATGTAAGATTAACTAAGAATTACCCGTTTTCGCAATCAAGATGTAAATGTGTTCTTAACATTTCTTCAATGATTTGGTTGGATTAGTGTTGATGTATATAGTAAATATTGAAATGCAGTCATCTTCGTTATTACAAATTGTTTTCACAATCAGTTTACACTGTTGTATTTGAAATGGTTGGTTGGATTAGTGTTGCCGCACATAGTAAATATAGTAATGGAGTCATCTTCGTTATTTTTACAATTTATTTTCATAATCATTTAACATTGTTGAATATGAAATGGAATCCATTCTATTCCTCTTCATACCCGTGTGTATAATTATCATAATGAATTATTTGTCAAGCTTTTCAGAATGTAGAGTTTGGAAAGGAGAGTAGAAGAAGAGCTGGAAGAAGTGATGAAGTAACTTGAAGAAAATGATTATTGTATATGCATACAGAAAATGTCAATGACTAATGGAACGCATAACGGTATCTAGCGCCATACAATAATAATGGAAGCGACTGATGGGACTATAAGAATGTGAGAATATTTGCCGTGTTGTTCTCATTAATCAAAGATCAGTATATATATACACCACAGACTTCTAGGTTAAGCTAAAGCTAAACTAGGAAGATATACACTTAATATATACTAAAGATTTTTACAAAAGATTATTTACTTAACTAGATAATTTACATAATCTATCACACCCCGCAGTTCGAAACGGGAGGACTGGGAACGTTGAGACTATCCCGAAAATCATCGAATAAAACCTTAAGCAGACCTTTTGTGAAAATATTTGCAATCTGGTATCGGGATGGTATATGTAAGACACGAACCTCTCCACGCTGCACTTTTTCACGAACAAAGTGTATGTCAATTTCAATGTGCTTAGTGTTTTGATGTTGAACAGGATTGTCAAAGATATATATAGCACTTACTTGTCACAATAAACCAATGTAGCCTTAGAGACCGGACACCAGAGCTCTAGCAATAAATTTCGAATCCAGCAGGATTCAGACACCACATTTGCAACCCCTCTGTATTCTGCTTCTATAGTAGATTTTGACAAAGTAGGTTAGCGTTTCAAAGACCACGAAATCAAATTATCACCAAGAAAAACACAGTAATCGGATGTGGAATGGCGAGTGTCCAAGCACTCGCCTCAGTCTGCATCCGTGTAAGACAAGATTGAGGTGATTAAGGATTTGTATAAGTGTAAACCAAAATCAACTATAGCGAATAATGCGTTTTAGAGCATTCACATGAGCAACTCTGGGAGCATGCATAAACAAGCACACCTAATGGACAGCATAAGAAATGTCAGGTTTAGTGAAGGTGAGATACTGCAGAGCACCACACAACCTTCGAGATGCATGTGGTTGGATCATCATTGGGATCACCAGAGTCTGTGTTCAATTTCCCTTTCGAGTCAACAGGAGTAGAAGAAGGGTTGTAGTTGGCCATGCCTACTTTCACAAGAATTTCCTGTGCGTACTTTTTTCTGTGATAAGAATAAACCATTCTTGTCTCGTGTCACTACAATACCTAAGAAATAACTCAAGCTACCAAAATCTTTCATGGCAAATACTGAATTGAGCCAAGAGATGATTTGGCGATGAAGAGACTCTGTAGAAGCTGTAAGCACAATGCCATCAACATATAAGACAATATAGGCAATGTCATTACCATGGTGATAAATGAACGGAGAGTTGTCGAATTTGCTATGAGTAAAACCAATAGTTGCTACAAAATCAACAAATCGTTGATACCAAGCTCTGGGTGCATGTTTGAGATCATATAGAGACTTCTGTAATAAACGGACATGATCAGGACGTGCCGGATCTTTGAAACCCAAAGGTTGATACATGTAGCCATTTTCATTTAAGTTACCATAGAGATATGCATTTTTAACATCCAAACGATGAACAGGCCAAGATCGTGACAAAGCAATGCTAAGAACCACCCAAATTGTAGCCGGTTTAACAACCGGACTAAAAGTTTCGTCACAATCAATTCCCTCCATTTGAGTCTTACCATTACCAACAAGACAAGCTTTATGTCTCTCAAACGAGCCATTTGAATAAGTCTTATGCCGAAAGATCCACAAAGAACGAAGAATAATATTGACATTAGACGGTCATGGTACCAAGTCCCAAGTACCATTCGCATTACACCAAAGATCAAAAATACCATATATACACCAAAGACTTCAAGTTTGATTAATTTAAAGCTAAACTAAGAATATATACACTAAATATATACTAAAGATAATTTCAAAAGATTATTTACTTAACTACATAATCTACCAGGGGCGCATAGGGGTTTCTTATTGTACTATTGAGGCTTGTAAGTTACATGTCATATACTACTGTGCTTATTATTGAGCAAATATTAAGTAGTACGGTGCAAGATACAACCGCGTGTATGTTAAGACTTCATAAAGTCATTCAACTGCGTGTATGTTTAGACTTCATAAAGTCATTCAATTCAAGTTGCTTGGTCCTCCTCCTCCTGCTTGGTGTTCCTAAATTTTATTTTGAGGCATGGTTTGGGACCACATCGGATACTGTTATTAGGGATCATTTAGGAAATGATAATTTTAGTTGTTATTTTAATTTAGATTGACCACTCCTCAATTTAGAAACTATGACCATTAGTAATGGTTTGCTCTTATTTAAAGCTCATAGTATCATGTGTGTTTTTCATTGAAAGTAATAACTTACTTTAATATCATTTTTATAGGGCAAGGCGTGGTGCCCTTAGAAATTCCATTTGCTAATGGATATGACGACGTTAAAGAGTTGTTTTGAAATTTTATAAATAATGTCAATTCTTTCTACATCTGTCTATAGAGAAGCATCATGCCATTACATGCAAACTAGCTGGCTAAGATCCTAATCCCTTTTTTAAGATGGTAAATTATCTTTTCTTAGAGACTAAATTTCAATATGAGATTATGTTATATTATTACATATATACTTATCCAATTTCTCACACACAATTTGAGGATGGTTAATCTAACAACTTCAACCCCCATACCTTTTACAACATGTAATCCCTTATAAAAGCCTTGTGAGATGTTATAAAAAAAATGTGCATATTTATATTGCCTAATTTTACTTATTTGACATGGTTAATTGGAGTTAATCATCTCCAAAGAAAAGGGTTTGAGCACTTTGGGAACTTGAGCTTCAATGTAGTCAAGTTGTTCTTTGTGAAGGTGCATGTACACAACCCAATCTCCATTTTCTAATGGAGTTGGCATAGGCATCACATAACCACAACTACCACCCCATGGAAAATGGTATGATCCGAACGTTGGTTTGCCCCATCCAAAGTCCACTTTTGAAACAGGAAACCTTAGGCCCGACGACACCACAAAGGCCGGCCCATCTCCGTCCTCGGTACAATAGATCTTTGTCATTGCGGGCTCAGGTCGGTGGGCCTCAACCCAATCAATGAGGTCCAAGAAGTGATCCTTTGTTACTGATTTTGCTAGGAAGTCATGCACCAATTTTGCCATTTTACTAATTGACATGTCTTTTAAATCACCACATTTTTGCTCACCAAATGGTACTGATAACACGTTTCCAAAGTAAGAATTAAAAGCTTGTGCTTTCTCCTTGCTTTCTTCATTGCTTAATCTATTTCTCCCTGTTTTAAATAAAAAGCAAATTAGAGGAGGTTAATGTGTTTATGCTCTGAGACTACTAGAACATACTCCGTCCAAAAATAACAGTCACAAAATATTCCTATGTCTAAAGTTAAACATCATACTTATATAATCTCTTATGATTTCAAATAATGTTTTATGGTGATGTTACCAATATAATATACGGGATTGAAATAATGTGATTATTATTTTTGACGATCGAAAAAAATGTACGTGTTATATGCATGGAGCAAGCTTACCATCTACAACGATGCCCATCCTACTAATCTTGTTCACATGATCCATTCCGAGTTGACAAGTATGAGAACCAATGATTTGCCAAAGAAAAGCACTAAAACTTTGAAGTTTGCTAATTTTCTTGCAACATTCAATTTGAGCCAATGATTGAAGGATATCAAGTTGGTATTTTGAGACATAATAAACTCGGGTAATAAGTGGGTCCATATTTTGATTTGGATTTGAATTTAAGAGGGATGAAATGGGTATATACATTTCATCAAAAGTGGAGTTATAGTTAAGTGGGCTTCTTGGGCTAACAAGAGATCGGTGAAAACCAGGTGTTGTTGAAATGGGCTTAAAGGTTGCCATCTCGGCCCATGTGACCCAAAACATGTTTGCTGAGTAGGCGTCTGCAACTCGATGGTCAAATGCACAAGCCACTACTGTTCCCCCACATTTCAACTCGGTCACCTAATGCAAGTATAAAGTATAAACAACAAGGTTGTCAAAAAAATGTTAATGTGTAAGAAAAACATTAGTATTAGGTTTTGTTTGCGTTGATATATGGAGTATCTCAAGATTTTAAGTGGGACAAATTATTTAAAAAAAAAAAAAAACAAAACGAATGAAGGATATGTTAATAGATTGGGTTGAATAAAATACTTATTTAATCTAACAAATATGGAATAAGAAGTATTCCATAGAAAAGAAATTCATGGTGATTCACATAGGTGATCCGTGGTTTATACACACGGGTGTATAGTGCTCATCGTACACCCGGATAAATAAAAAAAAGGCGGAAAGAACATCCTGTGTTTCATAAAGAACATACATGTATTTGACAAAGAACATGTTTGTATTTGGAAAAAACATGCATTACCAAAGAACATAAAGATATAATAAAAAGAACGAGATAAAAACTTGATAAAATTTTCTGAAAAATTACACATTATTAACGGGAAAAATTTAGAGGTGATAAAAAATCGAGTAGGGCCGGGCCATATCATAATTTCTTGTGCCCAAACCCGTAGAAAAGTAGCGGGTTTTCGCGCTTTTTTCGAACCCGGTTCGAGTTTTAACTAAAAATGTATTTTTAGGTTTGCCCAAACCCACCCTATTTCGGGCCGGATCGGGTCAGGATGCGAGTCATGCCAATGTTGATCACCTCTTAAAAAATTCTTACCAAAGATATCATTTCCCCAAAAAATAGTTTTCTATCTCTCCAAAAAAAATTCAACTTCCCATAATAATTTAGTTTTTTTTTTTTACTCTAACATTATTTTCAATTAAAAATAATTTAAGATTTCAATATCAAATTTCAAAATACCATATGTTAAAAGAACATAATTTATATTGTAAAGTACATATAGTTAATACCTAAATAACACACTAATCAAACTCAAAGAATATACGATAATAAAAGTAATTTAAATATGACATATGATAATAAAAAATAGAATTTGGGAGTCACTACGACCTTAAAGAACATACACACCAAATTCAAAGAACATACTTTGTATTATTAAACCCAAAAAAAATATATGTTTATCAACATATGTTAAATAACATAAGTTATAATATAAAGAACATATAATTTTACTCAAAGAACACACTGATCACACTCAAAAAACATATTAAAGGTATGTTCTTTGTCAAACATAGGTATGTTCTTTATCAAACACTATATGTTCTTTCCGCCTTTTTTTGTTTATCCGGGTGCACCATGAGCATGATGCACCCGGGTATATTATCTAATTTTCATGGATTAACATGTATGCACACTTGTGCACGTGCATCAGCAACCCTAAATTTTTTTTTGAAGTTCAATTGCAAAAAAAAAAAAAAAATCAAATCAATCAAAGAGACAGGTTATTATAAATTACTGGTCTCTTAGATGCTAAGAGTGTCTCCTGCTGCTTTCTTCTTTATGCTGGCTGTTTTCCTTTTTAATTAAAAGAGACCAGTTATTTATAATAATCGGTCTCTTTAATGCTAGCAGTATATACCATCCTTTTTTCTGCTGCCTTTTTTTTTTAATTAAAAGAGACCGGTTATATCTAACAACCGGTTTCTAAGGTCATTTTACTATTTTTTTTTCTACCATTAAGAGAATGGGTGTGTACTATTTGTTTGTTACATGTTATTTATAGTACTTTCGGCTTGAAAAATGGATTTTTTAAATAATACTTGGTTTTAGTATTATATTACAACAAATTTGATCAATAATTGATGGGGACTCACCATCTCGAAAATTCTGAATCCGCCACTAGTGATTCATTGTCTTTTTATTTTTAGAAACTTCAAAGAAAACACTCCATTACGTGCAGGGCCGTCTATTACATAGTTTTCTATGTGCTTTGGAACAGGGCCAAAATTAAGAAAGTTATGACTTTATTTTTTATGTTTTTTTTTTTTAAAAAAAGTTATCGTGTAAAAGCTGGTCATTAACATGTTCAAACAAAACTCTTTATATTCTTCTATTTCTCCAAGGGTATTAATATAAGTAGCCCTTAGGGTTATATATATAAGCATTAAATATATTTCTTATAATGGAATTAAGTTGGGTATTTATGAATTACATAGTTTTCTATGTGCTTTGGAACAGGGCCAAAATTAAGAAAGTTATGACTTTATTTTTTATGTTTTTTTTTAAAAAAATTATCGTGTAAAAGCTGGTCATTACCATGTTCAAACAAACTCTTTATATTCTTCTATTTCTCCAAGGGTATTGATATAAGTAGCCCTTAGGGTTATATATATAAGCATTAAATATATTTCTTATAATGGAATTAAGTTGGGTATTTATGACAAAATCACGTGCATATCAGTGTGATTAATGTTAAAATATCCTCAATATTTCCTTTTTAAGCTTCTTATACTTAGCCTTAAGGGCTATATTTATCATTTTGCTTTCTCCAAAAATAAGACTTTTGACTTTTGTTTTCAAGTCTATAACTAATACTAAAGTAATTACCGCTGACATCATAACTATCCACATGATAAATTCTTATGAAAAAATTTCCCTCCAAAACTATTATTGACATCATTTTTTTTTTGGTTGTTTCTTTTTCAGGGTAAAAAGTTAATGTTTGGAAATAATTGACTAATTATATATTTTTCTAAAAGCTTTTATGACTAAATATACAAATTCTATTCAAATGAATTAAAATTAAATGATTGAGGGTTGGTACAGTCTCTTTCACTTTTTTTTTTTTTTTTTTTTTTGGTTTTGTTTTTCTCCTACATAGTTTTTTTCTTAAAAAAAAAAATCTCCTACATTTTACTGTAGTAGTGATTGTAAATTTTGGATTTTACACTCTTTATTAATTCTTCAAATTTTCTATAATGAATCAAAAGAGAATGCTAACATTTTAAAATTTTTCTTATATCTATGAAGTTAATTAGAATATTTAACATTATCATAATTTATCTAACGAGAGGGATAATAATTTATTATGTTTTGCTTAAAATATTTATATTACACATTTACAAGTAAATTTTTTATCATAAAAACCGTGCATCGCACAAGACTAACCTAGTTTCCAAAACAAATAAAACTCCCTTATTTATCTCTTAATGGCTAAACATCATCAATTCAGTGATCCATTTAATTTAATTCTATCCACTATTTATAAGCAAACTATAAGCAGAATCTATTTTCATGTACAAATGATTTGTACATATCAACGAGCTTTTTTTTTTTTCTTTTATTTATATCAATATCAATTGAGTAATAGGCTCTATAATTTGTAAAAAAAAAGTTACCACATGTAAAAAAAAAAATAAAAAAAAAAAAACATGTGGCGACTTTTTTTGTAAAAATGGTTCTTTATAAAGTTTAGGGGACTACTTTTGTAGTTAGCATAAGGCCTCCAAATTCCGGAGACGACCCTGATTACATGCTTGTGGGAACTATGCAGTTGTCACTTTTTCAGACATTTTTTTTAGAGGAAGGTGAATATCATATATTAGCACCTTCCTCTAAAAAAAATGATAATCACCTTTAATCAATAAAGTGTTAAAAATAAATTGTTACTAATAACATGTGCATGTCCCTATAATAATAATAATAATAATAATAATAATAATAATAATAATAATAATAAAAACTCATGTAATAGTAGCAATTTATTTTTAATTATTTTTTTAAAGATTAAATCGTGGAGTTTTATTTGATTTAAAATTAGATAAGCCCTGTGCGATGCACAACATAAAAAATTTGTTTAAAATAAATATATAATTTTATATATGTCCCTCATATGAGATAAGTTATAGAAACATAATCATTAATTGCAATGCTATTCAGATCTAATTAATTTTGAAGAAGAGTAAAACTTTAAGCAAATTATGCAATACAGAGTACTCTTTAACCGGGAGTAATTATATTTTGAAGCCAAATAGTCACTCATAAATCATAATATAAAATATGGAGTATAATATAATATAATAATTTTCTTCAAAAAAAGAAAAGTTGTAATAAATCTAAGGTAAAACAAAAAAAATAAGAATATGATGTCAGCAATTGATTTAGGCGGGAAAAATTTTAACCACAACTTGACATGTGTACAATTTGAAAAAGTAATGATGTCAGCGGTTGTTGTTTTAGTATATTTATAGATTCTTGCATCATGTATTAAAATCTTTATAGGTATTTGTAGTTTGTACCATGTTCATTAAGAGTTTTGATGTAAATTTGTAAATATATATGTCAACTTATAGTTCTAATATTTCTTTTTTACGCTTGTAATACTTTGATTTACTTAAACTAGCTAGCATTGATGATTTATAATTGTAGAAAATATATAGTCATGTAGATCTTGTTAGATTCTCCCTAATTTATATTTTCGTAATGTCACATTTTAATTATTTTGCGCATTTAATCATAATCATAGATATAACTCATATAAGTGATTAAAATAGTGCAATAATAAATTTAAAATGAAATTTTATGAGTAGAAAAAAAAAACAGAGGAAAATAAGTTTTGTATAATTGATAACGTAATTAAATAAATTTTAAATATTTTTCAAGAACTATACACTTATAGATATCGTTCATTCGGTGTATATAAAATAACTTGGTAGAAAATTACATGTTACGGAGTAAATAATTTGTTATAAATTCCAGGACCAAATACTAATAACAAGCAAAATTCACTCAAAAACGTAGCGCAGAATTATTTGAAACTAAAGCACAATTCTTGTACATCCTAATTCCTAGACACATATGTTTCTTTTATCATATTTTTTACTATTGCACGCTTAAATTTAATCGTAAATATCTCTAATTATCAATAAGGTCCCATTCACTTTACCTTATTTTTGCTGAACTGAAAT
This sequence comes from Chenopodium quinoa, assembly GCF_001683475.1. Lineage (NCBI taxonomy): Eukaryota > Viridiplantae > Streptophyta > Magnoliopsida > Caryophyllales > Amaranthaceae > Chenopodium > Chenopodium quinoa. The sequence continues at coordinate 2,581,500 of NW_018743032.1, forward strand.
TATCTTTATTGAACTGAAATTACTTTTGCTGAACTTAAATTATTATTACTGAACTGAAATTAATTTTATTGAACTGAAATTATTTTTGCTGAACTGAAATTATTTTTACTGATTTTATGTTATATTTCTTTTTTAAACTTACTGATTTTTATTGAACTGAAATTGTTTTTATTGAACTGAACTTAAATTATTTTTGCTAAACTAAAATTATTTTTAGTGAACTGAAATTATTTTTACTGAATATTATTTTATTTAAGGTGAAGTGAACAGGGCCTAAGTAAAATAAATAAAAATATATAGATATTTTGAAAATATACAGTGTGAAGCTAGAATCTTATATAATTAAAATCGCACATTACTCTCTTTTTCCAAATCACAAAAGCTATAGAATGTGTGAATATTGTCAAAAGTCAAAATCTGAATCGATTTGAAATGGAGGAATTATTTACGGAGTAACAAGGACGAGAATATGTATATTATGTCTACGATGCATGTAATTAATTAGGGCTAAGCATTGACCTGAACCGAGAACACGGCATCTTTCTTCCTAGGCACCAATTTGCCTTCAATACTCTGGTCAGGATTGTACAAATCAAGCTCACAAAGACCAACGTCCGCAAATGCTTCAACAAACTCGACACCGCGGTTGTTGCATAGAACTTCCGGCTCGCCACCGGAGTTCTTAACAACTTCACCTGCAAAGGGATAGAAGTACGCAAGTGCTTCAGCTAAGGCTTTCTTTAGTACACTTACCTTACACTTGAACGTATTATTTTGTTGCCCTTCGTTGTCATGTATGGTAGTAACACTATTTTTGTAACAGAAAAAAACATTAACATCTAATGGAGGTAATAGAAAGTCCAAGTTTGTTAAGGGTAGCCGGTGATCCTGCAGTGGCACGGCCGCTGCCACGATGTGTTTAACCATTGTCGAAACATTGAAGTCTCTATGGACACCCATCGGAGTTAGCTACGAGATATTGGCAAAGGAGAAAGCTAAGAAGGAAGTTATGTAGTTTAGGAAGGTATGATTTTAGGATGGTGAGTTTATATTTTCTTACCAGAACTATAGAGGTCTATATATAACAACTTTCTTAGGGTAAGGTTTTACTTTATTTAATCAAAAAATAATTCAAAATGGAGTATTCTAAAGAATACAAAGTAGGTTTTTAGAAAATGTCAACATGTCGTGCCAATAAACTCTTTCAAGTCAAGGTTTTAGTAATTTTATATACGCTTTAATTATCAAATTTGATTTCCAATAACTATTACTATAAATTCACATGTATCAACTAATTATTCAAATAATAAGGTTATTTTGTTATTTTTGGCAGCACATGTCAAACACCTTAAATGATAATAAGGTGCTGTTTGACACTTTAATGATTAGATTTATTGGCAAACACCTTAAATAAACGAAGTACAAGTACATGCCCCGTAAAAATTAAGATGGTAAAAAGGGAATTCAAATGTTATTACTTTGAGTACCATATTAAAATTAAATTTTATACTCCATATTTATCTGTCTAAATCATCTCGATCTAATTTTGATTAAATGTAATGAAGAAGTTAGTAAAGGAATGAATTTCATCCAACTAAGTATTTCAACTATACACTTGATGTCTTGATGTAATCAACTACCTTATTAATTTCAGCTATTACCTTATTAGTTTTAATTAGCTTAATTATCAATTTTAGCTCATTTTCATGTATCGTTAATATATAGTCTTAGATAAAGTAAATTAAGGTGACAAAAGCAAAGCAAAGCCTAAATGAAATGAGATGGATGATTAAGCCTAAAATTTCAAAAAAGTGATCGAGGAAGATTATTGGTGATACTTTGAGAATGTATGAACGTCATACCATATACTAACAAACCTAGAAAATTATGTAAAGATAATTCTAGTTTTGATTAAATTAATTCGTTAACTAATTTTTTCCCATTGGACGTATATGATTTGATGAACTAACCTAGTGAAATTGGATAATTCCTATCTACTATATGCCAAGGGTTAGTTGTTGGGTTCGCTGGGATGAAAGTTTTGATGACAAATTAAATTAAAGCCTTAATATATATTTTTTTGTACCGATTTATCAAAGTAGTATTACGTGTTTATTCCTCAACTACTTTGGTTTTTATAAGAGCATTCACGTTAAATTAATTATAATTTAAGTTATAATGGGGCATGTCGATAATGTTTATGTATGTCAAAATATTGAAAAGCAAATACTCCCTCCGTCACTTTTTATTCTTTGCATATTGATCATTTCTCTCATAAAAAAATTTCAAATGTTAAGTGTCTGAGGAAGTAATTTAAATAAATCTTACATATTCAACTATTTTATTAATTTTACAAGATAAATGATATTAAAAAGGATTTTTTTGGCCACTGCCGAAATGTAATGTGAGAAAGAACGAAAAAATATAAATGCAAAATCAGCAAGAAACACACAAAAAAAATAACGTGGTTCACCAAAACTCGTTGGCTACATCCAAAAGCATGTGAATAGTGTTGTTGATCTTGACAAAAACAAATCGATTACATATTATTAAACAACATAATGAGAGATTTCAAATGATCAATATACTCAAAATTATTAACAGATTAAACAATATGATTATCTCCATACAATTAATTTTAGCGACCATTTTTCGTATTTTCAACGACCATTTGTGACGGTCACAAAAAAGGCTGGATTTTTAGTTGTGCTTCAATAGTTATTTTATCTATAGGAATGCTGGGCGTTTGCTTCACAAATTGAAATAGGATTGGAATCAGGAATGAAATCATAATGATATGGATCTGGAACTTGAATCTTAATACCATATGTTTGGTATAGGTATGAATATGCAATGGAATGAAATGTTAGTTCAACGTTGGGATGAGCCAAATTATGGGTATTAAGAATTCTTTAGAAGCCATAGACAACATTTCCGGTCTTCAGAAAAGGAGAATTAGAGAAAGGATTCTGAAAAGAAGCAAGAGTTTGCACCCTAACCATGCCTATCCTATCATAAAATCCAATTTCATGCAGGTATGAAAAGGAAAGGTGGTACATCAATGAATCTCTCCGGCCATCCAAATAAGAAGCTTAATTTTATTTTATGTGTTTGTACTTTTAATTTTATTGTTGTAGTATTTGTATCTTGTGTAAGGCTCCTCAAAATCTAGCAAGTATCGCTAGAGATGAGTATTAGTCTTGTGCCTTGGTCGTTTACTCCATTATCAAAAAAAAAAAAAAAAAATTATATGATATTGATACCTAAAAGTATGGGTATGTATGAGCCAATTCATCACCTCCTCTCTCTATTTATGTGTTAAAAACCCCATATTGAGAGTTTGAGGTATGTGTTTGAAACTCTTAAAATCATAATAAAAAAAAATTATATATAAAAAAAAGGTTATTGAGTAATAGATTTGGTCAACTTTTGCCAATCACGAACTAGTAAATTTAATTTATACAAGTTGATGAGTTATCGTGTGTACATTGTTACGTACAACACATGATGTTCTTACAGAAAGTTTCAACGTTGCATGATGGCATGCATTTCGTTAATTCACGTATCCCTTTTATTGGAATGCTCATGAACACATTCTTAAGATAATTTATGTACTCATTCAATTAAAACGTCTTAAAAGAGACCGAGTCTCAAATGTGAGAAACCCTTTTAATTTTCCCATCGTGTTTTATTTTTATTTGTTAAATGTTAATGTCATCACTCGTTGAAATTTTCTAATTTATAACTGTTTATAATCTTGAATGATAGAGTATAAAATATGTTTTTAGGCCTCAACCATCAATTTAAACTTTTGGTTGAGATGGTTCTTAAAAATGGTATCAAAGCTAGCGTGATACAAAGATCACGGGCTCGAATATCATCCACCCCTCCTTTCGAAGTGGAATATATATTTCATGTAGGATATGCGAAGGCCCATCCTGCATCCACATTTCAAGCCCAAAGAGCTCTCATGTGAGGGAGCGTGAAACAAGTAAATCCTGATTTAGAATTGCTAGCTATGAGTTATATTGTTAATATGACAGCCTTAATATTCTAGTAGCTACGTTAGTTAATGGCGGTGGTGTTGGGCCCGTACTCCCAAGAAGCCCAGAAGTCGTAGGGCATGATCAAGAAAACTAAGGAGCAAGCCAAGTTAAACAAAATCAAGGCAAACGGCTTGATTGATACAAATAAGGCAGCAAAATCAATCAACAAACCAACAAGAAAAGCACCAAAAATATAAAGTAGCAAGAAGGAAAGTAGAACAAAATATAAAGATCTTGTCCTTTGAATATTATTCTGAAATATATGTAAACCCTAGCAATCCCTAGGTATAAATAGCTACCAAAACATGTACAAGCCTCATTCATACATTAGTACTCGAAAATATATGCAAGTGATTTACGAATTCTATGTCTTTTCTGATCAAGGAGCCTATCCTTACTCAGTATTATCTTTTTAACTCTTTTCCATTAGCTAATTTGCTCGTTCTTTATTGTTCTTGGTTATTGTGATTGTTATTGTAGGATTGATTGTTATTACCCCTAAAACCCTAAGCAAATTCCTAGACCTACCCTACTAAGATTTTCCCTAAACAATTAGGCGCCCACCGTGGGGCTGATAATCAGTTAAGCTGCCAAAAACTCTCCAAAAAGCCAAAAACATCATTTAGCCATGACTGGACAATCAATACCCTTCACCATAGCCGAAATTGATGAAGGAATGAACGCATTTCGCCAAACCTTGGACCAACAGAAAAGCCAGATCGAGACCCTATTGGCCCAAAAAGTCCAAACTGAAGCCAAACTCACTAGTCTGACCAAACAAAATGAAGCCCTCCGCAACCAAATACAGTTAGCCGCATCCAAAACAGTCAATTCTAGAGCATAGCCATGCAGCTCGATATGTCAGGAGCTTTCCATACCCCTACTAACAGGAAAAAAAGTTCTAACAACAGGGACACAACCCTAGATGAAGGTTTTATTGATGTAGGTACTTTCCAAAAGAGTAGGAAAGCAGGAACTGAGGAGGGAAATATAGAAAAGGTGGTCAAGGAATACCTCAAGGCGTTCGAGGCCAAGATTGCAAAAATCCCCGTAGTGTCGTGGAGGAAGAGGCTGCAGATGGCTACAAAGAGTCACCATTCTCAGAAGAGATTTCCATGGTGGAAGTGCCAAAAAGGTTCAGTATGCCCATTATGGCCATGTACTATGGAACAACAGACCCTGATGAGCACGTGTCCCTCTACAAGCAGAAGATGATGACCGGCTTAATCCATAGAGATATCAGAGAGGCAATCATGTACAAAGGCTTTGAGCCACCTTGTTAGGTCCAGCTCTAACTTGGTTCATTAATTTAGATAATGGGACTATTCGATATTTTGCAGGAATGGTCAACCTATTTAAGATCCAATTCGCTAGCAGCAGGACGATAGAGAAGTAATCTTTAGATATGTATAGAATTGTGTAAAGGCATGAAGAATCCTTGAGGGATTACCTTAACAGGTTCAATAGGGAGGAGATTGAGATACATAAATGCGATGCTCCCACAACTATTGAAGCATTCAAAAGAGGACTGCTTGACCATAAAGAGCTCTATAAGGAACTGACCAAGTATCCCTGCATAACTTTCAAAGATGTTCAGGCTAAGGCAATGGCCTAAGTCAAGATTGAAGAGGATGTCTATGCAAGGAAAACTCCTGAGCCAGATTGTTCATCAAGGAGCAACAACTTTCTTAGGAGGGATCATAGATTCAAGCCTTATTAGTGATCCTGCTTTGAGGAAGGAATAGTTAGTGTTGTCGAGGGAGAATTCACAAATTGGAGGGAAGATCCTGAAATCCCCCCTAAATTACATGAATATTGTTTCAATGTTAACCTTGCAGGTGTGATTAGGAACTTGAACAAAATGGGAGATACTGTGCAATGGCCCAGAAAGAGCGACAGGCCAAGAAAGAAGAAAGATCCATCGAGGTGGTGTGACTTCCATTCAGACATTGGTCACACTACTGATGAATGCGTGGTGCTTAGAAAGGAGGTTGCCTACATGCTGAAGAAGGGATATCTCAAAGAACTCATGACTGATAGGTCCAAAGCCCCAGGTAGAGAAAGAGAATCCAATCGGGTGGCCCCCACCTCCTCCTCCGATCGTCAAAACCATGAATTTCATCACCGGAGGATCATAAGTGTGTGGCTTGACATATTCAGCAGCAAAGCGTCACGCCAAAGAAAGCAACATGAACAAGCCAGCCAAAAAGGCACAAGTAAAGATGGATGTTCCAATCATATTTGAAGAGAGTGATGCAATGGAAGAGCACCATGATGGCCCAGTAATTTCGCTACTAGTCGGAAATTGCTTAATCAAGAGAATCCTAGTTCACTACTAGAATTAGGCTATTTTCCGACGGACTTTATTTCCCTCGGAAATTTTCGGCGGAAATTGGAGTTGTTGGAAAAATCCGTCGGAAAAAGTACCTTCCCACGGAAAAATCCGTAGGAAATTTTCCGACGGATTTTATTTCCCTCGGAATATTCAAGTTTCGAGGGAATATTCCGTCGGAAAACCATTTCCGACGGAATATTCCGTCGGAAAACCATTTCCGACGGAATATTCCGTCGGAACCTGTAAATTCCAAGGGAATAATTTCCGTCGGAACGCTGTAACAATTAAAAAAAATAACGTTCAATTACGACAGAAAGTCAGAAACAGAATAACAACTGAAGAGAGAGAAAGGGAGAACGAAAAAGAGGAAGAGGAAGAGAGAGAAAGGGAGAAGGAGAAAGAAGAAGAGAGAGAGGGAGAAAGAGAGCGGCGCCGCCACCACCACCCCGCCGCTAGAACGCCGCCGGTAAGTGTATCATTTTAGGTTTTTTTTTTTTTTTTTTTTTTTTTTTTTTTTTTTTTTGAAACATTTTTTTCGGAAAACCCTAACCACCACCACCACCACCATGTCACCTAGGCTTCACTGGAATTCACCACACCCACCGTCGATTTTCACCACAACCACCAAGACTCACAGCCGCCGCCATTGGATAGTGGTAATTGGTGTTTGTTTTGTTGGTTTTTTTTTAAATTCATTGGTTTCGGGTTTTTGGGTGTTTTTTCTGTTTTTTTTTTGTTTTTTTTAGGAGTTGTTACTAAAATCATATGTGAACCCTACAGCCTTGAACACCAGCCGGCCGCCAGTCTACAACCAGACGACGCCCAGCCGCCGCCGAAAGCAGGTAGTATTCCCGTTTTTTTAATTTTTTTTTGTTTATTTTTTAATATAAGTTGACAGCATTTAATCATTTTAAATTGCAAGCATAAAGTTAGTTACTAAGTTTTTAATTTGAATTATTTGTAGGATTTGTAGATTTACTTGGTTCTTTGGCAAATACAATTTCACATCCACAGGTTAGAGAGTATATAAAAGCTAAAATTAAAAATTTAGTTTATACTTGGCATGTTAGTGACTAATGGTATGTAGATATATGTTAGTTTATTATTGTTTTTAGAATAGTGTATACAATTTGTTGTATTTATATTCTAATATGTTTAAATATTTGAAAGGAATGTGTTTGTATTATGTCATGTTAGTTTAGTTTAGTTTATTTAAGTTTTGTTTTTAATTATTGTATTATAACATGTTAGTTTAGTTTAGTTTAGTCTAATATAATAATGTATGTTAGTTTATTTTAATTTAGTTTAGTTTAGTTTATTTAAGTTTAGTTTTTAATTATTGTATTATAACATGTTAGTTTAGTTTAATATAATAATGTATGTTAGTTTATTTTAATTTAGTTTAGTTTAGTTTAGTCTAATAAAGTGTATGTTAGTGTATTTAGTTTAATATTTTTGTTTGATATAATGTTTAACATAATATTTAATAAGCGTTCTTATTTATTTGCTTAGTTTAGTTTAATTATGATATATCTCTGTTTAGTAAAATGCATGTGTCCTTCACTTTATATATATATAATAAATGAATCATTTGCATATTCATATTCCTAGATACCCGTTCAAGGCATACACATTAGGAGTATGTCTTGAATAGTCCCCGGTTGGGACTTTCCTTGTACGCTTGTTCTCACTTAGGTGGTGAATGTAAGCCTTGTTTTTGATTCTAGGGAAAATCCTGCCTTTTCATGCATTTCTCTACCGTGTTCTCTGGGTACATATGTAGGTGTGTTTAATCGCCTACATCGTGTACTTGGAGAACAGTAGGGAAATGCTGGCGGATTTTCCATAGAATTGAAAACCTGGGTTACATTCACTAGTGAGAATAAACATACAAGGATGGGTTAGGTTGGAGTGATAAGGACCCTTTCGAAGCATATCAAATCTCATTTGCTTTTCCATAACGCTTTGGTGGATAATGACTACGAAAAACGGTTTATGACTAATGTGATTGTACATACGTGTGAGCTGTGTAGAAGTTGTAATCATGAAACGAAGAGAACGTAGCTGGATGTATGAAAGGATGGTTGGGCAAAGTATTAACCCAGATTTCGTGAAAGGAGTTGATGAATTCATTCAGTACGTCACAGATCATCCCGAGAGTAGTAACCCGAATGAAGTAAAGGTGTCCATGTGTTAAATGTAAGAACAAACGCCTTTGAAATGCGGATACGGTTAAAATTCATCTGTATCGCAAGGGTTTCATACACTACTAGAAATAGGCCGATTTCTGACGGACAGTTTTCGACGGACACGTATTTTCATCGGAAAAATCAGAAATTCCTACGGATTTTATTTCCGTCGGAATATATGGGCTTTTCGACGGAATATTCCGCCGAAAATTTCCGGCGGATTTCCATCGGAAATTTAATATTCCGGCGGAATATTCCGTCGGAAAGCCCATATATTCCGACGGAAATAAAATTCGTCGGAAATTTTCGACGGAATATTCCGTCGGAATATAATGATATAAAAAAAAACCCTAACATCAACCACCTACTCTTTCTCTTTCTATTTCTATCTCATTCTCATTTCTCTTTCTCTAGCCGCCTACTGTTTCTCTCTCCTCCTCCTCCTTCTCTTCTTCCTGATTCTCTCTCGTCCTCTGTTTCTCTCTCCTCCTCCTCTATCTCTTCTTTCTTCTTTCTTTCTTCTCCTTCTCTTGCCCTCCCTCCTCAAATTTTCTCGGTCTTCTTCTCATTTTCTTGTCTTTTTCCTTTTCTCTCTCCGTTCACCACCAACATCAACCTAACAACCACAACCACCATCTACCGAAACAAACCAGGGCAACAACAACCACCGTCGCGAGGCACTGCACCAGTCTCAAGGTCTTTTTTTTAGATCTTGTAATTTAGGTTTAGTGTAGATCTAGTTGATTTTGTATGGAATCGTAATATTAGTTTATAAAATTTATGATAAAATTGTATAATAATTTATTTCTTTTAATTTTCGTTGGTTAATTTTGGTTTTTATTTTTTTGTGTGGTATAATTATATTATGTTGTGTTGTGTTAATTTTCGTATTTTTGGGGTTAATTTTTGGTTTTTTGTGGTTGATTTTCCTATTTTTGGGGTAATTTTGGTTTTTACTGAATTTTTGGAATGGTGGTTGTGTGTGGTGGTGTCGGTGGTGGTTGGGTGGGATGGGGGCTGGTGTGAGTCAGGTGCTGGGTGGTTTCGGTTTGGTGTGGGTGGGGTTTTGGTAGGGGTGGTTTCGGTTTGGTGTGGGTGGGGTTCTGGTAGGGGTGGCTTTGGGGGGTGATATGGGCTGTTTTGGGTGGGGTTTTGGGATGGTCGGTGGTTTCGGTTTGATGTGGGTGGGGGATAGGTACGGTGTTGGTGGATCTGGGTGGTTGGGGCTGGATTAGGGGGGTTGGGGTTGTTAAAGGTGGTGCAAGGTTTTTTTTTTTAATTTTTTTTTGCAGGAGTTTCTAACGGAATTTCCGTCGGAATTTTCCGGCGAATTTGAATTCCATCGGAAATTTCCGACGGACTTTCCGGTACCAAAAAAAACCTCTTCCGACGAAAAATTTCTTTGGAAATTTCGTTTTTCCTACAAAGGGTCTGCCGACAACACGTTCCGACGGAAATTCCGTCGAAACAGTGTTTTCCGACGGAATTCAGGGTGTTTCCGATGGAATTTTTCTGTCGGAAATGACCTGTTTTCTAGTAGTGATACCTAACTACTATAATTGGATGTGTCACGGGGAAGGGTATCCGGGAGTTCCCGAACGGCGGTCCAATGAATATCGTGACATGGTTCTCAATGCTTTTGGTCATACTGAAGATTAGGGGCCCTCAGATCAGGCTAGTGTTTCATCATCAGAGGAGGAACCTAATGCAACAGCTAAGCATTTCCTGGATTTGTTGAAGGCTTCTGAAAGGCCATTATACGAAGGGAGTTCTTTGTCTGTGTTAGAGATGGTCGCTAGAATCACTAGTCTAAAGTGTGAGTATAATTTGCCTCACAGATGTGTTAATGGGTTTTGCTTCTTTGCTAAGTGAGGAGATTTCGAACAACAGCCATATGGCCGACACTTTCTATGAGGTGAAGAGATTGTGAAGGGGTTGGAACTGTCCCATTAAAAGATTCATGCATGCCCGAAAGGGTGTATGTTGTTTTGGAAGGATGATGCTCAGCTGTCTGCATGTAGGGTGTGTGGCAGCGACCGATACAAGCAGACTTCCAAAGGTAGCCTAGTGCCTTCGAATGTTCTGTTTTATTTCCCGATCACACTAAGGTTGCAAAGACTGTTTGCAACCAAGAACATTTCGGAGGAAATGACATGGCATACGAAAAATCCCCAAGTTCAAGGCACAATGGTACACCCTAGTGACAGTGAAGCTTGGAAACACCTCGATAGTCGCTTTCCAGAGTTTGCTTCCGAGCCTTGTAATGTGAGACTTGGCTTGTGTACAGATGGTTTTGCTCCTCATGGTAAGTTTGGAGGACAATATTCTTGTTGGCCTGTCATTTTGACCCCTTATAACTTGCCTCCCTCAATGTGTATGAAAAGACAATTCATGTTCCTTTCGTTACTCGTTCCTAGTCCAAAAAACCCTAAGGGCAACTTGGATGTTTACATGCAACTGTTGATAGAGGAGTTGAAACTGTTGTGGGAAGTTGGCGCGGCTACTTATGATATTTCGAAGAAACAAAATTTCAATCTTCGAGCAGCCATCCTATGGACCATTAGTGACTTCCCGGCTTATGGCATGTTGTCTGGTTGGGCCACTGCTGGTAAGAAAGCTTGTCCACATTGCATGGAGAAGAGCAAAGCATTTTGGCTCGAACATGGTGGTTAAGTTCCTTGGTTTGATTGCCACCGGAAATTCCTTCCGACATATCACCCTTTTCGGAACAGTAAAAATACATTCTGTAAAAACAAAGTAGAGAAAGGTGGCCCTCTACACATCATGTCAGGAGAGGAGCTGTGGGAATGTGTTAAGGACCTTCCGAAGGCTACAGATGGACCCGATTCAATTAAAAGGCTGAAAAATGAAAAGAAGGGGTGGTTCAAGCAAAGCACCTTGTGGAAGCTCCCATATTGGAAGCATCTCCTCATTCGTCACAACTTAGATGTCATGCACATTGAGAAGAACTTCTTTGATCAGTTAATTCACACTGTAATAGATGTGAAAAAGCATACGTGTGACACGCCATCAGCTCGGAATGACATTGCTAGATATTGTAAACGTCCCCAGCTTCATCTTCAAGAGGATGATAGAGGAAAAGAGGTCATGCCAAAGGCTCCATTTGCTGTTGACAAGGCTCAGAAAAAAGTTTTGTGTGAGTGGGTTAAACAAGTGCGGTTTCCTGATGGTTACGCCTCCAATTTGAGCAGATGCGTAGATTTGCAAGCGTGTAAGATCCATGGAATGAAAAGCCATGACATGCACGTGTTCATGGAGAGGATGTTGCCCACAGCTTTGAGGGAATTTCTCCCTGGCCATATTTGGAGTGCAATTACAGAGATCAGCCAATTCTTCCGCGACTTGTGTTGCTATACAACATCAGTTAGTGACATGGAGCGATTGGAGAAATACATACATGAGATCCTCTGCAAGCTTTAGAAGGTCTTCCCTCCTACATTCTTTAACTCCATGGAGCATTTGCCTATACATTTGCCGTATGAGGGGAAGTTATGTGGTCCTGTACAATACAGATGGATGTATCCCTTCGAAAGGTAAATCAAAGACCCTTATTTCACCTCCTTTTATATCATAATCACTTGTTCATACAGTTACATAACTATAATTGCAGGTTCTCAATCATTTGAAACGGAAAATTGGGAACAAGGTTCGAGTTGAAGGGTCCATATGCAATACTTATCTCACTGAAGAGATAGCAAACTTCTGCTCCAATTACTTTCAGTCGACAGTTGACACTAAAACTCGAGAACTTGGTCGAAATGTGAATGCCGACGTCGAGTCCACATTGGACGACGCTGAAATACCAGAGTTGTTCAAAGAGGATAGTGGTTGTGTGTCAAATGAGGGTAGAACTCGGTTCTTAGATGACAAAGAACTCGAGTGTGCACATTTGTTCGTGTTACGAAACACCGACATTCTTGGCGAATACGAAAGGTATATTAGGCCTAGGTATTCAGTGTATTCGTATTTACGATCATTTACAATGATGACTTTGTAGATTTACATTGTATGTTTGGACTCGTAGGAAGTTTGAGGACTACATTCTTAGTACTCGACCTTTCCTGCATAGAGAAGAAGTCTTGGAGAATTTCGAATTTGAATTCTCTGATTGGTTTCATCACAAGGTGATATACGCGGTCTAACCGTGAAATAATTATGAATTTTACATCTTGCATTTCAATTCATCGAATTCGGGAACCGTGATGTTGATATTCAACCACTTTATAGGTGGTCGAAGAGAAGCCAAATTTGGATGTCCTGCGAGCGATGTGCATGCGTCCCTTTAGACGAGTTCGTACTTGGGGCCAGATTTTTGTAGGTGGATTTAATTTCCTTACACATGCCCATGGCAAGCACAAATCCACCATGAATTATGGTGTGTGTGTATCAAGTGAGGACGGAGGAGAGTACTTCGGCATTTTAGACGACGTAATTGAACTTGTCTGCATGGGACCCAAAAGACAGTACAAGACAATTTTGTTTAAGTGCAATTGGATGGATTGTGGTAGGGGAATGAACATACACGAACAATACAAGCTAATCTAAGTAAATCATACTAAGAAATACCCCAAATATGATCCATTTGTCTTATCTTACCAAGTGACTCAAGTGTACTACGCATCATACCCTAGCTTGAAACGGGACCGAGTTCAATGGTGGTCTATGTTTAAAACACAAGCAAGGTCAGTGGTTAATGCTCCGGTGGACTTAGATTTTTTGCAATCACCATGCCCAACAGTACATGCAACGCTTTGCCCACCGAATGACATTCCAGACTACGCCAGGGATGATGATGATGAAGACGATGACGATGATGATGAAGACGATGAATCTAGTATCGACTCTAGTGATAGTGACGATGATGATGACATCGATGTAGTATTAGATGATAGTAGTGATGACTCTAGTAGTGAAAGTAGTGATGAGAGTACTAAGTAGGAGAATATGTTAATCTCCTTTAACAGTATGCTTCTTATTGTAAAATCAAAATATTAATTAGGCTTATGTAAAACTTTTTAGTGTTTGTAAAAAAGCCATATTACATTGCACTGCACTTGTTATTTATAATATCTTGTCATTTTACTAACATCTGATTCAGGTAGTCATGGCGGGTGGAAAAAGTGGGCAATCATCGAAGAAAGCAAAGGGAAAAGAGAAAATGGCCGCCCTCTACAACGACGACATGTTCGATGCAGAGGCAAACGATTTGGGTGAGGATCAGACGCCCCCATCCACTCCTCCTGAAGATGGGCCACGGGATGAGTCACGGGATGAGTCAGAGCTCCCGTCTTTGGACCCTACTACGCTCTGGTACGTACATATCATGATATGGATGACGAGATACAAGGCTTATATTACTATTTTCGAACTTGTTTAACATTGTCGTTCCCCGTTTGTTGTAGGTTTGATGATCCTAAGGTTCGGAGTGCGGTATCCGGTACAATTACTGGATACTACCGAGCCCCTTGGAGGAACTTTGGAGAAGTTCCTGTAGCTACGAAGGAACACTTGTGGAACTTGTTTAGCATATGATATTTTTTGGTCTTCTTGGTTAATACATGTTTTAGTTATTGTATTGATTTAGTTTTGTGTATAACTTTTGTATTTTATCATTTACAGGCACAATTCAGATGGGCGCCTCAGATGAACGAGCTAGTTAAGCTCACATTTCGGAGGAGGGTAGCAACACGCCTGCGTGACATGTTCCACACCATCACGCACAAGATGAATGGCTCCAAGCCAAGTTGGCTGAGTGAGGAGATCCACAAGAAGATGATGGACATTGTTACCACGGATCTAACTTACAAGGCGAGGTCGGCGCAAAACAAGAAAAACAGAAGGGGCGGTTCTATGAAAAAACCCGTCTAAGGGACCCACTTTCAGCGTTCGTTGTCAGCTATCCAACATGCAAAAAGGATGGTAAGTTTATTTAAAAATATCTTATATTAGAAGGCATTTTTGTGTATTTCAATGTAACAAGGGTGTGACATGGTTAACGTTTATTCCTATTTTTTTGTATCAAAGGCGGCAAAGAACAAGGGCCAGCTACCAACAGTTGCTGAGCTGTTTCTGAAGACACACTTCAAGGAGTTTCCTGGGAAAGGCTCAGTGCCAGTAAACCCCACAACTAAGGAAATTGCGGTAACAATTTCCCTAAACTTAGTTCCTTAGTTCAATATTCATGAATATGGTACTGAAACCTTAGATTCTTTGTGCGTTTTTTTGGCATTTCAAGCCCTAGAATCCTAAAACTATGTACATTTGACATGTTTTTATGAGAAATGAGAGCATTAGCTAAGAAATATAGAAAATGGGCAACATAGAAGTCACTTAGGCCCTAGTTGATGCGTTTTTCATCAATATGGCTCCCAAAACTTAATGTGTTATTTTATTTGGAATTTCAAGCCATGGAATCCTAAAACTATGTACATTTGACATGTTTTTATGAGAAATTAGAGAAAAATCTAAGAAATATAGAAAATGGGCAACATAGAAGTCACTTAGGCCCTAGTTGGTGCGTTTTTTATCAATATGGCTCCCAAAACTTAATGTGTTGGTTTTTTTTGAAATTTCATGCCATATAATCCTTAAACTATGTAAATTTGACATGTTTGGATGAGAAATTAGAACATTATATAAGAAATAGAGAAAATGGGCAACATATAAGTCACTTAGGCCCTAGTTGGTGCTTTTTTCATCAATGTGGCTCCCAAAACATAATGTGTAGGTTTTTTTGGCATTTCAAGCCCTAGACTCCTTAAAATATGTACATTTGAAATTTTTGGATGAGAAATGAGAGCATTATCTAAGAAATATAGAAAATGGGCAACATAGAAGTCACTTAAGCCCTAGTTTGTGCGTTTTTCATCAATATGGCTCCCAAAACTTAATGTGTAGGTTTTTTTTGGCATTTTAAGCCCTAGACTCCTTAAACTATGTACATTTGACATGTTTGGATGAGAAATGATAGCATTAGCTAAGAAATAGAGAAAATGGGCAACATAGAAGTCACTTAGGCCCTAGTTGGTGCCTTTTTCATCAATATAGCTCCCAAAACTTAATGTGTAGGTTTTTTTTTGGCATTTCAAGCCCTGGACTCCTTAAATTATGAACATTTGAAATGTTTGGATGAGAAATGAGAGCATTAGATAAGAAATATATAAAATGGGCAACATAGAAGTCACTTAGGCCCTAGTTAGTGCGTTTTTCATCAATATGGCTCCCAAAACTTAATGTGTAGGTTTTTTTTTGGAATTTCAAGCCCTAGACTCCTTAAAATATTTACATTTGACATTTTTGGATGAGAAATTTGTGTAGGGTTTCGTAGTGACCTGACACTACGCGGAAGGAAACCCACCAAGACCCGCCCCTTAATTAAAGCAATTAAACAAGCATAAACTTAATCAAACAAGATTAAGGATAAGAATTATACCTTTGACGCGTGCTTCGCTCCCAAGGAGCTCTTACTTCAAAATCCCGAAAAGACGAGATCTCCGACGGATCGTACCCTCGACCCGACGCGAGCGTCCTAAGCCTTGAAGGTTAGTCAATACCCGGACAAAATAACTATGAGTTTTACGAATCAAAGGTTTACTCTTTTCTAGAGTTGCCTTTTTAATTCCACTCAAGGTTGTTTCAAATCCCAATACCAAGCTTGGTATTTATAGGGAAATGATCCCTTGATTTTTCATCCTCCATCAATGTGGGAGAATGGATTTTTGCTAATTAATTTATTTCCAAAATAAATCAATAAACAAAAGCAATCACAATTCGACAAGTGTCAAAAGAAGAGAGAGTGTTAGGTGAGGACCATGGAGAGGTGGGGGGACCAACACCTTGCTCCCCAAGGCTTTCCCAAAGCCTTGGTCCCCACTCTCCTCACAAACCGCCTCACCCTAAGCTGCTGCCCAGCTGCCAGCTAGCACGCCAGCTGGCTGTGCCAGCTAGCCCAGCATGCTAGCACAGGCCCAGCAGCATCGCTGATGCTTGCTGGTGCGTGCTGGCGCTGGTGCTAGCTGGTGCGTGCTGGCGCTGGTTCTGGCTGGTGCGTGCTGGCGCTGGTGCCAGCATCCCACGCATCGTTGCTGCTCGCATGGCCCAGCATGCGTGCTACTAGCGAGCCACGCATGCTGGCCTCTTGCCACGCACCGCACTCCCACACCATGCGCACCACACATCTCTCTCGCACGTAATGCCTAGCATGCGTGCTGCTAACAAGTCACGCATGCTTGGCTTGACGTTGCTTGCTAGCCTCCCAGCCCCTTGCACACACTCTCGCACAGCCACACGCATCAGCCTCGGCATTGTGCACCATGCACGAACATGCCTCGCCCAAGCACCACGCACCACGCATGCGCCAATGCCTAGCACTAGCTGCGCTTGGTGCGTGTGGTCCTGCCATGCCCCCAGCACTATGCTAGGGCTTTTATGGCACCAGGCCATCCTAGGGCACGCATGGTGCGCCTAGTGATGCTGCCTGGGCTGCGATGGTGCCCAGCCATCCTAGGCCACGCATGGTGTGCCTAGTGATGCGCATAGGCCTGCGATGGGCTGCTGGCTTGCGATGGCGCCCAGCATCATGCTAGGGCTGCGATAGCGCCTAGGCATGATGCTAGGGCTGTGTGGGCGCGCCTGGTGCTAGAGATAGCCAGCCATGGTGTCTAGCCATCACGCTAGGGCTGCGACATCGCATAGGCGTGATGCTAGGGCTGCTATGGCGCGCCTAGCGCCTATGTTTAGCTAGCCTAGCCTTGCTACGGCTACACTCATACTTGTCAATTGTGATTATGCGACGCTCGGTCTCGACGCCCTAGGCTCGATTCCCGACGTCTGTATTCGTAAAACTTTGTCGACTCATTAAATCCTTTTGGATTAATTCGACGTCTCGGATCGGAGATTCGATTGGGTTTGACCCGAAGGGTTCAGTTAAGATTAAGCTTTAATATCAATTGTACCTTGATATTACTGATCGGAAGCGGCCTCCACCTAGGCATTCCGATCACTTGACCTTACTGAAGATTAGCTCTGTAATAATTCTGAACCCTCTATCGGAATAATACACTTGTTGGAAGGACACCATTCCTTTCAATTTGAGCATTAGCTAAGAAATAGAGAAAATGGGCAACATAGAAGTCACTTAGGCCCTAGTTGGTGCGTTTTTCATCAATATGGTTCCCAAAACTTAATGTGTAGGGTTTTTTTGGCATTTCAAGCCCTAGACACCCAAAAATATGTACATTTGACATGTTTGGATGAGAAATGATAGCATTAGCTAAGAAATAGAGAAAATGGGCAACATAGAAGTCACTTAGGCCCTAGTTGGTGCATTTTTCATGAATATTGTACCTAAAACTTTGTTACTTTGTTTTTTTTTTTTGGTCATTTCAAGCCTTAGATACCTAAAACTATGTTTAATTGATATGGAATTAGAAAAAAAGAGCTCATTTTCTAAGAAATGAAGTAATTGGGCTAAGTAGAAGTCACCTACGTCATGGTACTTGGTTTATTTTTCATGAATATGGTACCCAAAGCTTAATTATATAACTTACTAACTCGTTTGTGCTTTTTCATATGTTTATCTTGTAGGAGGCCTACCAAAAGAGGGTTGAGGAGGCTAGCACTCAAAGGATTCAGAAGAGTCCGAATGAGCTATACTGGGAGACAATGGGTGGTCGGAAGAAAAAAGGACGTGTGAAGGGACTTGGCGGAAGTGCCGACCTTTACTATGGTAGCCAGATGGGTCGACTTTCTACATCTTCCATGCAGTACACGCCCTCCCTTGTTTCTCAGATGCAGGATTAGATGGAAACCAGGGTGCAGGCTCTTCGGGAAGAAATGGAACTCGAGATGCAAGCCCGAGTTCAAGCCTCAGTAAGAGCCCTAATGGAAGAAATGGAGAAGAGGTTGGAAGAGAGGATGATGAGTCGTTACCCCAATGATACATGTTCCACCGTGCGACCTCCATTTCAAGATCTCATGGACGACGACCCCGGTAGTGTTGGAGCAGGCCAGGGCACTCCCGCAGTTGCTTAGCTTTAATTTACGTAGTGTTTATTAGTACTAATTTTAGATTACATTACTTTGCTGTACACATTGGAATTAGTATATATATATATATATATATATATATATATATATATATATATATATATATATATATATATATATATATAATTATATAATTATTTTTGCACAAAAACCAATAATTTTATTCTGTCGTAATATTAGAAGCAGGAAGTACAGGTATCAAAGGGTAGCAATGTGCCGTAGGAAAATAGTCAAACTAGAAATAGTTTCGTCGCAAAGTTCCTATGGAATTTAAATCTGTGGCAAAGGGCTAAATGTTCCGACGGAATATTCCGTCGGTAGGTTGCGACGGAAAAATATCTGTAGGAACATAGCGAGGGATTTTTCCGTAGAAAATGTAAGTGCTTCCTACGGAAAAATACGTCGGAAGGAGCTTAGCTTCCGACGGAATATCGTCCGTCGGAAGCTTGCGACGAACTTCCCATTTTTGTCAAACTTAGGCTCCGACAAGTTATAATCCGTCAGAAATTTCGTCGATATGGATGTTTCCGAAGGAAAAGCCCTCGGAAGAAGCCAAAAATCCTACAAAGTGAAATCCGACGATGTCTTTCGACGGAATTCTATCGGAAACTGCCTTTTTCGATGGATTGTCATGGTGTTCCGACGGATTTTTTCCGTCGTAAATAAGGTGGTTTCTAGTAGTGGTTGACAACGGAAGTTCAGCGAACATTATTATGCTCGATATAGTGAAACATATGAACATTGACGAGTAAGACATCATCAATAAGTCAACAATGATGGTCGGATTCAGTGGAGAAACTAAAAAGACCATTGGAGAGATTACATTGCCTACCTATGCAAAAAGGATCAATTTGCAAGTGAAGTGCCTAGTGATCAATACCCTATCATCCTACAACGTAATTCTGGGCAGACCTTCGATACATGAAATGAAAGCCGTCCCATCTACGTATCTTCAAATCATCGAATTTCCCACCAAGTGGGGAATCCAAGAAATCAAGGGAGACCCAAAAGAAGCTAAAGAATTCTACAAGATAGCCTTGAAAGATACATTGGCATAGAAAGGATCAGCATAGCAATCAGAGATTCAGTTAGGCCAGGAAAAGATCAGTATAGCAGAAGAGCAAGAGGCAATCGAGGTCTAGCTGAATCCAGACCATCCAGATTAGAAAGTACGAATAAGAGCAGAGTTAAGTAAAGATCTCAGTAAGCAACTCATAGAATTCCTAAAAGCAGAGAAGGACGCGTTTGCATGGACACACGAAGACATGAAGGGAATCCCCCCAGAAGTAATTACACACAAGCTGAACGTAGACCCGAAGCATACACCAGTAAAGCAGAAAAGAAGGAAGTTTACACTAAAAAGGAACAAAGTGATTAACAAAGAAGTTCAAAATCTGCTAAAAACTGGAAAGATCAGAAAGGTTAAGTATCCAGACTGGTTAGCTAACATGGTGGTAGTCAGAAAGAAAAATGGGAAGTGGAGAATATGCATCGATTTCATAGACATCAATAAGGCCTGCCCAAAGGATCCATTCCCACTCCCTCACATCGATGCCATGGTAGATGCAACAGCAGGGCACGAGCTACTCTTCTTCATGGATGCATACAGTGGATACAATCAGATTCTCATGCACAAAGATGACCAGGAAAAACTAGCTAAGGAATATATTGCTACAAGGTAATGCCTTACGGACTGAAGAATGCTGGAGCAATGATGTATGCATTTTGTACCATGTTTTTATCCCGGTTTTATAGCGTAATTTGCATGGTTTTGGGCTCTATGGAGCCATTTCTCGCTAACAATCTCTTCTCTAGTGTGTTCGATCTATTTGATTGAGGTTCACAGGAATACGGAGGTTTTTGGATGAATCAGACTCGTTTTGGATAGTCAAATAAGAGGTTGTTGAGTGAAAGAAGAAGATTTCCCCAATGCCCTATTGGGCACCCTATGCCCTGGCTGCAAGGGTGAAGGAAGAGCAAGCTAACTACGAAGAATCATATAAGTCCCACATGCCCGACCGGGCATGCCAAGCCCAAGAAGACCGGGCTGTGAGGAGTGCATTACCGACAGAGCTTCATTTAAAGTTGTATTGCGCGCTCGACCGGGAACTCAAGGCCCTGACTGACTGGGCAGAAGAAGAATACAGAGAAGAAGTGAATTACCTCGTCCGCCCGATCAGGCAGTGCATGCCAGGGCAGACCAGGCGACGCTGCACGGAGTCTGTTTTTAATTAATATCGGATTTTATCGTTTTTAAGTGGTATAAATACCCATTGTAATCACGTTTAGAAGAAAGCTTTTATTTTCCTAATATTAGAACTTCCTTAAAACCCTAGTTTTCTCTCTTTACGTAGTTTAATTTCTACTCTTTAGTTTGGACTATTGTTCATCAACAATTTGAGTTATTTCGATTGAAGCAATTGTTAATTATCTATTCTCTTTTCCTTTACATTTCATTGCTCATTAATTATGTTTCCTTTACTGAATATTGTTTTCGTTTTCGTTATTATGTGTGAGTAGATTCATAATCCGGAATCTTGCAAAGCCCGAATATGATTGATACACGAATTGAATCTTTAAATTCTCCAATAATAATCCCAATGACATGCTTAATTGATTGTGTTTATGCCAATGCTAGATTAGGAATAATTATTATTGTTATCATCCCTTTGTTCTTATCGCAACGGAAGTTGGGTATTAACGGGATTTGGGTATTTCAATTAAGGGTTTGAAGTTCATTACGGAAGTAGGTGATTGGATGATTAGGGAGTTAAGTATTGTGTTTAATGTCCCTCATTTGCTTTATTCTATGGAAATGGGATTGATAGTTGATTTGGTAAGCCATTGATAACACGGAAGAGACCTTTGGTATTGTCTAGGGAATGCTTTTCCTCTTGTCAATTGATTTGTTATTGGGGGTAGATTTACTAGTGTATCGATTATATTCGTGGTAATGCGTGATCTTGGATGTTTTAGTTTATTGATTCATCACTTTCCTTAGATTAATTGTGCTATTTAGTATATTAGTTATTAGTACTCTTCATCATTGAATTGGTTACTTGCTTAATGATTGCTTGAGTCTAATTAATTAGGTGAACCTTAGTCTCTTGGGATTCGATCCTTACCTTCCCGTCTGCATAGTAGTGGTCTTGTTTGGTTTATTTTTTTTAGGTACGCGACACGCCTATCAAATTTTGGCGCCGTTGCCGGGGACTAGCGGTTTCTATCAAATTATTTGTGATTTGTTTTTACTAAGCCTTTTTCGTTGCTTCGGCTATTGTCTCTTGTTTTTTCGATACTCTGCTTTTAGTTCCTTGTCGCATGCAAACATGACGTTCAGGATCAGATGATTTAACACCTTTTGGTTCTGAAATCGAAGCAACTGCAAGGAGACGAAGAGGTAGAAGAAGAAGGAGGAATCAAAACAATAGAAACATGGATGACCAAGGAACAAAATCTTTTTTGGAGTACGGTATTCCTGATACAACAACCGGACTCCTCTCTAGCATTGTCAGACCTCCCGTTACTGCTCAGAACTTCTAATTGAAACCACAGTTCATTCAATTCATCTCCAATGATTCGTTTGTAGGGACACCTCATGATTTCTTAGTGAGTCACATTGATAGTATCTTGGAGAAATGCGATACTATGAAGTTAAATGGTGTTACAGATGATGCTTTTAAACTTTGCCTTTTTCCTTCCTCATTACGGGATAAGGCGAAAGAATGGTTGTGAGATGAAGGTTCTGGCTCATTTGACACATGGAACAAATTAGTGAAGGCTTTTCTAGTCAAGTTCTTGGGACAGGAAAAGACTGTAAGGTTGAGAAACGAGTTATCTACTTTCAGGCAGTCATATGATGAGTCCCTATATGAAGCATGGAGGAGATTCGAGCGATTGCAGAGACAATGCCTTCACCATGGTATTCTTGAATAGATGTTGATCCAAACCTTCTATATGGTTTAAATCATGAGTTCCGAATCTATATTGATGCTGCGTCTGGGGGTTCTCTCTTGACTAAGAACCCAACTAAGGTGAAGGAGCTAATTGAGAAGATGACGGCTAATGACAACTATCATCCAGGAGGCCGAAATAATGTGAAGAAGGGAGGAAAATTAGATGTTTATGCTCTAACTCTTTTGACTAGCTCTGTGCAGGCATTGACAAGCAAGTTCGATAGACTACAAGCTGGATCATCTTCTAGCTCACCTGAAACTTGTGAAATACGTAATGTACAGGGTCACATTGCACCTGATTGTCCATAGAATTCGAATGAGATGTCGATCGAGGAAGCCAATGCATTCTAATCTTCAAATCCCAAAAGGCCATATGAACCCCATTCAAACACATATAACGAGGGTGAAGACATCATCCAAATTTCTCCTACAAGAATACCCAAGCCCAACAAAATCCGCCTCCACCACCACCTCGAACCAACAATTATAATGCACCACTTGGTTTTCAAGCAAGGCCACCTCCAGTCTAACAACCTATGTAATCACATCCAAACCAACAACCTATGCAACCACCTCCTCAAAAATCTAACCACAACAAACAATTCCATATAATAGTTACAAGCTTAGAACAAGCTCATGGAAAATCGAATAAGTCAACTTGCTCATCAAGTTGGCTAATCTTCAAGGACTCCGGGTACCTTTCCGGGTCAAATAGAGCAACAACAAAAGGGGCATATGAATGTCGTGACTTTGAGAAGTGGAAAGTAGTTGGAAGATCCTCCCGTAAGGGAGCCATTAAAGGAGGTTCTTGAGGGAGTAGTCACAACTGAGAAGGCGATTGATGGTAGTGTGATTGAGGAAGAGCTAAAGGCATCGTCTCCACCACCACCTGCTCCATATGTGCCACAGGTTCCTTTTCCACAAAGGTTGGCTCAAGCTAAGTTAGAGAAAAAGTATGGAAAATTTCTTGATATTCTGAAAAAGCTCCACATCAACATTCCATTCTTAGTTGCAATATCCGAGATGCCATCCTATGAAATTTTTTTAAAGGATATGCTCTAACAAGAAGAAGCTAGAGGAGAATGCTACGGTTGCGTTGACTGCAGAGTGTAGTGCAATTTTGCAAAACACACTTCTTAAGAAATTAGGCGATCCGGGTAGCTACTCAATTCCGGTGAAACTTGGAGACATAGAAATCAACAGGGCATTATGTGATCTTGGTGCAAGTGTGAGTCTTATGCCGCTCTCTATTTGCAAGAAACTTGAAATGGGTGAACTAAAGCCTACACGCATATCTCTACAACTTGCGGATAGGTCAGTCAAGTTTCCTTTGGGTGTACTTGAAGATGTTCCACTTCGCGTGGGAAAATTCTTTATTCCATGCGACTTTGTTGTGATGGAGATGGAGGAGGATGCACATGTTCCTATTATTCTTGGTAGACCATTCTTAGCCACTGTAGTTGCAATCATTGATATGAAGAATGGTAAAATCACTTTTGAAGTAGGTGACGAGAAAATGGAGTAAACACTCTTGAATGCTGTTGGAACTCCTTCCATGGGAGAGACTATTTGTCAAATGGACGCCCTTGATGATTTACAACGTGAGAAACTTTCCCTTGATAAAAACGAATGATGCACTTGAAACGGTGTTAATGGGGAGTGCCAATGATGAAGATTGGGAAACAAGGGAGTACACAAGGCTACTAGAGGAAGCAAAAGACAATCCAATCACAGCTCCAGTCAAGGAAGTCCTTAGTGTATCGAGTGTTGGAGAGAGTACTACGCCTACCGAGGTAGAGTTGAAACCCCTTCCCTCTACTCTTAAATATGCATATCTTGGTCCTAATAATACATATCCTGTTATTGTTAATGTTGAGCTTAATGACACAAATTAGAGCAATTGCTCACTATTTTGAGAAAATATAAAAGTATTATTGGGTATACCATTGATGATATAAAGGGTATTAATCCCTCTTTTTGTATGCATAAAATCATTCTTGAGGACGATCATGCCTCCTCTGTAGAACCTCAAAGAAGGCTTAATCCAAATATGATGGAGGTAGTTAAAAAAAAGGTTCTTAAATTGCTTGCTGCAGGAATAATTTACCCTATCTCAGATAGTAAGTGGGTTAGCCTTGTACAAGTAGTACCTAAAAAAGGAGGTATGACCGTTGTCAAGAATGACAAGGGTGAGCTAGTCGCCACTAGGACTGTTACAGGGTGGCGAATGTGTATTATTATAGAAGGTTGAATAAGGCCACCCGGAAGGACCATATCCCCTCCCCTTTATTGATTAGATGCTTGAACGTTTGGCTAAGCATTCCTTTTTCTGTTATTTGGATGGATATCCTGGTTTCTTTTAAATTCCTATTCGTCCTTGTGATTAGGAAAAGACCACATTCACATGTCTTTATGGAACCTTCGCCTATCGAAGAATGCTATTTGGATTATGTAATGCTCCAGCCACGTTCTAGCGTTGCATGATGGCAATTTTCTCAGGTCTTATTAAAAATTCAATGGAAGTTTTCATGGATGACTTCTTTGTCTATGGAACATATTTTGATGTATGTCTTGAAAATTTGAAAAAGGTGCTCCATAGATGTCAAGAAGTCAATTTAATTTTCAACTGGGAAAAATGCCATTTTATGGTACAACAGGGAGTTGTTCTAGGCCACGTGGTTTCACATAAGGGTATTGAGGTCGATAAGGCAAAGATAGAGGTTATTGAGCGCCTACCCCCTCCTAACTCTGTAAAAGGAGTTCGGAGATTTCTTGGTCATGTAGGATTTTATAGACGATTCATTAAAGACTTTTCAAAAATCGCTCAACCTCTAATAGAGATTTTGGCTAAGGACACCCCATTTGTATTTACTGATGCTTGTCTTGAGGCTTTTAACAGGTTAAAGGAAGCCTTGATCACTGCTCCTGTTATGCAACCCCCGGATTGGACCCTACCATTTGAAATTATGTGCGATGCTAGTGACTATGCGGTAGGAGCCGTTTTGGGGCAACGAAAGGATGAAAAACTTCATGCTATTTATTACTCTAGAAAAATTCTTAGCCCTGCTCAAATTAATTATGCCACATCTGAAAAAGAGATACTAGCAGTAGTTTATGCAATAGACAAGTTCCAATCTTACCTAGTTGGTTCGAAAGCAATAATTCATACAGATCATGCAGCATTGAGATATTTAATGAGCAAAACTCACGCCAAGCCGCGGTTGATTCGTTGGATCCTTCAGTTGCAGGATTATGACATCGAAATAAAGGACACGAAAGGGACTGAGAATGTCGCTGCAGACCATCTCTCTCGCCTCCTCCTTGATAATGGGGACACAGATGACCTCCTTTTTGATGATTCTTTCCCTGATGAACATTTATTAGCTCTTTCAAAAATTGAGTCACCTTATGCTGATTTAGCTAATTTTCTGTCCACAGGTACAATGCCTCACGGCTACTCGTCTCAACAAAAGAAGAAATTCTTTTATGAGGCAAGGAGACATTTTTGGGAGGATCCTTTCTTGTATAAGCTATGTGCAGATGTAGTGATCAGACGATGCATCCCGGAGAATGAGGTACATAATGTCATCTCTCATTGCCATGACTTACCGTGTGGTGGACATGCAGGTCCTTCGAAGACAACCGCGAAGATTTTGCAATGCAGTTTTTATTAGCCAACCTTGTTCAAGGATGTCTACTCTTATGTCAAGGCCTGTGATTGTTTTCAACGGACAGGTAATATTTCAAGGAAGAACGAGATGCCACTAAACAATATACTCGAGGTTGAGTTGTTTGACGTGTGGGGGATAGACTTCATGGGTCCGTTTCCTTCTTCCCATGGGAACCGATATATCCTAGTAGCCGTTGACTATGTGTCAAAGTGGGTTGAAGCTATTGGTACTCCAACCAATGATGCTCGTGTGGTAAGTAAATATTTCAAAAAAAATAATTTTTCCCCGATTTGGTATCTCACGTGTGTTGATTAGTGACAGGCTAACACACTTTTTGGAGCATCGATTCGAAGCAATGTTGAAGAAATATGGAGTACAACATAGGCTTGGCATTGGCTATCATCCACAAACCAGTGGTCAAGTTGAAGTGTCCAAATGAGAAATTAAATCCATCTTGGAGAAAACTGTTTCAAGGACAAGAAAGGATTGGTCGGCCAAGATTGATGATGCACTATGGGTATACCGAACAGCTTTTAAAATGCCAATAGGTACAACCCCATATAGACTTGTCTATGGGAAAGCATGCCACCTACCCGTTGAGCTAGAACACCGAGCATTTTGGGCTATTAAGAGTTTAAATTTTGATGCTAAAGCCACGGAAGAAAAGAGGTTGTTACAATTAAATGAACTAGATGAGCTTCGTCTTGAAGCTTATGAGAGTTCAAAATTATACAAAGAAAGAACTAAAGGTTAGCATGATAAGGGCCTTGTGAGAAGAGAATTCAAGGAAGGAGATCAAGTCTTCTATTCAACTCACGATTGAAATTATTTCCCGAAAAGCTTCGGTCTAGGTGGTCAGGTCCTTTCACTATTTTTAAGGCCTACCCCTACGGTACTATTAAACTATGGAATAAGACCGGGGCCACTTTCAAGGTTAACGGCCAAAGGTTGAAGCATTACCGCGTCGGGGATCCTATCGAAGAGAAGCTGGACATCACATTCTCTTCCCTATCACCAACTGAATGAGCATTACTACGGTCGAGCTAGCGACCTTATAAATAAGCGCTTGCGGGAGGCAACCCATTTTCTTAGTTTTCCCTATTTTCCTTTTCTTTTTAGTTTTGTGTTTGTTTTATTTTTGTTTTTTAGGGAACACCGAGCTATGCAGAAGTGGGATATTAAGAAAATTTCCAAAGGTTGAGAAACGAGTGAATCACTCGTCGCCCTGGCAGACCGGGCATGGATGCCCAATCGGGCGTGAGAGCCAGCGAAGAAAGGAAGATTTTTCAAACCTTCACTGCCCAGTCAGACCAGACGTTGATTCCCGATCGGGCACGAAGGGTAGCAGCGATGCGGCGTGAATATTTCAGAAAAAAAAAGACCCCTTTTCACTTTATTCTACTCTTCCTCCTTATTATTCATACAC
This sequence comes from Chenopodium quinoa, assembly GCF_001683475.1. Lineage (NCBI taxonomy): Eukaryota > Viridiplantae > Streptophyta > Magnoliopsida > Caryophyllales > Amaranthaceae > Chenopodium > Chenopodium quinoa. Next base: position 2,609,191 of record NW_018743032.1, read on the forward strand.
TTTCTCTCTCTAAAAAACCCCCAATTCCCAAACCCTAACTCTCATCCTCTCCTCTAACTTCTACAAATTCCACTCAAATTCTTTCACTTTCTTCATTCCCTCATCACTTCTATCTAATATCCAACCTCCATTACTACTCCTCTCCCTCCAAACACCTATCTCACCCAAATTTTTTTTTAAGAGAGAGAAAGCTTGAGGAACATCAATGGCTATAAGGAAGAGGAATAGGGGCGCGCCTCAAGAACCACAACTAGATTTGGAAAGCATTCCAGAGTTTCCACACATCAAGTTCGTGGCTGAATTTCCCAATCAAAAGATGCGGTTTCAAGAGCTAAAACATCGGAAGGTAATTCCTACTCGTTTTATAGATCGTTCTCTTCTTGCAAAATTAGGAATAGATTCTGAATGTAGAACTTTATTTTCTAAACTTGGCATGTCTCAAATGTTCAACATGATTCATTATACTTATGAGGACATTACTCTTGAATTTTTGAGTTCTATTGATGTAGTGAAGGGTAGAGATGGATTGGTGACACATGTAGTATATAGGTTGTTGAATAAATCCCACCGACTTACATTAGATGGCTTTCCTAGGAAGTTTGATCTCCCGGCCTCAGGATTAACCCTGCTAACAAAATGCATCAACCCGTCTTTAGGCTCCGGACTTACTTTACAGGGTGGACTATTTTTGGATGGGTAGAACCCAATAATGTTAGGGCAGATGAGGTTGCAATCTTGGGTAGTTATTTGAGATATGGGGATTCTGATGAGGCTTTTTGGGTGAAAATTGCCCACCTATTTGCCCTTCACATTAGGAAACAGGGGCTTAACTTCCCCACTGTCAAACCTAATGGAGACCGCACCAACAACACTATAGTCCTAGGCGGTTTGGTGACCCATTTGTCACTTAAGGAGGGCTTTGATGAATGTCACCACACGCCATTGCCAGGTCCTATTATGTTGGACCAACATTACTTCATTGCCACCAACTGGCTGTCCGTTGAACTTGGCTATTACAAATGGCTTATTGGAAAAACCAATAGGTGATCCATATATTTACCTTCTCCTAACCTCACTAAAATTCGCCCTCACCAAGCCTCTTATCTTTTAAAGATCCCAAGCGGTTCACCTCCCCTAGCTGCCCCCACGAGGACTTACTATAGGCGAGATTCTACTGGACCCTCCTTATCTTCCACTGCACCACCTGCATCACCTATCTCTTCTGACAATGAGGCCATCATGGCTGGCATCCGGGATCTCTTCTCCTGTCTCCAGACACTTGAGACCGACTATATCCTGTCTATGCATCCTATTTATGACTATTTTTGCTGGCTAGGTCACATTCCGAGGGATCTTTCCCATCCTTCTTGGTATACCTTTCCCGATGTGGGAGACATTGCAGGTAGTAGTGGGGCAGCCGGTAATGATGATAATGGTGACAATGATGACGGTGATGATGATGATGATAAATTCGAGTGAGGTTCTTAGGTGTTTTTTCTACCTCCCACACGTTGCAATGAGGCCATTGCCGAGTGTAGCTTGGGGGAGACTTGTGTATTTGTGTATATTTATCTCGCTATGTTCTCTTATTTATTTTTGCTTTGCCGGTTTGTTTTTATTGCTTTGGTTGTGTTAAAAAAAAACGAGAATCATGATAATGAATGGCTAGAGAACTACTTCCCTGTGCCCCTACCCTTGATGCCAAAGGGTTTTCGACTTGATTTTGATTGAAAGCTTGCATTGCGAATTAAATGGTCATGATTTGACCTTGAATTGTTTTGATCCCTAGTGGAAGTCAACTTTGCTAACCATGTATGAATCTGGAGCTTGACTGTGTTAACTGTGAGGCTTGAGCCTTAATTATATATTCATGCGTGTTTAGTTCCTGGTGTGATATTGATCTTAGTTTTGACTTTAGACTCTTAATGACGTGTCATAGTACATTGCACATGCACGTTGAGAAGGACGAAGGCCCTATTCTTTAGGTAGCCTCCAGATGAATTTAGAAACGTTTGTTCCCTTCTTGCTCACCCATGTTGTAGCCTTGTCCATATTTTTCATTTAAGTCACAAAATTAATCCCTCAGCCCCAAATTTTTTATTCTACCAAAGTCTAGCTTGGGGGAGCTTTATTTCGTGGTGTTTTATTTAATTTTGTGATGAACTTGGCGTTTAATGTGGAGCTAAAAAGAAAAGAAGGAATTGCAAGCATGGAGGTTATGTCTTTGAAAAGTGAATGAAAAGAAAGAAAAAAAGAAGTAAGCTGAAAAAAAGTAAAAATGAAAGAAAAGAAATTTTTTTGGAAAGAATGAGAGAAAAATGAAGGTAGTAGTGGGTGTTTACGATGTAATTGGGGTATGTGCCCTTGCGAGTGAGAATGATGGATCGAGGATGTTTATTGATTGTGTTCGATAGTTCCCCGGTTAGACTATAATTGCCTACATTCCCCAAATTATTCCCTACCCACTTTTACCCGGACTACGTTACAAGCTTGAAAAAGACCTTCTGACCTTCGTGCATGGTATTGTGTTCATATGAAACGAGTCCTTTGTCAAAATGCTGTAGTATATGTCACATTTCAAGTCGACATTTGACTAGGTTGAGCGACAATATAACCCTTAAAACATGCGAGTGTTGTGAGATGGGAGGTTTTCATTATTGGTGGGGATGGTGAGAGATCGAGCTCATTTTTAGCTCGTCACATAAATATTGTGCAGAGTGACCACCAAGTGAGATATTCTAGTCATCGATTCCTGAGTTGTACATGGGTGATTTCGCTTGACAACCATTTAGGTTGGTTGATGGTTTGAGTGATTCGATTGGTTGGCTAAGAAGCGTACTTGTCTGATTTCGATTTTGAGTCTGTTATTTTCAATTGCATTATGGGGTGAAGTATGTTTATTTGGTTGTTTATTGTTTTTGATTGTCTTGCTTGAGGGCAAGCAAGAGATTAGCTTGGGGGAATTTGATACCATGTTTTATCCCAGTTTTATAGCGTAATTTGCATGGTTTTAGGCTCTATAGAGCCATTTCTCGCTAACAATCTCTTCTTTAGTGTGTTCGATCTACTTGATTAAGGTTCACAGGAATAAGGAGGTTTTTGGATGAATTAGACTCGTTTTGGATGGTCAAATAAGAGGTTGTTGAGTGAAATAAGAAGATTTCCCCAATGCCCTATCGGGCACCCCATGCCCTGGCTGCTAGGGCGAAGGAAGAGCAAGCTAACTACGAAGAATCATCATAAGTTCCACATGCCCGACCGGGCATGCCAAGCTGTAAGGAGTGCATTATAGACAGAGCTTCATTTTAAGTTGTATTGCGCGCCCGACCGGGCACTCAAGGCCCTAGCTGACCAGGCAGAAGAAGAATACAGAGAAGAAGTGAATTACCTCGTCCGCTCGATCGGGCAGTCCATGCCCAAGTAGACTGGGCGACGCTGCGCGGAGTCCGTTTATAATTAATCTCGGATTTTATCTTTTTAACTGGTATAAATACTCATTGTAATCACGTTTAGAAAACAACTTTTATTTTCCTAATATTAGACCTTCCTTAAGACCCTAGTTTTCTCTCTTTACGTAGTTTAATTTCTACTCTTTAGTTTGGACTATTGTTCATCAACAATTCGAGTTCTTTCAATTGAAGCAATTGGTATTTATCTATTCTCTTTTCCTTTACTTTTCATTGCTCATTAATTATGTTTCTTTTATTAAATCTTGTTTTCGTTTTCGTTATTATGTGTGAGTAGATTCATAATTCGAGATCTTGCAAAGCCCAAATATGATTGATACATGAATTGAATCTTTAAATTCTCTAATAATAATCCCAATTGACATGGTTAATTGATTGTGTTTATGCCAATTCTAGATTAAGAATAATTAGTATTGTTATCATCCCTTTGTTCTTATCGCAACGGAAGTAGGGTATTAACGGGATTTGGGTATTTCAATTAAAGGTTTGAAGTTCATCATGGAAGTAGTTGATTGGATGATTAGGGAGTTAAGTATTGTGTTTAATGTCCATCATTTGCTTGATTTCATGGAAATAGGCTTGATAGCTAATTTGGGATGCCATTGATAACTCGGAAGAGACCTTTGGTATTGTCTAGGGAATGCTTTTCCTCTTGTTAATTGATTTGTTATTGGGGGTAGATTTACTAGTGCATCGATTATATTCGTGGTAATGCTTGATCTTGGATATTTTAGTTCATTAATTCATCTTTTTCTTTAGATTAATTGTGCTATTTAGTATATTAGTTATTAGTACTCTTCATCATTTAATTGGTTACTTGCTTAGTGATTGCTTAAGTCTAATTAATTAGGTGAACCTTAGTCTCTTGGGATTCGATCCTTACTTGCCCGTCTACATAGTAGTGGTCTTGTTTGGTTTATTTTTGTTAGGTACGCGACACGCCTATCAAGAAACATACCAAAGACTAGTTAACAAGATGTTCGAAAAGCAGATTGGAAGCACAATGGAAGTATATATATAGATGATATGGTAGTAAAGTCCAAGAAAACAACAGATCACCTCAGAGGCCTCAAGGAAACCTTTTCCATTCTGAAACAGTATGACATAAAGTTGAACCCCACTAAGTGTACGTTTGGAGTACAGTCAGGTAAATTATTAGGCTATATGGTAACACAGCGAGGAATAGAATCTATCCCAGAGCTAGTTAAGGCCATACTCGACCTGGAATGACCAAAGTCCAAGAAGGATATACAAAGCCTTATAGGAAGGATAGCAGCACTGAATAGGTTCATCTCCAAGTCATCAGATAAGAACAAGGTCTTCTACGATGTACTGAAGAAGAACAAAGATCTAAAGGAAAACCTGGCAGACCCTTTGATACTTTCCAAGCCAAAAGAAGGGGAGCCACTCCAGTTGTATTTAGAAGTATCAGAAGGGATGATCAGTGCAGTCCTCACTAGAGAAGAGGACAAGGAGCAGTTTCCAATCTCTTACGTAAGTAAAACTTTACATAGTGCGGAAACTAGGTACGTTTTCTTAGAAAAAAAATCATTTTAGCCTTAGTCACTACTTCAATTAAGTTACGCCCATACTTTGAAAGTCATGTTATATGTGTGCGTACTAATTACACTATTAAGGCTATCATAAGAAAACTAGAAATGTCAGGGAGGATGGAAAAATGGATGATTAATCTCAGTAAGTATGATATTTAATACGAGCCCAGAACTGCAATCAAGTCACAAGCCTTGGCAGACTTCGTGGCAGATTTTAGTCCAGCCCTTGAGCAAGAAGCATAGAAAAAAGTACTGTCCCTTCAAGAGGCCAAAGCTATGCATAAATGAAAACTCACACAAATGGTGCAGCAAACATACGAGGTGTAGGCTTGGGAATAGTGATAACATCCCATCAAGGAGACAAAATTGCCCAAGCTGTAAGGTGCAATTTCAAGGCTACCAACAATGAGGCAGAGTACGAGGCACTAATCACAGGACTAACAATTTCCAAAGATATGAAGATAAAGCACCTAGAGGTAATATCTGACTCCTTACTCATTGTAGTCCAAAATAACGGTGAATATGCAACAAAAGATGCCAAGATGACTGCATATCTGGAGGTATTAAGGAACCTCATAAAGGAATTCGAAGAATTCAAAATTGCACAATACCGAAGCAGATGCATTAGCCAACCTTGGATCCAACATCAATCCTGATGAGTTTGGAGCAATACCATTGGTACATGGTCATGTCTCCAGCTACAGAGAAGGAATCAACCATGAACATCTACGAAATCCAAGCAAACCCTACTGATGAAGAAGACAGCTGGACAAAACCTCTTAAAGACTTTCTCACTGACAAAGTAACACCAAAAGGGAAAGTAGCTGCGCATGCATTCATCATGAAAGCATCCAAGTACTGTCTAATCAGCAACATACTCTTCAAAAAGTTAGCAGCTGGTCCATACTTGAGGTGTTTAGAGAAACAAGAAGTGTAACAGGTCTTATAATCTTTACACAGTGGGGAATGTGGAAATAATTTAGGAGGAAGAAACTTAGGTAACAGAGCCCTCAGAATGTGGTATTACTGGCCCAGTATGAGAAAAGATGCAGCAAAGTTCACTAAGAAGTGTCTAGCATGTCAAAAACACGTACCACTGACTCATCAACCATCTGAAGAACTACATCCAACACTGACACCGTGGCCATTTATGAAATGGGGAATGGATAGAGTCAAGTTACCTTCTTCATCAGGGCAAAGAGTGTATTTCCTAGAAATGATAAACTACTTCTACGAATGGATAAAAGTCGAGGCATACAAGGAAATCAAAGATAAACACGTCATTTCATTCATCAAAAGGAACATATTGTGCAGATTTGGCGTGCCATCATAAATCATCACAGACAACGGATCCCAGTTCATCAGGAAGAATACTATAAAATTCCGCAAGGAATGGAACATATCGCTCATCACGTCCACACCAAGGTATCATCAAGCAGACGGACAAGCAGAGTCAAGCAACAAAGTCCTTATAACCAACATGAAGAAAAGATTAGAAGGTGCAAAAGGGAAATCGCCAGACGAACTACCCAACATACTGTGGGCAAATAGAACAACATCAAAAGGCGTAACAGGACATACTCCATCACTAGTGTACGGGTGTGAGGCTGTAATCCCCATTGAGGTAGAAGTCCTAAATGCAAGGTACGGATTGATGACAGAAGATATAAACCAATCTGAGCTGCCATACAACCTGGACACGATTGAGGAAATCAAAGATGACGTCAAGATGAGGATGGCAGCCTATTACCAGGAAGTTGCAAGAAGTTTTAACAAGAATGTGAGAATTAAGTTCTTTAAGGTAGGGGATTGGGTCCTCATAAAGGTATACGAGAACACAAGAGAAATAATTGCTGGAAAACTAGCACCTAACTGGGAAGAGCCATACGAGATCATGAAGGTAGTAGGCAACGGAACATACAGACTAAGGAATACAGAAGGGAAATAAGTTCAATGAAGCTAAAACGCAACACACTTAAAGCTCTACCATTTCTAAGGTACGCAAGAAACCTAACTACAAGCAGCTAAGACTCGAGAAAGGTATGAAATCTCTCTCTTTGTATTTCTAAACAAACATATATTAGAATGGAAACCTACCTAAGAAGCAGCTCTAGCTACAACGCAAGAAAGGTAGTCTTTTTTTCCCAATACTTAGTCAATTATGTTTATTTAAACTACGAGTACTGACTTAAGTATCGGAGTCGTTGGGGAAACCCACGGCCACCCCTAACCTTTCCCTGTTTTGCAAGGATACAATCACAGAACAAAGTACAACAACGCATAGGAGCAATACAACATCCCGCAGAGCAAGGAACACATACCTCCAGCAGGAAAGACATGTAAGCAATACTACATCCCATTTGCAATACAACAACAATACAACTGAGATAAGTTGCAAGCAACACATACAACGAGGTTCATAAGCATAAAAGCATAAATTACTTAGTTGCGCAAGGCAACAAAAAAGCACAAAATATCCTGTTGCACAATGGCAACAAAAAGCAAACAAAGAAAACATCCAGTTGTACCAAAGCAGCAATATTACAAAACACTTGAAAATAAAAGCAAATTGTTCATAAATGACTATGGGAATAACATTGCTAGACTAATTCTCCCCAATCTTGTCAGAAGGGTCCTTCTCTTCCGTAGGAGTAGCTTTGGCATCATCATTCACCAGGGAGTTCACCTATTCATTAGCATAGCTCAGCAAAAGTGAGCCTGGAGCAGCAGTTTCATCAGGGAAGGACTTCTCAAAAGCAGCCTTCTCAGCATCATAATCCCAAGCCTCATGCTTGTCTTGCTGAAATTCCTCCATGATCTCCAGTCGAGCCTTGCCAAGATAATAATTAGCCATATCAAGAGACTCATTAGTTGCTGCCTTCAAAGTACTCTTCACTTGATCCACTTCAGAACGAAAGTCCTTATGTTTAGCTTGCTCCCCCTTCAAAGCATCATACGTTGCCTTGAGCTTGTTTGACAACGAATCCCGCTCCTTCTTCATGGCGTCAAAGGCCCTAGTGAACTTCTGACACCTTGCCTAAAACTCCCAAGCAAGACTAGAAACACTGCATAACATAATTGCGTCAGTAAAGATCATACATAAGTTGTTCATTTTTGAAGGAAATTTTTTTGGGAGTACACCATACTTGGAAATAATTCACAGCAGCCTCCTGAGAAAGGTCAGCAAAAGTCTACGAGGATTGGCGCTCCCTGAAGGAAGGGAACAACAAGTTATCAACATAAGGAGCTAGAGCATCATAAGAAAAATCCTTAGCTTCAAGATCAGCAAGGACCTCCAACTTTCTTTTGGCACCTGACGCACGAGGAGGAGGAGGAATTGGAGCCTTTTTTTATAGCAGGACTCTTCTCATAAACATCCTGCCTAGCCCTTGAGGCTTTTTGCTTAATACGCTCCGGAATAGAGGAAGAACTGAGTGCAGTGTGTGACCTTAGTGACCTAGTAGTGTCTACAAGAGCAAGTTACATAAACACTCAACAAACCCAGTGGGGCACCCAAGATACAACAAGACAATTCAGACCATAATGAAAACGTACAGAACACAATAGGGCAACCAATATGAAGTAAGCATTCTGAGTATAGAGCAACCAACACACAGCAAAAAAAGACAAACAAAAACAATCTCACACAAACACAACAACAATGCTGTACAAAAATACACATGCCAACCAAAATAAAAATCCATAATAGAATACGAAAGACAAAACATACCCTAAGACATGGCAAGGGCATTTTCTTTGTCAGATTCTTCTTCATCCAATTCTCAATATGCACAACTACCTCAATTTGCGTCAATTTGATGAAAGATCTCTCTTTAGTGCTCAATTCGTACAAGCGATCAATCAAAGATTGAGACTCAGCACGTTGCTTCAATTTACTCATTGCAATTACAACACAAATAAAAAATAAAACCCACACAAAATTCAGAAAACAAAATACCTTCAGCCTCAGCAGTATCAATCAGAAAAGAAGTCTTCTCGCCTAAAGAATCAACCCTCACAAAGAAAAACCTATGATATTACTTCTCATCAAAAGCCTTCTCTAAATCTGTCACCAAAGGATTAACCCCATCCTTCAATCGAAGAGTAACCCAACCTTTGCCACTGGTTCTAATAGTGTAAGGGTAGCAAAGATCCCCCACATCCAACGAAATACCCAATTTTCCACTCAACAAATCGAGAATTCGCAAGATTCTCTAAGTCTGGGGCAACAGTTGACAAGGCAAAACCCTAACTTTGGAGAGAAATTGACGAAAAAGAGGAGAAAAAAGGAAGGCGTGCCCAATCACAAAAGGATACTCGGAGAAACACACGCAACCAAGGGCATTACAGTCCGGCCTCTTCTTAGAAGATGGAATTTTGATCACAACTCCATTAGGAAAACACGCAGTAGTAGCCATTCGCTTCACATCATCCTTCGTCAGATGCGAAGGATAGACATCCTTAACAGGGAAAACATTATGAGCAGTGAAGAGAGGTTTCTTCACGCCCTCCTCAGCACCAGCGAACAATACTTTCACCATATCCCCCATCGCAAAACAACAACAAGCAAGAAAAATTGAAAGAAATAGAGAAAGCAGAGAAAAAGAGAGAATTACCTGAGAAAAAAATTCAAACTTGCGATAAAGAAGAGTGAAGTGATTTAATTGAAGCCTACACATTCAATAAATACTCCAAAAAAGCAAACCGCCAGTTAAGATTCTCAAGGCACTTGCCTTAAAACCTTTCCCCCACTCTTAATTTTGTTAACCGTTGGAAAACTTCCAAACTTCAAATATCAACAGTACTTTGGTACTTTTCATCTCCAAATGCTTGAACATAAAAATTAGGGGCAATTATTGGGCCCATACTCCAAAGAATCCCAGAAGTCATAGGGCATGATCAAGAAAACTAAGGAGCAAGCCAAGTCAAACAAAATGAAGGCAAATAGCTTGATTGATACAAATAAGGCAGCAAAATCAATCAATGGAAAGCACCAAAAGTACGAAGCAACAAGAAGGAGAGTAGAACAAAATATAAAGATATTGTCCTTTGAAAATTATTCTGAAATATATGTAAATCCTAGCAATCCCTAGGTATAAATAGCTAGCAAAAACATGTACAAGCCTCATTCATACATTAATTCTCGAAAATATATGCAAGTGACTTATGAATTCTATGTCTTTTCTGATTAAGGAGCCTATCCTTACTCAGTATGTCTCTTTAACTCTTATTCCATTAGCCAATTTACTCTTTCTTTATTGTGTTATTGTTCTTGGTTATTGTGATTGTTAGTGCAGGATTAATTGTTACCCCTAAAACCCTAAGCAAATTGCTAAACCTACCCTACTAAGTGTTTCCCTAAACAGGCGGGTGTTCTTAAATAAGGTTATAATGATCGGTATATGAGATATTATAGTTAAATAGGATTACTTCACCTTCTCATATATATTAAACGAATTAAGATATATATATAGATGCAAAACATATCATTTAATGAATATTCTTTAGAACTTCTTTTTTTTTAAAAAAAAACAAAAAAAACTTGTTAATCCATCATAAAATTTCTTTAGATGGATACTAGAATTCATCTCATAGTCTCATGGATTTCATATTCATGACCTCAGCCCTCTCTTTTTTATAAGTCGTGTAGCTGTCATAGCACATACCCTCAGAAGCCCAACTTCAAGTACTTTCTGAACTCATGATTTTTCTATTTTGTTGGGCTTTTAGGATTGTATGATTCGTATCTGTCTTAATAGGTCTTAAACACCTGTTTTTTGCAAGTTCGTCATTTGACATGCCGGTTAAAGTATAACACTTAGAATAAATAAAAAAAGACTATATGAATAGCGCAAAAGTCAAGCTGATGGGAGTGTTTAGGAGCAGAGTAATACTTGGTAACTTGCAAGGTCAGACGGTAAATTGGAGGATGCCAAGGAAGGAGAAAGATCATATCAGGATCCTCCTTAATTTGCAATATAACTCTCACTGTTAATATAACGCCAATAGCATCATATCCCGTCTTCATTTGTGAGAGTCTATGGCCCTGTTCTTTTGAGTTGTGTTGAACTAAATTGAGCTAAATTGAAATGAACTTAAATAAGTCCAAAACAAAAAAGGGCCGTAATTACTCCAATCTTATATGTGTACATGGTTTCTCATAGTTAGAGATTTTTTTAATGTTATTTAACAGTTTGGCTAAGGTTAATTAAATTGGTTTATTGATTTTTGTTTAAGCTAATATTGTTATGAAATGAAGGCTAATCGATTAATTTCGATAATGTGTTTAATTTGTACAAAACACAATATTTAAAATATAAAACATAGTTATGTGAATAAAGTAAAGAATATTAGATGAACAAACACATATACATTGTTCATTTAACATGACCTACTGCATGGGGGTAACAGGGATATTGTTTTGTTTATTAGCTTTTAGGGAGATAAAAGAAGAGATACAATAATGAATAAGATACAATTAACTCTTATACCTAGCATATCTCTCATAAGTAGAATTACATCTAGGCTAGAATTAGCTTGTTTGCGACTTATAATTTCACACGTGCATCTTTTTGTCCTATCCAACCAATAATTATAATCAATTCAGTATAACGTCAGAAAACTTTATATACTACCTCCATTAATTTTTAGTTGCAACTTTGGGGGTGAACATGGACCCCAAGGAAAAATTTCCAAATGGTGATTCGCAAAAGTTTATGCATGTGATAATGTGGAGAGAGAAAGTATGAGGGACCAGTTAACCCCTAAAAAAGGAGGGTAACTGTCACGTGTTTTTTGGTGGAATTACTTTTTCCTCCTAAAATTTTGGCCACTTTTAAAATTTTCAAACTTTTCACAACTTTTGGGATTAAAAGTTTCCCTCCATTACAAAATCAGGGGTTCAATAATAAACGGGCATATAAATACAGCCACCCCTTTCATTTTTTTTCCCTTCTTCTTCTTTCAAGGCTCCACAAAAATATTTCAGACCATGTTTCTCAAAAAATTTATGTTAGCAGAATATTACAGACCATTAGTTTTAAATCACTAAGAAAAAAAAAGAAGCCTTCATTACTCCATTCTAGCTTTGCATCATTCTTCCATTACAGCACATCAACAAAAAATCCCTTTAATCTAAACCTGTAATCGGAAAAAAAAAAGAAAAAAAAAAAGAAGCCCAAACACAGATATGAAGAGGATATCGATGATGGGTTTTTCAGTATTGAACAATTTCTAGACGAAGAAATGAATGAAGATTCAAATTCTGAAGCAAAACTATAGTTTATGGCACGAGGCCAACATGAGCCAATTGTAAGAAAACAGAAGCCAGAACATACAATGGCAAAGAAAAGAGATGTTGTTGATGAAATGCTAAGACTAATGCATAATGGCACATTATCGAGGGGCGCTTTAGCAAGATTTGCAAGGCACTTTGGGATTCACGAGTCGACAACAAAAAGATTATTTACAGAAATATGCAAGCAATTGGCAGAAGGGACTGTTATTGATTTCAGGAGCAAAAAGTTAGGCAAGTGTGGCAGAAAAGCAAGGCAGTACACAGGGGAATGGTTACAATTAGTACCATTATACCTCAGAACAACTGAGAGAAGTTATGCTGCTGCACTTGGAATTTCTCATGTCACCCTCTACTCATTGAAAAAAGGGCATTCTCGAACACTTACAAGTACAAACAAGCCAATAAGACTGACATCAAATCACAAAATAGCAAGGCTTAGGTGGGTTTTGTCACACATACAACCAGCAACACCAACTACAAATCCACCTTTGAAGACATGAGCAATGTGATTCATATTGATGAAGTGGTTTTACATAAACCCGGAGACAAGAAGAATTTATCGTTTGCCCAAGGAAGAAGATCCATATAGATGTCAATAGTCTAGAAGGTTGAAGATAAAAGCTATGTTCATGGGCATGATAGGAAAGCCATTGTATGATGCACAAAGCCATTTGATTCATGATGGGAAATATGGAATACCCCTTTGTGTTTCACCAAACGGTAAAGAAAAAAAAAAGTAAAAACAGAGAAGCCGGAACAATTGAAACAAAGGCAACTTAGAACATAAACAGAGAAGCAATTAGGCAAATGTTGCTGAACAAAGAGATACCAGCCATTGTAAGCAAATGGCCTGCAAACATGCCAAAGGATGTGGTTATCCAACGGGATAATGCCAGGCCACATCAAGTGCCACAAGATGAAGAATTTCTTATAGCCACTACTCAGGGGGGTTCAACATCAGAATTGTATTCCAACCAGCACAATCTCCTGATTTAAATGTGCTAGATTTAGGTCTGTTAAGAGTAATTCAATCCCTACAGTACTAATCTTTTCCTAAAAATTTGGATGAAATGATAGAGAAGGTGAAAGAGGCTTATGATGCATTTCCACCAATTCTCAACAAGTACACTTGGTTAACATTGTAAACATGTATGGTTGAAATACTCAAAGTGGAGGGAGGGAACAAATACAAGATTCCACATATAGGGAAGCATAAACTACAAAGACTTTGGTTGTTACCAGAACAATTGAAGGTCAGCCAAGCCCTCATAAACCAAAACAGTCAACTACCTCAACACCATTTTCATCCACACAGATTAGAACCAGGAAGGAACTCAGAACCAGTAAGGAACTTAGTTAGAAGTGGATGAAGATTGGAGATAAAGTTGGGAGAATAGCCAACGGGGACTGCCATACATAACCAATATTTTGTTGATACAATGGGTTTGTAAGTTATTTTTATTAAATTTGGTTATTTGTACTTTTGTATCTTGCAACTTTTTGTCTAAGGCAGTCATGTTAGAAGACATTTTGTGAAGGGACTCAAATTGTAGCTCATTTTAAAGTGGTATTGAGTCTTCTTAGTATTGTTTTGTATTAAAACTCATTTCTTTTTTGCACATTTACAACCATTCATACATTACTTGGAACTAAAATTTAACAAAGGGTGGATAATCCATCAGAGGGTGTAGTTTTTTCACAAAAAAAAAACACAAACCATGTTACCTCAACAGTAAGTGCACAACACTTTAACTGGACCAAACCATAGTTTGGACCATTTTTAATCAATTTCCCTTCATCATTTGGATTATTAATGGGCATGAAAATGTCAAACAAGGACTCATTCCACTACGGACTCATAACCAAAAAAGGGACTGAATAGGCAACAAGGAGGGACTCAATGCACTGCACACTAAATAGGCAACATGAAGGGACTCAATGCACTGCACACTGACTTGCAAACAAAGTGTTCTCTCAAATATTGTCATCGAGAACAACAAGTAAAATTGCTAATACACATCATTCATCAATAACAATCCCTTATATGCAAGACATCAGGCATCAGGTAACATAGATCATGCATTGAAGAATAGGCAACATACATTCAATAGCAGGAAACAGAACAAAAACAAATAGGCAACATGCAACAATAATAGCAGCAAACTCATTCATCAACAATTAAGTACAACATAATCTACCACCAACAGCAACAACATAATCTAAAAACAACAACAACAACATAATCTACCAACAACAACATCAACAACATAATCTACCATCAACAACAACAAAACAATAACCACCTTGGCCAGCAACTGTTGTTGCTGGCATCCATTGCCATTCACACCAACAACACTTCACCAATTAACCCACACATAACAATATAGATAACAATAAGTTAGGGATCAAAAATTGTTACCCAAAGCAGGTCAATCAGTGGGAAGGCCAAATTTCATTCGCTTACTCTTAGGCTAAGCATCAAATTCAGCAACAACAGGGGGGGGGGGACTCATGTTTGTCATCATCATCATAAATTGGTGAGATCTTAGCACCAAACCCATACATTCTTCTCATTCTTGCAGTAGAGACCCTAGGAACCATCTTAGGTACCATGTTAGGTCTAGGTGTGGTACGGGACTGCAATTTGGGTTTTTTTGCACGTCCTAACCCAGATTTTGCACCCATCTCAAAAACATATCTGGGTTCTTTAGAACCACCCGAACTCGAACTTCCATTCTTGTCAGAAAAGTACTGAGTTGCTGTTTAAATTGATTTCAAGTCACAAATAACTAATAACATTAGAACTTAATTTTTTTTTCCTTAATTAATCTAGCTAGAGTGTGATGTTAGAAAATTGCTTATATCTCATATATTAAGTGAGAATATATTGTGTGAGTCTCGTTTCACCAAGAGACTGGTGATATGGATTTAAATTTTTGAAAATATTGAAAGGAATGGTGTCCTTCGAACAACTATATCATTCCGATAGAGGTTTCGGAATTAATTAGGAAAGCTAATTATTCAGTGAGGTCAAGTGATCGAAATGCCCAGCTGGAGGCTGCTTCCGATTAGTAATATTAATGTATAATTAATATTACGGCTTGCTCTTGACTGAACCCTTCGGGTCACACCCAATCGTGTAACAAAACTAAGGCGACAAACTAATCCGAAAGATTAAATGAGTCAATAGAGATTTTACGAACTAAGACGTCATATTTCGAGCTTAGAGCGTTGAAGCCGAGCGTCGATCGTCGAGTCAATTCATGCAATCAACGAGACGAGAAAATTATTTAATCACAAGTAAACGCGCGCAAAAGTCCTAGCCTCGCAATGGCCTTGCCATGTGAGGGCTAGGCAGGCTACTAGCAATGTGCATGGCTTGGCCGCAAGCCCAGCAGCCATGCAAGTGTGCTAGCTAGGCGAGCTGGCCGAGCGCGCATACTAGCAACACTAGCCCCGCAAGCATGCATGTTGGCATGCTAGAAAGGGCCAGCAAAAGCCTGCACACACTAGCCAACCCCGCAAGAAAGGCCAGCAGCATGTGAAGCTTGCTGGGCCTCACGCAGAATAGCAGCAGCAAGCCGTGGTACAACAACTAGCAAGAGCTAGCGTACTTGCGCGCTAGCCCATCCCACTGAGCTGGCAGCGAGCGTGTGGCCGCGTGGGCTTGGTGCGGCTGGTAGGCCCATGCCGAAGCCACAAGGCCTTGACTGGCCTTGACTTGTTCTCAAGGATGTTGACCGGTCTTGGCTTGTTGTGATTGGTGGGTTTGGTGGCTTGGGGAACAAGGAGGCCTTGTGGTCCTCACCTACCCTCCTCTTTTCCTTATGACACTTGTTGATTGCTAATTGAATTTTAATTATTAATTTAATTTGGAATTAAATTAATCATTCATTTTCTCATTTCTATAACTCTCCCACATGGAAAGTTGATGGAAACTTTATGAAGCATTTTTTATACTTGGTCATGTCTCGACTAACCCTCGAGGCGAAGATCGTTTGGGTCGAGTCGTGGGTACAAGCCGTTGGAGGCCGTCACGCTTGTAAGGCTTTAAGCTTCGAAGTAAGAGCTCGATTTGCGAGCGAAGCACGCTTCAAGAGTATTACTTCTTTATCCCTTTTCTTAATTATTGTTTAATTATGTTTATGCATGCTTTATTGCTTTAACTATTGGGGCGGGTCTTGGGCGGGTTTGTCTTCCGCGTAGCGCTGGACGCTACGAAACCCAACAGTCCCATAGATGCATGTAAGCCTTTTTGTTGTCAAAGAAACTCTTTTTCCTTAAAGTGGAGAAGATAAAATCCCCCTTACAAGGAAAAACAGAAGCAGAGATGAAAAGTTTAATATGAGGGGGGAGGAAGTGGCTAGCATGAACAATGTTTAAGTCTATCCTACCATTGTAGAGGTAAGTAGCCAGTTTCCATTCCTCTTCATTATGATGGAGGGGGCCAAAAATGAGGGACCTCAAACTTCCCAAATCAGACCAATTATCCATCCAAAAACTGCAGGATTCCCCATTACCAATCCCCCACTGAGAGAAGTGTCAGAGGATCCTTACCCTTGCTAGCATCTTGCCAAATATGAGAACCCTTGTGAAAAGGGGTTGGGTGATTCTTATAGCAATATTTCTCTCTAATTATAGTGGCTGACAGATTTGAGGAATATTGGAGTTTCCAACACAACTTAGCCATACAAGTTTTATTTTGCAGGCTAGCTTGCCTAAACCCCAAGCCTCCCTTATCTTTAGAACAACAAAGCTTATGCCAAGCAATGAGGGGGATATAGCTCTTCCAGCTTTGGAGAGGTGCTTGGTTTTCCAAGCACTAAGCTTATCTTTGAGCTTTTTAGTTATGTGGCTAAGCTGGGCCATGGTTGGTCTTTTATCTGTGAGAGGAAAGCCTAGATATAGGCCTAAGTCATCACTGACAGGGACCCCAAGGCTAGAGCTGAAGAGATCACTGGAGAAAGCATCAATATTTTTTGAGAAATAGAGCTTGCTCTTAGATGGATTCATGCACTGACCAGACATGGCCTAGAATTCATCTAAAGTGTCTTGAAGGCTAAAGAGAGTGGTGGGGAAGGCCTCACCAAACAAAAGCAGGTCATCAGCAAAAAGGAGATGAGATACAGGGGTGTTGTTCTTCTTTATCCTAAAAGGATTCTAGGAGCCATTCTGGCAAGTATTTTCAATGAGAAAGGAAAGTTGATTCTTGCAGATGATGAAGAGATAGGGAGATGGTTAGAAGGTTTTCCATTGACCAGGACTTGGAAACAGGGGTTTGAGATGCAATTCATGATTAACTCAATGGAGTCCAAATCAAATCCAGCTCTATCTAGAGAGAATCTTATGAAGGACCATTCCTGCCTGTCATAAGCTTTCTCCAGGTCAATTTTATATTATGTGTAACTTTGAGTGTTATTTTGTGAGATATATAAAATTCCAAAAGTCGCACATAATAATTAACGGAGGTAGTATATAAGTTATAAGAATTTCACTTTTTATTTTTATTTCTATTTTATTAGTTTTCTTTCTTATTGCAAAAGGCTATGTCTTACAGTCTTACGCTATTCGATCTCTTTCATTCAATTAATTAACTTTCTCATTGCATCTACGTCTCTAATAATTGTAAATTTGTAATAGATATGCCAACAATTTATATCTTACGTAGTAATTCTTTGTATTAGTCATTATGTGACAATTGCATTGAGAAGAAATGAATACATCATTATTTTAAATGTTTTATACTTGTATAAGTTTGTAGAAATACTTGTATATATATATATTTTTTTAAATTTAGAAATACTCGTATGGAGATTTGCCAAATATAGAAGAAACCTGTTCAAAACTCAACGTCGTTTAATTAGTTATAGTAGCCACATGCAAACACTAAATACAACATATATAACGCTCATTGAAGTCAGTCTCAAAGGCACATGACAATGTCGTAGTTGGCTATGACTTTTTGGGTGAATACGCAATACAATGTGGCTTATTTTCAAAACAAAATGTTGTAGGGACATTTCCTTATCATTTTACAAGAGTACAATGGTGGGAATTCATGGGTTTAATTCTTCCAAAATTGCTTGTATTACAGATAACAAATGGGTCCAATGAAAGGATTCTTGGTCTTTGTCTTATAATTTTGGTTAGGAAAAGAACCCTGTTCAAAACTCAATCATCACAGATTCACAGTTTTGGTACGGTCTAGTACATACAGACTAGATGCTTTGGACTTCTGGAGTTAGGAGAGGATAAGGGAATCACCACCCCTATAAACATCCCCTCACTTGTCGAGATTTGGACCTAAAATCTTTAGACAATAGTGTAAGAATATAATCGTATTAAGTGAGCCAAGCCTTAATGGTAGGATTTTCGGTCTCGTGCATTTTGCATTAAAATGTCTTAATTATGCTAGGAAGAATGAGTACGCATGCCAGTTAACATGGTAGCTCTCTTTCACAAGTGCAATTTGTCACTTTGACAGAGCATGCTTAAAGACCTAAATATCAAGTGCAATAGCCCAATCGTAAGCATGTTACATGGGGGTACGGAATATTTGTTTCTGTTCAACCAATGAAACTTCATTAAAGTCAATAATTTTATAAATTTTGGTAATTAGAAACATTTATTATTTATCAAAATATAAGAAATTTCCAAAACTTTTATTACTAACGTATCGCGATACAGTAGTTACTTACATCTTTAGAGTTAAGCCAAGCCACCGACAGCACTTTAACATTAAGGTTTAAGAAGTATATTAACCTTAGACAACTTTTGTTTTAGGTAATTAGAGTTTTATGTGTTCATTACTTCGTATTATGTTAATTTTTTTTTAATTTTTTTTTTTATAGTAAGGCTAGATACAGGGAGGAAATTAGGTTTGACTTCTTTTAGGACTGTGACCCAATGTATCAAGTAAATTGTAAAAAAATAATTATGTCCAAGGACCAATGTCTTGATTATTGTATATGTTGGTTATAAGGAACTAAGTTTATGTTTATTAGTTAACTCCTAGTAATCATAAGATATAATTTAATTTGCTCTAATTAAGTAAATGTTATTGTTTTAATATTATTACATGCGCTATTGCACATTATAATGATTAATCAATAAACAATGAATTATTATATGACTAACACTAAAAAAAATGTTTTTTTTCCTTTTCAACAATTGTGAGTATGACGCTCCCTAAAACTATTTATTATTACTGCTTAAGTAAAATATTAACATTACTATGATTCTATGATCAAATGGAGTAACATTATATACATACATATATTTTGATGGACCTAGAAGTAACATCTTAGAAAATTTTCGAACATGTTAACAACGAACACACATGCTATGGCTAGAGGTGTCAATTTGGATAACTGGATGAAGTTTGGGCTGATTCATGATGGGTCAGATCTATTCGGGTTAGATATATTTAGTTCAAAATTATCCTTTTAACCCGCTTTGGGTTGGGTCGGGTTAATTTCGGGTCAAGTCACTTTCGGGTCTAGATATGTCGAGACCAGATTAGGTTTGGGCCAGGTCAACTTCAAATCGCTTCATATTCGATTCAGATAAAATCGGATAAGCCAGGGTTCAAAACGGGTTTAACCGGCTTAATTTTGGGTCAAATTACTTTGCATCGAGTTGGTTCTGATTCGGTGGATTTCGATTCTATTAAGTTTGGTTTGATTACTAAGGTTGATTCAGTATTCGGTCAATTCTTAAATTTTGGTTGGGTTGGCCAAATTTAATATTCAAATAAGTACATTTTTAAAACTAGTGTAATTATTGAGTTTTTTTAATCTTGTTATCAGGTATGTGTCATTTTTCCATATCGTGTCATTAATATATGTTTAAGTAATAATAAAAAGGTAAATAATAGGTTAGGTTTAAAATTATGCTTGGTTTGAAATCATGTCAAAACAAAATCAGGTCGGGTTAAAATCGGGTCAGGTTAATATCAGTTTGGATCAAAAACAGATTCGATTTAATCAGGTGTTTGTCGGTCAATTTCGGTTTGGATTGAGTTCAGGTTGGGTCAAATTGGTTTGGTTTGAGTTCAACTCAGGTCAAATCGGTTTCGAGTTGAGTTCAAGTTGGGTCAAATTGGTGCTGGGTTAAGTTAAAATCGGGTCAAATTTGAATTTGGGTTGAATTCAGTTTGGTTACAGATTGGGTTTGAATCTTGAATTTTTCGGATCAAATCAAATCGATTACAATTTAAAACGGATAGTTTTTTTTTAAGTCGGTTCGGTTTTGACACCTCTAGCTATTCTTAAAAATTAATTGCAACATTGGTCAATTTCCCACAAAGAAATAAGCCAAAGACTAAATAACGAGAAAACAAAATATACGTACATTTTTTTGGCCTTTACCCTCAATGCGAGGATCAAATTATTTAGTGTGCCCCACCAAATTTATTGCCAAAGAAAATTTCTTTCTTATAAAACACAAATCAACTTTGATAAGCTGATCATACAATTGGGCTTTTAATGATTATACCAACTTTGTAAACTAGTAGGATTTTGATAGATATTTAATTAAATAAACTTCACATCGGATTAAACTACATAACATTCAAATAAGACCAGTATGTTTATCGCCACCTCACTCCTTCTTTGCAACAATTCGATTACAGCTCATGTGTGTTGGTTTTTGATACTCCGTCCCTTCACACCATCCTTTATAACTTGCTAGGTTAGTGTCCATATAATTACACGTATTTAATCAAAAAAACTGGCTAAAGTTGTACTCCGCACATAATAAACCTAGTTTTGAAACCAAATACAACAATAATGTTTGGTATGGAGCATAACTTAAATCAATGATACGTAGGAAGTAAAAAATTGAAGAAAAACAAGCCATTGATTTTGACATATAAATTTAGGGTATATTAGGATTGACGAAATTTATTTCTATTTCAAATTTAAAATAAGAAAAAAAAAAAAAAAAGAGAAATCACAAATTTATTAAAAAAAAAAAGTGGGTGTACAATAAATCCATCCATCCATCGTAAAGTTGTTCTAAAATGATCTAAATTAAAGTTAACCCAATATGTATGAAAGTTACACCGGTTCCAAAAAAAAAAAAGGTAATGTATGCTTAATTGTTATGTTACATTACGCTCTGTATATGATTAGTAAAATCAAATCTCAATGGGTTAAAGTAAATAATATCACCTTTATAAAACTTATTCCATTGTCTATTTACATTAAAATCATACCAGATTTAAAGTTATCACAAATAAAGTTAAAAGTTACCCCAAATTGACTACAAATTATCCTAAAATTGTTCGATGTATACTGATATTATTGTAAATCGAGTGTATACAAAAGTTTTTGAAAAATCAATTATGAAACTATCTATCTACCACAAAAAAAAAAAAAAAAAAAAAAAAAAAAAAAAAAAAACGAGATAAAAAGCACTTTGAACTAAAGGTGTCAATTTGAGTATTTGGGTTGGGTTTGTTGAGATTAGCTTGGGTCGAATCTACTTCAAAATTGTGTCATGCTATATTATTGCGGTCATAGGTCAAATGTTGCGGGTTATATTTAGTGTAATTAGCTTTGTACTCTACCGTAATTATTAAGCCCATTGTGTAGTGGTGGGCTTTACCTTGTATATACATATACGTTCTAGTGTGAAATACAAAGTAAGAAAAACATATTCTACAAAACTTGACATGGTGTCAAGAGCCAGCATGACACAAAGGTTACGGGTTCGAATCTCATTCACCCCTCATTTCAAAGTGGAATATTAAACGTTGGATATGGTGATGCCCATGCTACATCCACATTTCAAGTCCAATGAGTTCTCATGTGAGGGGGCGTGATATATATAAACCGATCACGGGCTTCAACCATCAGCTTAAACTTTTGGTTGAATTGGTCCGTTAACATAATGAGCTTAATAATTACGGTAGAGTACAAAGCTAATTACACTAGATGTAACCCACAACATCAAATTAGATCAGATCGGTTGGGTTAGTTTTTGACACCTCTACTTTAAATTAGTAGTTTAAGTTGTTCTTCTACAAGCCAAAAAGTTGGAATAATAAAAGAAATAAGGCAAAAAAAAATTAAGTTTCCAGCACTTGACAGCCTATATGCTTGATACAAGTATTTTGAAGACATAAAAACTTACATTAAATGACTATAGAATTACACTTTATAATTTACAGATTGGCACAATACAATTGCGTGGCAAAGATTAATTGGTTTATACTTTATTTTATACTTTTCCTAAAGAAAAAAAAAAGAGACAAGAAAAACTACATGCAAGTCTACGAAGATGAATACCACAAGAAGTTCACATGGGTTACATTAATTGATATTTCATGTAGATTCTCAGTAAATTCTTATGATCAGTTTCAACAGCTTTTGACATTAATAATAAAACAATAGTAATGGTATCATGATAAAGATAGCCAAAGACAACCCTCTTTAATTTTGTTACCAAACTTATCGTGTGATTCCCTGCGTTTTGTTGCATTACTTTTACTCTGTGAACTTCACCTATTTTTGAGCCCACCCTTCTAAGAAATTAAAAGGTATGTTTGAACTATTACGTAGCTAAATACTTTTAATAAAGTTAGATAATTGCTACGAGTAAAGGATATATATGTAAGTCAACGGCAACAAAGTACTTATCATGCAACATTTCAACCCACACTTGATATCAGGCATGAAACAAAGTACTTATCTTGCTGACGAGCGTCCCGATATATTGGATAACATTATAAAACATTTCCTAAAATGGTGTTCATTTGAGAATGCATGCAAAATTACGCGTCAATCGGTGTAATTAATGTTTATTTCAATCTCATATTTCTACTTTTAGCTATCTTATTCAAACGCTCTCGGGACATTCATTAGCTTTTGTCTTATAAAAAAAATACCTACTAAATGACAAGGAGAGTTTAGTCCACTTATAATATCAATATATGTGAGGTTTCATACTATAGTAGGAGTAACTTCTCTAGCTTGTAAGGTGATACTTCTTCCGTTTTTATTTAAGTGTCCCGGTTTGACTTTGGCACTATTCATATATACCATTTTGACAAATATTTTGCTTTATAAATTAGATTAAATATGAGTAGTTATGTTGGTACTTGTTAGAACTGTCTCAATGCATTATTTTCAAATATCAACATTTTATAATATAAATTTATCAATAATTAAAGATATCATTACTTAAAGTTATGCATTAACAAATGTACAAATTAAATTGAAGCACTTAAATTAAAACAAAAGGAGCATTTACTTATTCTATTTTTTCTCCAATGTGAAACAGTTCGCCTGTGGACAATAAAGAGGTTTCAACAAAAATCAATGGCTTAGTATGTCTATTGCATAAGATTTTAAGAGTGGACTTTTGGTACACCCTCATGACTAAAAACTTTTAAATGATCATATTTACACTTGAATTTAAATATAAAGACATTTGAATGAAGAAGAGCAAAAAACCTTTCTGATGTTATTATTATAGTTTTTGCCCTTTGCACGTGTATAACTAAGCTTGTGCACGAAAAAAGACATTCTTTCTTATTTGTTCCTACTTTTAATTTGCAAGCATGCATGAAAGACAATACCATTGCTTTAATTTGCTAAGCTAAGGGATAAAAGACGTGCACGAGAATTCCCCTTATTTGTCAATGAGTGCCCATGACAATGGGAATTTTACCATCCAATCATTTTAGAACCAATTTGTGTAAATGATTGCATAGTTTTACAAATTTCAATGATCTAAGGTATTTCATATATGGTTTTTTGAACGTGCTTTGCTCCGAGTTTATTTTGGAAATTTGGTGATTTTCCCATGAATGTGGTTAATTAATTAGTTGGTATTTAGTTTGAGGTGTTACATATGCTCAATTGATGATTTGATGGTGCTACATACATATATAATCAATACCCCGTCAAATCATTAGCAATAGCCTTCTAAAAGTATATATAGTTGTTGTCTCATCATTGTATTAGTAGCACTCTCATTGGTTATCAATAATAACCTCATTTATGCATGATCAATTCGTCCTCCAATAACCCTATTTTTTACTGGTAACCCCATCATTAATGTATGGTTAGTAACTATATACACCTAATAATGTCTCCCCGACCGAAACTCGATGATGAAGTAAATCTTTCATTACCAACTGGTTCAAGTACAGTGTTGAAATAAAGGAGTACTTAATTTTATTTCTAAATCCATTTAATTTAACTTTTCTAGCCCATATTTATTTTAATCTTAAGCCCAAACCATTTATTTTAATTCTTAAACCCAATTTTAAAATTGTCTAATTTACAATGCAATCCAAACTTAAAACGAACTTCTAAAAGTCTTAAACGCGTTCAAAAATCATTTTTAAACAGATAAATTTCTTAATCAGAAAGCACAAAAGACTAATTTATGAAAATTCCGGATTTCAGGTACTGGCGCATGGCGACATTTTTGCCGCGCTGCGCCAGTCCCTGTCGCTCGGCGACATTTACGTCGCTACGCGACGGAAGCTGAGCTGACGCGGCAGTTTTGTGATTCTGACGATGAAATTTCTATTTTTTTCCTGTTTTATTTGTATAAATACCGTAGCCTTTTGAGGGTTACGGGCACCATTTTCTGTTCTTATTCTCCTAATCTTCCATCTTTCTTAACTTTCCAAAATTCCTCCTTCAAGTGCTCCTAAACTAGACATCAATCCTTCACCCGAAACTCTGTTGGCGGCCCACGACATGAAAGTTTGATCATAAACGTTGAGGTTTTCAATCTAGCTAAACTCATGTATCAATTTAATTTGTTTTCTTTGTTTTAATTTAGTTTATTTACTTTTGATTATTTTATTGAAGTTTAATAAGCTAACCGTTTATTCATGATGTAGTTGCAAGGTTTCACGATCAAAGTAAGTGGATTTAATTATTCGTTACATTTAATTAATTATTCTACGATATTTATTCTTGTTAGCATCATGTTTAGGGATCGTATTAATAATTAGTTTAGGATGCGTTTAATTTGTTCTCTAATTATTATTGAGTTGCTTCCTATAATTTATGCATGTTTATTTGAATTATTGCTTTGTTCACCAATATTGCAGGTTTAATTCGAAATATGTAATTGAAAATCACGACTAATAAGATAATTCGAACAACCGGTTTAGGTTCCCAGTAATCTTGTTGCTTAATTGAAGTGATCACAATAATTAGATTTATGTGTGCATTAAATATTCAACCGACTTAGATTAATTAGTTTGGAGCGAATTAAATATTGTTTGTATGTCTTTTGGGTTGCAATTAATACATGTCGCTATAAGAATTGAGTAGAGCCCAATACGGGCGGTATTGGGTTCATGACTCAATTCGTACCATCATCCCCAAATATCCAATCATGGTTCAGAACCACTATGGAGTTAGTAATCTCATGGATTATAAATGGGGTGTAACGTTCATGGATCAAGTCGTTGTTGCCTTTCGGTTTGTCCCTTTTCGTGGTTGCCTTTAATGATCCATAAACGGTTTACAAGTTCCTTAAAAACTTGTTGACGACTTTCTACTTTTGTCCTTATCGTTGTATGTTATATCCAACTTACTATGATTGCCAAGCATATTCACGTATGCTCCACATAGACGCACTTTGAGCAACACCTACAGTAACTCATATGTATGTGCAATGTCGATAACTTCATAAGAAACGATCACATGCATATATATTTATCCTCACACGATATGTCGATATATAACAAGGAAGTTTGCATGTTATGATGCCACATGTCTCCTTTATATTCTCCTCCTCTTCATCGGGCTATTCCTCTCCTTCAATTGATAATCATCTTTCAATGTCCTTTCCTTCTACATATAAATGAATTGGTTATGTTTATTGTATTAGTTTTACAATTTTATTTTCTATTTTTATAAAAGCATACAATTTTTCCTTCAAACTTCCAAAAATTAAATAATATTTCCAAACATATATACATACAAAAGAATTACTCCATAATTATAAGCAAATTAATACATTACGTTCATCACGTGTATTTGATATTTAGCCAATGCATAGCACAACTAAAAATTAGTCTCTACCCTTAATTATATGGTATGGCCATTTGCATCGGTGACCATATTGGCCCTTGATTAGAGAGGAATTTGTATTCTAAAACATTATGAAAATTTGAGATCTAAAGATAAAGAACATGTTAGGAAAACAAACCACAACCTACATACGAGAGAGAATCTATATATCTATACTAAAACAAAGGCTTTTT
This sequence comes from Chenopodium quinoa, assembly GCF_001683475.1. Classification (NCBI taxonomy): domain Eukaryota; kingdom Viridiplantae; phylum Streptophyta; class Magnoliopsida; order Caryophyllales; family Amaranthaceae; genus Chenopodium; species Chenopodium quinoa. The sequence goes on from NW_018743032.1 coordinate 2,635,750, forward strand.
TGGAGGGAATTTTTCTTCCTAAACTCTACTTTATTTTTTTGTTTTTGAAGATTTTTGTAAAATTATTAAATTGCCTAGGTACTTTATTATTTAATTAATACAATTAGTTTTTGAGTTACATTTTTCTAAAGACTTCTATATTTGAATTTCATTTGCCATTAATTTTAAAAACCGAGCATGGCTCGGGAATTATCTAGTGACTAACATAAAAAAAATTAAAAAAAAATAATAAAAAAAAAGTGTTGGACTAAACATACAATTAGACCCTGTTCTTTTGAGTTTCTAGGTAGAGGATTAGTAGAGCAGAATAAATTTCAGCAGAGCAGAGCAAGGCAGAGTAGAGTAGATTTTAGTAAAGCTGAACAGGGTAGGGCAGAGTAGAGCAGAACAACTCAAAAAAACAGAACCTTATTTCGTATCTTCTTTTTGTGTTAACCTATAATTAATCAAACGAAGCACACTCTCTTCCTTCAGATATTCACCTTTGATCGAACCCCAAAATTTCCTTGTTTACCTAATTAATCGAATTCCACTATCTCACACAGTACTTCGCTCGTATTTTGACCATGCCAGTTTCTCTATATACGCGTGTGTGCATTGAACAAATGATACTTTTATCTATCTTGATTGAAACTGAGAAATGACCTTGGTAACAAGAAATAACAGTAGCAGTTATTATGAACTACGTTGACTTACAGTAGACAGTAGTTGCCCCAAAGTTGCGGTCAATTAGTACAGCATCACATAGATTTGAATTTCTACATAAACACATGTAAATTGTAAGCTTTTTTTTTTTTTTTGTTTTTTTATTATTATTATTTTTTTTTTTATGTCTGCCAAGAACTAAATGTGAGCACCAATAGAAATTAATTACTACTCTATCAAAATAATACAACTTCTTCAATTGTGTTTGACTGACACACACAAATTAATTATAACAACAGGCGTCAATGCGTTGGATAATGTAGCATGCCCTTAAACTCTAAGACACCCATTATTTTGTTTTTTATTTATATATTATTATTTTATATGGCTAGGTATGACCACTATATCATATGCACTTATTGCTATTAACCCAATTCTTAGATATATCTCCCTTAAACATAAATAAATAAATAAATAGATCGTAGTCAAAATTTAATATAAGGACGTACGATTTATTATTTCAACGTGTTGCAAATTGATGATCCAATTGGTGAACAACTTAAAAGTTGACTTTAGTTAGTTATCCTATGCTACGTGAACAAATCAAATTTGACAAAATTAATAATACTTGTACTAAGTAAGAAAATAGCTTTTCAACTAAATCAATTTTGCCAAGCATATCTACTACGTATAATATTTTAACTTTTCATTATAAAGGTTTTCATCTACGTTTTTAACCAATTTTGTTAAACACGCCTTAAATACAAGATAATGATAACATAAAGTTCAAGTGTGAATTGTTTAAAAAAAAAAAAGTGTAGTTTTTCTTAATTTTTTTTTTTTTTTTGTACATATGTAACAACTCGGGTAGTAAGGGCACCTTTGTTTTTGAACATAAGAAGATTATAGAATTAGGAGAGGTTAATGATTTAAAATTTTCATAGACTATCCAAAAATGTATTTTCTCCGTTTTTTTTTTTAATTTGCATCACTTTCCTTTTATAAATGTTTTTTTTTTATTTGCATCACTCTATACATAGTAACTTTATATTATATTTTATTATTTCTCTCTCTTACTCTAAACCCCACTTAAATAATTTATCATTTTCTCTCTCATGATCCCTACTACTCTCTCTCTCTCACATACTTTCACTTTCATAATCCCCACATTACTTTTACCATAATAAATTATTCATCCACTCATATTATTATATTATACCAAATTCATTCTCATAAAACTCTGCGCAAACACAAGCGATGCAAATAAAAAAAATGGAAGGAGTATTCGAATTAGGCCTCTAATAAATAAAACCGCATCCTGATCCTCGCCAAGGGAATCCATTATCTCCTTTACTAGCTCAAGCATAGAGCTGAAGTAATTATCAACCTTCACATTTTGATGTTGATGAAACATAACTGAAACAGCTAGCTAGGGTTGGCCTTCTTTTTATTTTTAGGAAAAATTGGTAAAAATAATACCAATTTTTGCTCGTTCGCTTAAAATAATCCCAATTTTGGATTATTTTTAAATAATTCAAACTTTAGGGGTTATTCGCTCAAAATGATCCCAAGTGACCGGTAACCTGTTAAAAAGGTATTTTTTTTTGGATTTAAGTGATCACACGTGTCACCGTGTGAATGGTTGAAAATAAATAAATAAAAATTTTAAAAAAACTAAAAAAAAAATTAAAAATATCAGTTATCCCATCCCCAACCCATGACAAACCCACCACCACCCACGTCCGGCGTCCCTCCTTCCGCCGGACCGGCCCAAGTCCCCGACCCCACCGCGACACTGCTCGAACCCTCGCTCCCACCGTCGGCACCGCCCTTTCCCAAAACCCACCAATCCCGCAGCCTTCAACCCCCTGAAATCCCTAAATTTCCTTAACCACCGCATAAAAACCCCAAACCGCCCTTTCCCCACTATCGTATCCCTAGCGCTAGCGGTTTTGATGGTGGGGGAGGGGCGTTTAGGGGGTTTTATACGGTGTTTAATTTAGGAAATAGGCGGCAATGGTGGTTGTTTGCTGAAGATGCGCGTTGCAATGTTGGGTGCATGTATGGGGTTTTCGTGGTTCAAGAGGTAGGAGAAGGACGTCGCCGGGATAGAGGGTGCTTCTGGGCGCTTGCGGGACGGGGGGGTCCCGGGACGGACCGTGGCTGCTGGAGGGGAGGTTGGTCGTGGGAGGGGCTAGGCTTGTTTTTTAATTTTTTTTTTCTTCAACCAATTATGGAGTGACATGTGTCACCTTAACCTGCTATAATAGGTTGGGTGATCGGTTGGGACCATTTTGAGCGAATGACCCCCAAAGTTTGGATTATTTAAAATAATCCAAAATTGGGATTATTTTGAGCGAACGGGCAAAAGTTGGGATTATTTTTACCAATTTTTCCTTATTTTTATTATTTTCATCAAGAATTATCTTTATTATTTTTAATCTGAAAAATCCAATTAAATAAACATCTCTCACAATTTAGCTAGTTAGAATACATATATAGGTCAACACAAAGCATATAGTGCATGTTGACACCTAAATTTTGTTAATATTTAGGTGTTGAAAATATGTAAATAATGAGATAATATCAAAAAATATGAGATATTGATTAGGGGATTTTACCCCGCCACGTGGACAATTCAAGACCCTCCACGTGTCATCCACGTGGATCAACCAGAGTCTGCCACGTGTCACTCAGTGAAGATTCCAAAGTGGACCAATCAGGGCATGACACGTGGCAGACAAATGTCAAACTAGGAATGGCTGCCTTTAAGGCCCAAACTCTGAGGCAGCCTAATCAGTCCTAGGTTTCCGTAACCTAGGATTGGGCACGTACCTCGAGACCCTATAAAAGGGAGATGTTCCCACTTGGGGAACTACATTCATTCACAAATATTCAGAGAGCATTAATTGCAGAATTGAATACACTTGAGAGTTTACACTTAGATATTGAGGTTGTTCGCTATAGCCAGATGATCACCTATCTTCCAAGAGGAACCTGATCCCATTTACATTCCGTATTTTATACATCAAAACACGTTCTAACTTGATCGTCGGAGGCGGAGCTACCACCCACCAGAGTCTCTGTTGTTTTGCAGGTACAGGCGCCCGAAATCCAGTCTTGGAATTGTAACTCTCCCGAAGGACACAGATAAAACCCCGAAACATTTGGCGCCGTCTGTGGGGAGAATACTTCTAAGATGGCTTCACAAGAACCTGTACCGCCTCCTAATGAGAAACTTCCTATGGTTGACGCTCAGGTCTATACGGACCAAGACACTGATGACGACTTTAAGGTCGAAACATATGTGGCTGCCGACGGTTCACTGAGAACAAGACGCACCCGTCCCATAGAAAGAAGGGAACGGGACAATGATTAAGCAGGTCCTAGTCAACCATCCGGACAGCCGACTAGGCAACCCCAGGCGGCCGAAGACTCAGCCCCGATCACCCGAGACTACCTTATGAGATTCATGATGAGTTTCAAGGGGGGAGATACAGGACCTCATTGAGAAAAAGTCGGCTGGCTCTAACAAGGAGTAGTCGGCCAAGAAGCTCTCCCGTTCTGGGAGGAACAAGTTTGTTAAGGACCGAGAATCAAAGGAGGGGAGGCGACCCTTGATCGATCTTACAAAGATCTGATTCCCTAAGACAAGGACGAGGAAGGCCATTCGGCACGTCCAGCCGGATGGCACAAAGAAGACTTATTATGATGCTCGGATGTTAATCAAGCAAAAGAAGAGCCAATAGCTATCTGAGCGAGTTGGCTTCAACGTTGATTTATCCAGACAGATTTCAGAATACCTCAATGAAGTATTCACAATCAAACCGAGAGGGTTAGTCAGGCGGCCTGTTCGTCCACTCTGGCCCTCAGATAATCCATTCGGCTCCGTATGTGTCTCAGCAGCCATACATGCCGTATGGACAACCTTACATACAGCCGACCCTCTTTGGGGTGCAGGCGGCACAAAACGTCCAACCTTTTGACTGGAAGCTTCGTCTGCTAAAACTTGGGGAACAACCCTCAGTGTTCTCGAAGGAAATAACCAAGGCGGCACAGCCGGCCAAGGTTAAAAATGTTCTGGTAGATACATATGATGGTACCACCAACCTAAAAGATCACCTCATAGCCTACACCAACCTCATGTATTTACAAGGGTTGGATGATGTCGCCTGGTGTCAATGTTTCCCGCCCACATTGAAGGGCGTCGCCCAACGATGGTTCGGCAACTTGCCAGCTAGATGCATCAACAGCTTCAAGGTGTAGCTTGCGTACTTGATTGCATCCAACTTCTCTATAAACATCCCTGCTAAGAAAACAAGTCTTGACTTGGGAGCCAATCAGCAGGAAGATAAAGAAGGGCTTCGGTCATATATCAGGCGGTTCAATCTGATGAGAATTCAAAGTCAAGGGTTGTCTAATGAAGTGGCCTATACGGACTTTTTCAAAGGTCTGAAAGACGGGTCGGCCTTCAAGTTCGATCTCGTCAGGATGAGGGTTGATACCCTCTAAGAGGCACTGATGGAGGAAAATGCCTATATGCAGCAACCAAACTATTATAGCCGGCTAAGAAAGAAGAGAATAAAAAGAGAAAAGAGTTCTGGGCGGCCGATAGCTCTAAGCAGCCGTCCCAGAAGAGAAAGAAAGAATCTAAACCATACACCCCCAAGTATGAGTTTAACAAAGATTGTTACTCCATCCTCATGGAGATCAAAGACCAGGTGACCATTGAGAAGCCGGCTGCTATGAAAGGTTCCGCCAAAAACCAGAACAAAAATAAGTATTGTCATTTCCATGAGGACATTGGCCATGACACCAACGACTACTATAGTTTCAAGCGGCTGTTGGACCGTCTAGCTGACAAAGGAGTGCTTAAGCCTTATATTATGAGGTCCAAGGTTACTCTGCAAACTAACCATGGGCAGTCGTCCAAAAAGAAGCCTCAATCTGCTAATAGTTCGGACACGGATGAAGAAACGATCTATACAATAGCAGGTGGCTTTGCTAGAGTCGGCCCAACCATCCGGGGTACCAAGGACTACATCAGGCGGCTGGATGTCAGCTGATGAGGGGCAAGCGTCCAAAGGTTCTTTCCTTGAAGTTATCATCACTGAGGAAGATAGGGGAAAGGTCAGGAGGCATCATGATGACCCCATTGTCATCGAGTGCAAGGTGGCCAACCAAAAGGTAGGCCGAATCCTCATAGACACTAGTAGTTCCTCTTATCTCATCATCCACAGGTTCTTGGCAAAGCTTAAGTACAAGCTTGAGAGCATGCACAAGGTATCTCACCCCATAGTTGGTTTTGGAGGTGGAGTGGTCCATCCGGTAAGCCAGATAGATCTACCCATTCGGCTAGGGGAAAAGGGAGAAGGGTGCCACATGGTGGTCCGTTTCTTAGTAGTTGAAGAGCTGACGACCTATAACTTGATATTGGGTCGTCCCACTTTGAACGAATCCAAGGAAGTTATCATTCCATCCCTTAGGCTCCTAAAGTTTAAGAAAGATGATGGTTCTGTCGGCTCCTTAAATGGGAACCAGAAGACGGCTAGAGAATGTTATCTCTTTAACTTCAAGACCACTGTGGCCGCATCTGGACAGGGTGACGAACCAATAGACCTTGAAGAGGTCAAAGAAGTGGCGCCTGCTCCCACAACAGGCGGCAAAAAGAGAAAGGCCAACCAGTTGGTGGTCGCCAAAAAAGAAAAGCAATAGCAATCACTGACCGGGGAACAGTCGGATGAGATCCGTCCTCAGCCGGCTGCTTAACATTTTGATACCGTAATGGACGACTCTCGGCCAGAACGAACTATTAAGGTCGGGACGGTTGCTTTTGCAAGCTTGTTAAAAGAGTTGCACAATTTGTTAAAAGTGTTCAAATACATTTTTTCCTTTGAAGTGGAAGAGATGCCAGGCATAAGTCCGGATCTCGCTGTTCATAAACTTGTTGTGGATCCCAAAAAGAAGCCGGTTAGGCAAAAGAAGAGGAACCATGGTGAAGACAGAAGTCAGGCAGCAACCGCCGAAGTAAAAAAGCTGCTTGATGCTGGGTTCATTCGGCAATATTACTTCCCCGATTGGGTTGCCAATGTTTTGCTTGTCAAGAAGCCGAATGGTACCTGGCGCATGAGTGTTGACTATACTGATTTAAACAAGGCATGTCCGAAGGACAGTTATCCTCTACCAAAGATTGACAGTTTAGTCGATTCTACAGCCGGCCATGCCTTGATGAGCTTCATGGACGCCTATTCATGTTTCCATCAGATACCCTTGTGGACGAAAGATCAAGAGAAGACGACATTTGTCACTAATTAGGGGTTATTTTGCTATACTGTGATGCCATTTAGTTTGAAGAATGCGCCTGCTACTTTCCAACGAATGATTAATACAGTCTTCATTAATCAAATTGAGAGGAATGTAGAGGCGTACATTGATGACATGATAGTCAAATCCAAAATACAGGTGGATCACCTTTCTGACCTCCGAGAAACGTTCGCCACACTCAGGCGGTACGAGGTCATGCTCAATCCCAATAAATGTGTTTTTGGTGTTAAGTCTTGGAAGTTTCTCGGAGGTCAGAAGTAATACAGGCGGTCATCGACATGAAGTCACCTCGCACTGTAAAAGAAGTTCAAAAATTAACAGGTTGTCTGGCGGCATTGGGAAGATTTCTTAGCAGGTCAGGCGACAAGTGGCTTTATTTCTTCCAAGCTATAAAAAAGAAGACTATGTTTGAATGGGGGGCGGATGCTGAGGTGGCCTTTTAGAGATTGAAGGAACACTTGCACTCTTTGCCAAGGCTTTTAGCCCTTTCCGAAGGAAGTGTTGTACATGTATCTAGTCGTCTCAGACCATGTGCTCAGTGCTGTTTTCCTTGCTGAAAGAGGCAGCACCCAGCTCCCGGTCTACTTCATCAGTCATGTTCTATGAAATGCAAAACTACGGTATCCCATGGTTGAAGAGTTTGGACTTGCTCTCTTCATGGCAGTCAAAAAGTTAAAACCTTACTTCTTGGCGCATCCGATTATGGTCTACACAGACCAACTGATCAAGCGGCCTATGACAACCATGGAATCATCCGGCCGAATGATCAAATGGGCGATTGAAATTAAAAGCCTAAAAATCTCCTTCAAACCAAGGAAGGAAGTGAAGGGACAGGCGTTTTCCGACTTCATTGTCGAAATGATAAGGCCGGCTGATCCCGAAAACCTTGATCATGTTTGGAAGGTATATGTGGACGGGGGCTCTACCATGAACGGTTGTGGTGCAAGTGTCATATGTCAATCTCCTGAAGGGGATAAGTATGAATATGCACTACGATTCAAGTTCTAAGCCTCAAATAATGAGGTAGAATATGAAGCCCTACTAGCCGACATCCACATGTGTAACGCGGCAGGGACAAGAAAAGTTGACGCCTGCTCTGATTCACAATTGATTGTTAGTCAATACCATGGTGACTATGAGGCCACCCATCCGGCCATGATCAAATATTTGCAGGCGGTCAAGGAAGAAGCTGGGACACTTGATGAATTATAGCTAAGTTAGGTGCCAGGCGGATGCTCTCTCTAAGCTAGCATCATCCACCTTTTGTGATACACCTAAGTCAGTCTTTTGGGAAGTTATGGAAAAAATAAGTATTGAAGAAGATCCCATTGGAGTACTAGACCGAAGCTCAACCTGGATGGATGGCATCCGGGCTTACTTAACAGACGACACCTTGCCGGATACTTATCCAGAGATGGTCGCAATGAAAAAAAGTGCGGCCAATTTTGAACTTCATAATGGAGAACTTTTCAAGAAGGGCTAGCTTCAACCTTTGTTGAAATGTGTCACCCCAGAGAGGAGATGATAGATTCTAGAACACTTGCATTCGGGCTTTTGCGCCTCCCACATAGGCAGCAGGATCCTTGCAAAGAAACCAGGCGGCAAGGTTACTTCTGGCCTACCCTGGAAGCAGACGCCATGGAAATGGTGAAAAAATGCGACGAGTGTCAAAGGTTTGGCAAACTCATACATCGTCCAGCCACTGATCTGACGGCCATCCATAGATAGTACCATTCGCCAAATGGGGCATGGACATACTAGGACCATATACGCCTGCTACAGGCAGACGGAGGTATATTCTAGTTGCTATTGACTACTTCACTAAATGGGTAGAGGCAGAGGCGGTCAAAGGCATCAAAACAAAAGATGTCATCTCCTTCATCTATAGAAATGTTATCACTCGGTTTAAGGTGCCCATATCTATGGTCTTTGACAATGGACCTCAGTTTGAAACGTCTACTCTCAAGAATTGGTTGGGAGACCAAGGGATCTCTCATTGCTTTACATCAGTCAGTCGTCCCCAAGAAAATGGCTAGGTTAAAGCTTTCAACAAATTAATCTTAGATGGCATTAAAAAGAAAGTCGAAAGAGCTGGCGGCCTGTGGGCGGATGAATTGCCACATGGTCTATGGGCCATTAGGACGACTGAAAAGGGGCGACTGGTGAAACCCCATTTCTCATGGTTTATGGTGCAGAAGCTGTCTAGCCTATTGAGCACTATGAACCGACTCTTCGAGTCATGTTATATGATGAAGAGGCTAACTGCGAGGCCATGCGGCTAGCATTGGACTCACTCCCTGAGCACAGGGGTAATGCTGCCTTGCGTCATGAAATCTACCATTTGAGAATGACGAGAGCCTACAACAAAAAAATTACACAAGCGGCCCTTGAAGGTAGGGGAATTCGTGTTACGAAAAATGGAGGCAACCGGTAGGGCCAATAAGCAGGGAAGCTGACTCCCAATTAGGAAGGCCCCTACCGGATCTATGAAGAAGTAAGAGGCAGCACCTACCGCCAGGTAACACCAGACGGCAGACAGCTAGCCAGAACTTGGAATGTAGACAACTTTAAAAAGTACTACTTCTAAGACTTGTAATTTTTTGTATTTGAAAGTATCAATGAAAGATTGCATTTTTTTATCTTCATGTACCAACTGCACAATGTGCATGCGGCCTTATTAAAATTTTAAAAAGCCTTCTCCAACATGAGTAGATGTATGCTAAGTATAAAAACTTAGCAGCTATGCGTTGTTCCCTTTAAAAACCTATTGAGGCCAATGGCCGGATGTAAGGCAAATGGCCGGATAATATAAAAAATAAGTCTGTTCCAAAATGAGCAAGCGTCCGGCGACATCCATTTGGGTGAATTTGTCGTAGAGAGCATCTCCCATTTGGGTGGCACATTACTCTATAAACTTAAAAACAAACGGCCCTACCGATTGTCTAAAAAGGCAAGCTCGCAGTTGTTTGAGTTGATCAAATGAGACTAGGATAAAAAAGACTACCGATTGATCTAAAAACAAGCGGTAATCTGTAATATCTGGGTCGGATACCGACTTTTGTTGCTCAGGGGCAACACGGTCGGCTAAATTTGAGGATATAAGCTAAGCAGCTAATTGAAAAAATAAGCTAAGTCCAAAACTTAGCATCTAAACATGCAAAGCAATGACATGCGGCCATTGGCCGTCTGCTTCCTCTATACGCCCAAAATCAAGCGACAAAGACTGATTAACCCAAAGGGATAATTCACAGTCGTTCGGCATAAATAACGTTAAATGAACCTAAATGGTACGAACAAAACCGCCTGTCTTATTGACACCAGTCGGTATTCCACCATTATTCCTACTTAGGCTACCACCTATGCTGTAACAAGCGACCGCTGTCTTGGTTAGATATCCCGTTTGACGCCTGCTACTGACTAGGTTTCATACAAATGACCTATTTAAGATCAACAAATTAAGCTAAGTGTAAAAACTTAGCAGCTAAGCGTGGTTCATATTAAGAACTAAAATGAGGCCGAAGGCCGGATAATGCGGAACGTTCACCCGCTTGTGCAATGGCCAACTGTCCGCCTTCTTTGGGCCAATCATCCTAGTGATTGATTGACCTGGAAACCATTCGTACTCTTTATAGTACCAAAAGTTTCCAAGTCAATCAATCGACCTTTGAAAACCAGACGCACAATCTCCCAAGGGCAAAAACAGTCGGTACAATAAAAAAGCATTCATACAAAAAGCAAGTTATAAATACTTAGCAAAATTTATGAATACTTAGCAAAATTTATGAAATGCAAAAATTTAAAGCAAGTGTGAATTAGTGAAGCCGGCCAAATTGCCGGATGATTCATAAATTTAGTCGGCCCCATGACCGACAAAAAAGAGTTAACTAGTATAACCGGCAAGAACTATTAATAGACTCGACCCCTCGGTTGGTAAAGATACAATAAAGCAAACGACACGCAGGCCGAAGAAATGTAATACAAAACCAAGAAAAGCTTAAGCACCAGGAGGGGGCTTCTCAGTATCAACAGACGCATCCTTCTCTTCCCCAGCCTGCTGCTTTTCCTCTTCAATGTCCTCCCCCTTATCTTGGTCGGACCCCTCAGCCGAATCAGATGACTCGGCCTCCTCCTCTTCCTCTTCAGCATGGTTCATGATTTTATCATTGTACTCTTGAGAGCAGGCGGCGAACTGATTCTTCCAGCTCTCGTAGCCAGAATCTGAGAAGACAGCCTCCCAGGTCATCTTCATGATGGCATCGCAATCGTCCATCATTTGTTTGACCAGGATCCCCTTCTCCTCCTCAGCCGTAGAAGCATACTTCTTGGCGAGTTGGACTTCCTGGTTGGCCAGCCTTGCCTTGAGCTTGTCAACCCAAGTGCGGAGGCCGGCTGCCTCTTGGTCCGCCTCTTTGAGGGGCTCGAGCTTAGCCTTGAGGTGCTTGACGTGCTTCTCCAGCTCTGAGACCCACCTCTTCGCAGCGTCCAAATTAGCCTTGACCTGCAGGTTAGCGGTCGCCTGTGAATATAGTATGTCAGTCGTCAATATTTCATTTTGAGCAATCTGAAACATGGTCGTATCTAGAAAAGAGGCGGCCCAAGCATTCGCAGCTTTTACCTCTTTGGTCTTCTCATTGATGGGCCTGCGAAGACTGTGCACTCGCAGCATAGACTACATTCGGCAAAAGAAAACGTCAGTAACAAGCGGCTCTAAGAGTTATGTAAGGAAAAAAGAAGTAAAAAATTACAAGGATACCTCAGCTAGAAAGGCGAGGATGGCGTCAAGGTTGAGGGTGCTGACTCCCCTTATCGACTCCCTGTCCTCAAGGGAGACGACTCTCAGCATGGTCTTTGCCAGAGGCATCTGCACAATCAACACTCTGTAAATACTTGGTGTAAATTCGACCAATAAACCGACTGCTTTCAGAGGTATTGGTCGACTGCTGTTGGAATTTGACCCTACAAGGGTAAGGAAAAGGATTAAATTTTTTGATACCTTCAACCGCCACCTCCTTTTCCTTCTGGGGCTGGCTGACCTCAGGGACGACTAGAGACTTGGGAGGATGGCTCTTCCCTAGCCTACTGGGCACATGCTTCCTGGGTTTACCAGAAGTTGTCACGTCACCAGCCGTCTGTTTTCGAATCTTCGGATCCGGCTGTGAGGAAGGAAAGGGTTTGGCTGAGTCACCCTACAACAAAAACCACAAAGAGTAAGAAGCAGGCGGTAAAAAATAAATTAAGACTTAGACAAATTGAAAAGAAGTTCACCTCGGGCGCTTGCGACGCAGGCGACTGTTTAGCTGACCGTTTGCCCAAGAGGGAGCGGTAATAGGCGGCAGGTTTCCTTGATGTCGAGAGCTTCTCCATTGCTTTGTCTGCACAAGAAAATTCAAATGGTTAAGTAAGAAGTATAAAAAAAACACTTAACATTCGGTCATCTACCTCTCGGCCTCTCTACGCTAAGGCCGCAGGAGGCAAGATAGTTCCCATTGAACACCAAGTCATATTTGGGAATGTAACCCTGGGGAACGAACTCTCTCTCCGAAGTCTCTGCGTTTGCCTGGTTGACCACCTTGAAGAGGCCCTTATCCAAGATCTCCTCCCTGGCTTTCCTGGGAACAGGCGGCAGTTCTGATCCACCTATTAGAAGAGGTGGGTTCCGGTTCCGCCTGTTATACTTCTTGTTCTTCACTTTATCAAGGCAGGAGACAATGTATAACTTATTTCTCCAGTCTTTCCATTTGTTCTCCTTCCCAATAGTCATCATGTAGCCCTAGTGGCTAGACAAAGAGTACCAACCGGACCCACTTGTTTTTGGGGTACGGCTAAGGTAATGCATTTGGGAGAATGCCTTGAAGCTGGGATCCACACCAGCATTTCACAGCCGGCAACATAGCCTAGGATGTTAAACCAAGAATTAGGGGCAAGTTGCCAGACACCCAGTTGGTATCCGTCCAAGATTCGCACCACGACCGGATGGAGAGTAAATCTAAGGCCAGCTTGAATGGCCGCCTCATAGCAACCAAAGCATTCGTCCACGTAGCTAGGCCCCTCTGGCCAAACTACGGTGTCCTCAACATCTGGCATGCATAAGATGAAACCATGTCCCATGACATGGTCAGCCCTGAAACTTCCCACTTTTTCAGCCAGTCTTCCGCCTGCCTGCGGGAACGTGACAATAATAGGCGGACACATCTCTCGGTTGCTAGCATCCGGCTCAGCCCAACCTTCACCCTTTTCCACAAAAAGGGATTCTCTCGCTGTTTCCAGCCGAGAGTGCAATTCCTCCGAGGCATCAGACGCCCTGCCAAAGGTACTCGTCTCGGGTTCACTTTCAGATCAGTCGGATCTATCGTCCGCCTGAGGGACCTGTTCAACAGAACCCGAGACTTCACTTTGCACTTCCTCCCCTAATTCTTCTAATATTGAATCATTAGGGGTGCTTGGGGTTCCAGGCGGCACATTAGATAGTTCACTGACAGGCGCCCTGAAGGAGGAGCCGCCTGAGTTCACCACCCTGGTTGTTTGTTTGATTCTGGCCATGGTGTCCTGCACAGACACATAGACAGTCGGACTTGGGGAAGTTCGCAAAGTGTGGTCCAGCAAGGGGTAGTCGGCACTCTTAGTTCTAGATTCAGCCGTCCTTGGTGACTGGCTGATCACTAATCTAGGTCGTGCCGTGTGCTTTTGGGATATCATTTTCAAAAAGGAAAAGAAACAAAGAAAAAGTACCACAGAAAAACAGGTGGTTACCTTTAGTCTGTAAAGTCGAAGGCGCTTGAAATACTGTAAGAGCAGGTGGTCCGGTAGCAGGCGGTCCGGTCGTTCCTCTCAGAGATTTTATGTCTAAAAATTTTAAGAAGGTGCGACAAATGATTGGGGCGCCGCCCTTATATAGAAGGGTAAGAATTTCAAGGGTCACCCCTAAAATTCAAAAAAGAGAGAGAAAAACGGGTAAAAAAAAAAAAAAAAAGCCCCGTCCTTCAATCTTCAAGTGACACCTGTCACAGGTGCCATGTGGCAAGCCACGTCACCCCTGCGAGGGGCAAATGATTAGGGGATTTTTACCCCACCACGTGGACCAATCAAGACCCTCCATGTGTCATCCACGTGGACCAACCAGAGTCCGCCACGTGTCACTCAATGAAGAGTCCAAAGTGGACCAATCAGGACATGACACGTGGTAGACAAATGTCAAACTAGGAATGGCTGCCTTTAAGGCCTAAACTCCTAAGTAGCCCAATCAGTCCTAGGTTTCCATAACCTAGGACTGGGCACGTACCTCGAGACCCTATTAAAGGGAGATGTTCCCACCTGGGGAACTACATTCATTCACAAATATTCAGAGAGCATTAATTGCAGAATTGAATACACTTGAGAGCTTACACTCAGATATTGAGGTTGTTCGCTATAGCCGGATGATCACTTCTCTTCCAAGAGGAACTTGACCCCATTTACATTCCGCATTTTATACATCCGAACACGTTCTAACTTGATCGTCGGAGGCGGAGCTCCCACCCGCCAGAGTCTCCGTTGTTTTGTAGGTACAGGTGCCCGAAATCTAGTCTTGGAATTGTAACTCTCCCGAAGGACACAGAGAAAACCCCGAAACAGATATTATCTTCAGATGCTCGTAGAATATTTGATAATTATCTTGTTTACTACTCTACGACTCTCTATATAAATAGGGTTGTTTAAAGGGTTTTAATTAGGTTCGGATGGAATAAGTCACAAAGACCCCATCTCGTCCCTACTACCAAACATTGTAGGTATATTGTATGGATTAAGCCGACAAGCCCGTATTAAAAACATATATCAAAACCCTAGCCTTTTGGAGATAGGAATTAAAAGATCTACGAGAGTTGTAACACACAAATTATCAATGAAATAATTGTTTCCTTATACTTTTCTACCTCTTCATTTGTATATTGCAACTTTGGATTTTTATGGTTTACAGTGCAATACAAATGACACTAATAATCATACTCGAAAAAAACTAGACTCGTAGTTATCGTTTTGTCGAAATAGTTTTAATGTTGAAAAATAGACCTCCCAAGTATCACCACATGTAAGTGTCCCACATTGGTTGAAGAAGAGAGAGTTCTTCACTTTATAAGGCTAAGGGGCTATACTCCTCCTATTGCCATATGGTTTTGGGATGAAACCTCCTTTGGACTTATGAAATGGACTCTCTCTCTTGATTTACGGGTGCGACCCAGACCGTATTTAACATTTAACTATTAGAAAATTAAGTTAAAGATCCTCCAATAGGTACCAAATTTTTGCTAGAGCCCAGCCAACTTGGATGGATCTTATCAACTTGTGCGTGGAAGTAGGTACTTTTGCTATTATTACTTTTATTTTTAATTTTTTTGTGTGCTTGTAAAATAATTCTATGAGCTTCACAATCTTTGATGGAATCAAGAAGACAGATCAACAATGCATAATGGATTTTTGTCACATCCTCAATAATCAAAATAATCTACCAAAGTACCAATAAGCTAGTAAGTCATATACATACATCCTTTGTTACATACATGAGGAAGTAACATTTTACAAATCACAATTTAAACATTATATATTGGTTGTTTAAAGATTGAAAATATTGAACCCATATATTTTAAAAAATATAATAGAAAACTATCTAACAAGATTGTACATTACTTTGTTTTTTTACTCATACTTCATAGATAAATTACAATAAATGCTTATAACTGAATGTGTAAATTGTATAAAAGTCTAAATATAACATGTAAATTGTATATAAGTCTTAAGTAGAATTTGCTACGAGTACAACTCAGTTTTTCTTTATATTTAATAAAAATAACTATGATCATGTTTTGAGAGAAGGCCGCCTTAAATTTGTCGTATATATTATATATATCCTTATTTACGATATATCTCGATCACTAACTTACTTAGAAATTAAAGATACTCCGTAATATAACAGCACATTAGTACTAAAATTTAAATGTCTGGTGAATTAATAATGCCGCCATAATGTTAAACAATACTTTGTAACAATGAAAATAATATATTGCCTACATTAACAAATGAATCAGGAGTCTTATTATTCGCATGCACTACGATAAATAGTTATCCCACAAATAACAAATGATCTGCCCTAGTTACAACAAGCTAAGATTATTATGCCTGTTGACTTAGTCCTAATAATTAAAATCTATGTTTTTATCTAAGAAAAATTCCAAGGAATATGAAAATGAGGATACCCTTTTTAATTTTCATTGTCCTTAGAATTTTTCTAAGAAAAAAAACTTTCAATAATAACAATAATAATAATAATAACAATAATAAATTCCTCATTCAAAATCAGCAGTTTCTCGCAAGGGCATATCAATAAGGTCATGAACTTGGCTTTGTGGTCCACAATGTTGAATTGAACAATCGTCAAACAACCATTTCTCTAGAACGGACAACGTGCCTCGTCCATCATCACTCAATGGCTTGCTTTCGTGCTCGAAGAAGCTAGCCTCCGGCGACACTGTCTGAGAGAAATCGGAGTATGGAGACTCACTCGATTCGATTGTTCCAAACAAAGACTGAAATGCCTCATTTTTCGAAAAATGATGATTATCACTTGCAACTTTAGGTTTTTGTTCATGACCATACTCAACCTCCATTGTGCTACAAAGAGAGTGATGATCCGTTGACACCGAGCTCGATTGCTCTTTCTTAGGGGACTTCATGTTCCACCCTTGTAGCAATCGCGCTATATTCTCAGTACTCGAAGCATAGATAGATGACGCTGTTTGCCCTTGCTTATTATTATTATTATGGCTTGAATTTAAGCTAATCTTTTGTGATGAGTTCATCGAGTCAGGCATATTCGAGGATGGTTTTTGATCCATTGTTGAAAGAGCATCACATAAGGCTTGTTTCGCCATGTGAATATCGGTTTGAAGCCTTCTTTCCCATTGACCTCGACTATTCGTACTCTGATTTTCAGGAGATGAAGGTGATGAAACAAATCCATCTGATCTCGAGCTTTGATGGTGATTATTATCCGATTGTTTCTTCCTTAGCTTCTTTTTGAGATGGGTGTTCCAATAATTCTTTATGTCGTTGTCTGTTCGTTGTGGAAGGTATGATGCTATCGCAGCCCATCTGTAACACCAAATTCATGGTTATCATATGATTCCTCGTAAATCAAAAATTATCTTTCACACTCGACCTCTTATGATAAATTAATAATCACGTTGATATTGTAATTTAAACATGAAATATAATTTAAATAACTTGATACTCAGTATTTGACAATTCATTTTTGATGGAGTAATATAGGAAAGGGACACTTTGTTATGTATATTAGTGAGAATCTTGCTACTATATGAATGATCATTATTGCACAATTATGTTTAAGGCCACCATATTTATTATTCACATGTGTGGTCATTAAAAAAAAAAAAAAATTGATGGATTAAAAAAAAAAAAAAAAAAAAAATAGAGAGTACAATTATACTTGTAGTTTCATTAATTATATTATGCCTTAGGTAAAAACACAAAGTAATTATGCTAGTTTTAATTACTCTGAATTACTATAACAATTTAGAATAGAAAATAATAAATAAACCATGATTTATACTCCCTTCATTTTTGTATATTGTTCTTGTTTGAAATCTCGAAAGGTTCTAATGACAATGTAATACAATGATCTCTAAATGAACACTGAACATATAAAAATGGACATATTTTATAAAATATTGCTTGATATGGAGTACATTTTAATGCGTAATTTCAAAATATTAACTTGTATGGTAATTTTTTGAAACACTATGTTAAATGTGTTCGTTAAGACGTATTTAAACAAATTTATGTTTAAACGTGTTCATTAAAAATTGTGTATGGGATGTAACATGAAAAATATAAAAAATTTGGAGAGATTATTAAACTAAATTATCCAAGCTGTCAAGTCATAATTTACCGTAATTGTGGATGGCGTGGGTAGGGCCAAATCATTTAATAGTTTGCTCTTAGGGGACCTCTACCCTAATGCTAAATTGCTAACATGCCAAGTCAAGTGTACACAGTCTTACCCTAACAAGCAAACATTTTTTTTATTTCTTTTTTCCAATTCTTCATTTAATAATATCCATAGATCTATTAAGAAAATATTATCAAAATTATTGCACTTAGATAGCTTAGTGACTTTTTTAAGTTTTAATTTTTGTCTACTAATTTATCCGTTATTAAAAGACTTTCTGATGAGACAATCATCGTCAAAATTAAATAAGAACTTCTGGAGATACGGGAGGTAGTAAAATCCGAACCCACTAAATTAAGCTCTATTAATTGTGTTATAGACCAGCAATTTACAATTGGACAGAATATTACATTAAGAAAATTGGGAATTGGAGGATTTCTTTTTACCTATTTCCAAGAAGAGCTTGAAGATGAATGATCATCTTTTCCTCTTGATCTGTAAAATTACCTCTTTTGATACCTGGTCTTAGATAATTTGTCCATCTCAGCCTACAACTCTTGCTACACCTAAGTAACCCTAAACAAAATTCAAACACACTTAATTAGTCAATAATTTAAATATAATATATTAAACAAAAACTAATTTTATGATCAATGTGTTACATATTAATTTATTGATATTTGAACAAATCAAGCAGTAAGAAAGAAATGAGATCTATTGCCCTACATCAAAAATCTAATGTATCGATACAATTAAGACATAAGAAAACTTATCTTACTCAAACTTTGATCTTCATTTTACTTCAAATACTCATTTTGGATTCTTGACACTAAGACATGGGTAATGACACTCAAAATCTAACAATTGTATACTTATAAAGTAGTCAAGTCTAACACTTATAAACATATACCGGTATCGAACACAAGTACTCGAGTTCGATTAAGATCGAGTAGCATGGAAGGAAAAAAGGGTAGTTTGGGCAACAATTGATTAGATCCTAAACCCTAACCTTGAAATTAGGCTTTATCTAGATAATTACAAGTAAAATTCATGGTGTAGCACATCTTAGTGCACAATATACTTTTCCCTGCTCTATAAATTTTTTTTATAAGAACGGTAATTGTCTCACAGAAAACTTGAAAACAAGAAGAACATTTAAAGACGGGGGGAGTACGATTTAAGAAAATCGAAGAGAAAGTATACCTGTATTAGTAGGAACAGCCCTCCAATTACCAGGACCATGTTCTTGAATATAAGAGACTAACAAGATATCTTCTTCAGGAGTCCAAGGTCCTTTCTTAACACCTTCTTTATCACAACATGGAGGTCTTCCCATTTCACAATTCACTCTTTAAGCTTAGCTTTATATTATGTTTGTGATTATTATATATTCTAAGTTTATGATATAAACTCTTATTTGAGTTTTATCTTGAAGTGGTGAAACAAAGGTGCAAGTACTTTGGTTAAGCTTAAACTACATAAATAGAAAGAAGAGAAATTAGAACTTTGTTTATGTGAGGAAATGAAATAATGGAGATCCAAGAGAGAGATAAAGAGTGAGGTATTAATATAGGAAGCAAAAGCTTAGTGGGGGTCCAAGAAAGAAATGTGATGAGAGTGGAGAGAGTCAAAAGATGGAAGCAAATTGCATTTACTAGTCGGCTGGATTTCAAAATAAAGCTTAGTTTGAGTGATAACAATAAGGGTAAAGTTATTATTGAACAACTAGGCTAATCAATTGTCACCTATGACCTTGTCAAATACTCTCAATGGTACTATAATAACTCTATAAGAATGTATATATCTAGGGTTAGTTGCAAATAAGATGTTGCGTTTAATTTGTGAAAAACTCGCAAATAAGCTTAGTTAAAGCTACTTAAATCTCATTTGAATTGGACAAATTTGAACTACAATACAAGGTTTGTTTACTAAACAATAATTACTTAAAACATGTCACATTCGATTCATTAGGGTAAAAACAAAGCTCTCCTAATCATCTGTTAAGAGCTCATTTGTCAATTGTATGAATTACTTCGTATTTTTTTTATTATTACTGTTTTTCACTGAAACATGTTGGCTAAATTGAGCTCATATATTTACTGCTCATTCGAGCTCAAGTACACACAAGCAAGCACAAGCCAATAAGGACGAGAAAGTATTTTACTACAAACCACCAAGCTCATATAAAATAAAATTAAAAGCAAGCACAAGCAAGCTCGAGCATGATCAAACACCAATACTTCTTACTAATTAAGCTCAGGTCGAACATGCAATGTTTAATTTGCTACTCGACCTACTCGTATGTATGTAAAAGCCAACTAGTTATTGGTTTCACGCGATTTATTATATGCTTATATATATGCTTGATTTTTTCTAAATAAATATAAATATAGATATTGGTTGATTTGTTAAAAAAGGGTAAATTAATTAGGCAACTAGGGTCATCAAGTAGCCTCCATTTATCTTTTAACTTGGGCAAAGTAAAGGTATTAAATTAAACAAAGAGGCTAATTAATGGTCACCCTTGTGACCTTGTCAAATTCTCTCAGTGTTACTACTAGAGGTGGGCGTGGGCCGTGCTGGCCCGCGGGCGGCACAAGTCCGCCAGCGGCATGGTACGGCACGGTGATCGATTGGGTTGTGGGCCGTGCCGTAAACACAATTTTAAAAAATCAGCACAAGCATGGCACGGGCACGGTGGGGGGCGGCACGGTAATTTGGCCCGCAAGACGGCCCGCTGGCACGACCCTCCAGCACGGCACGTGGCACACCCCAGCACGGCCCGCCACGACGAGACCCGTGCAAAACAGCTATATTTCGCTACTTCCAACAGCCATAAAACGACTATAATAATAAATTAATAATAAAATTAACATAAATAATAATAAAGAGTAAAAGAACTATATTATAATAAAAATAAGAATAGTAAAAAGAACAATAATAGTATAATATTACAAAAACATAAACATAAATTAATAAAATTATTTAAATATACTCATTTAAAAGTTCACAAAAAATATATATCGATTTAAAAAAAAAATTAAAAATTCTAGGCAGCCACTGCTCGGCCTGGCACGTCACGCCAGGCATGTGGGCCGTGCCATGCTGTGGGCTAGGGTGTGTCAAATGGTGGTCTGACACGGCACGACCCGCCAAGTTGTAGACACGGCACGGATCGGCACGAGCCACCACCAGCACGACCCGCGGTGGCCCGACACGGCACGCTACCCACCTCTAGTTACCATCTATTTCAAGTTTCTACTTGACTAATTGTACATACAAGTCAACTAGTTTTGCTGTCATACAATTATAATTATTTTTATAATTATTTTTATTAAAAAGAATCTAAAATGAAAGATACTTTGTTCGAAAGGGTTAAAGAAATTAACCTACAAGCTTCAATAATCAACCTCTATTTTCCTTTTATTTTTCTAGCAAGTTGCAACCAGACAAGTGAAAATGAACTTTGAAATTACCCTAAATTTTCTGCTGTTAGTTTGTTACACATATTTTATTGTTTAAGAATTCTGTTGCAAATCTTTGATAACCATGAAAAGAAATCACCAATCAATTCAAAGACATACCCTTAAATATTCTATTAAATGTTGTAAGAGAAAAAATAAAGAAGAGGATTTAATTTAATTTAAAAGCTTTCAATATATATAAATGCTGCATTATTTTTCCAGCACAACAATTTATATAATTGAAACAAATATAAAATGTTGTAATTTAATGAAATGAAGGAATCATATACTCCGTAGTATATACATTACAATTAAATCTCTATTATTACTATTTGTGTGTGCCTCAGAAAACCGCGTGGCATTCAATATGGTTTGCATTAAATAGCCCCAATGGCTGTGCTGGACTGATGATGTATTGCTGTTGCATGTTTTTATAAGAAGTATACTCCCTTCTTCACTTTTTAATCTCAACGTATTGATCTTTTTCTCTCATAAAAAAATTACATTTGGGTACATTTTTTTCACTCTTCTTCATGTATATATGATATACTTCATATATTTTACATTTGCATATAAACATTAAAATTATTTTACCATAATTTCATCATAGGAAAACCAAGATTCAATGATTAATATTATTAATGTTTAATTATATATTGTATTGTATACGTTGTACTACTCCCGTTTCATATTTTTTTGCAACTTTGGGGTATTATTTGTGAGATATAAAATATTTTAAAGTTGCAAAAAATATGAAATGGAGGTAGTATATCATAAGCAAAGAAGGCTGAAAAAGGTATTATATATACATGACAAAATCATACATCCATGTTATTTCCTAATGTTTATGATTCTTAATCTTTTTATATTTTTTAATCTTCTAAATGCAACCCTAAGGACACTGCATATATCATTTTCCTTTCTTCACCGTTTCTAATCAATCATGAAAAAATACCTTAGTTCACTAGAATCTCTACTTTACTACATTACATAAGTATAAAAATACGAAATTAAAATCTATAACAAAATTAAAGTATCGTACGATGTTATTAAGAGTATAATAATTATTAATCATTTCTTTTCAATCTTCTAAGATGCATCCCTAAGAATAGAGCTGTATATACCATTTTCCTTTTATTTCATTGTACCCTTTTAATTCAATTATGAAAATAAAATATGAATACCTAAGCAAGGTACTCTAATTAGTGTACTAGATAAGTATGATGAATATGTGTAGTAAAAAAAGAGAACAGATAATGATGTGGTACCAACTATGGGGTAGTAAGCTAGCATTGAAAGCTTGTTGTTTTATGCCGTAATTAACAAGTCCAAAACATTTCATCAATTGTTGATGGGTGTACACTGCATTTAGGGAGATTGCCAGTACTGTACGAAATTGTAATGGTTCTCAATGTCAACCCTGAAACATGGCATTCATTTTAACAAAGTAAACTAATTAAGTTCCTGGTTTACCTACCCAATCCAAGGCTTGAGATTTTACATGCATATGCATATCATGAGCTTATTAGACTTTGATTAATCTGAACTCGGACCAATCCAAACTCCTCAAGGGAGAAAATAAAACCCTAGTTACCTATCTATCAAGGTTAATTTTTGCATTCTCTATCTAGGCTCGGCTCAAGTTTAAGCTTGAGGTCTCTTAGTCGTTTGGTTGGATTATTTGAAATGGGTTAGAATGGAATTAGAATCCATTCCATCTAGTTTTTTTGTTTGGTTGAGGTTTTTAATAATGGAATCTTATATCCAAGGGGTTCTAACTCCCCCCAATACCCATGGAATCCCATACCCACCCACCCCCCCAAGATTCACAATCCATTTTATTAATGAAATATAGAATCCATTCCAACAATAAACCAAACAACTTTGAACTAGTATGGGTTTTAGAATTCATACTTCTCTACTATGAGATTTCATACCAATCCATTCCAATTTGATGAACCAAACATCCCCTTATTAAGTTATAACAACCCCTTATAAGATTCCTTGTTTGTTTGAATTGCTCCATTATATTAGTTGACGTGTTGTAATTGAACAATGCCACACTTTGAATTTCATTAAGAAAAACTTCAATTTGGTAGGGGTCTTGTACTCTTGTGAAGTAATTCTGTCAGCACTCAGCAATACTAATCAATGTTATCCATAATGGTAGAGAGGGAGCTCTAATAGTAAATTGACTTTCACTAGTCACTAACTCACTACTATAGATAAAAAAAAAATGTTCAAATATTGTGGAAGAGCTTACCGACAGTGTATAGAACCATACTGTTCTTTTTAAAAAAAAAAATAGTTTTCCAATAAAATTTACCTTATATTAGTGCATCTCTAAATAAATTACTCAGAAAGCAACCCATCACATTATACTCGTACTTTTTCTTTTTTTCTTTTTTTTAATTTTTTTTTTGTAATTTTTTTTGTTACAGAGTATATTTAGACTTTTACGATCTCTAATGCACATTTATCTTTAATAAATATATTAGGTTATTCCCGCGCGATATACAATTAGAATTAATCTGTCTTGTAATTTATAGTCTGTTACATTATAGTCTTAAATGTAAATTATTTTTATATCTAATTATAATCTTCATATATAATGTAATGTTTCGTCAAATATATATATATATATATATATATATATATATATATATATATATATATATATAAGAAAAGTGAAAAAAAAAATGTTGAAACCACTATCAAACAACAAACAAATTAGGTATGTGAAATTATAAATTTGGAGAGAAACTTGGTTAATTAAAACTTGGTTAATTTGAAGTCAAAAGTGTAGATTAAAAATAAAAATAAAAAAATCATTAATAATTAATAACATCACCCATAGAATTGGAGGAAATTTTTTTAATGTGAGCATGACACGTAGCATGGTTTGAGGGTTGATGATGTCAGTAATGTTTTGAGCATAAAATTTGATATTTTGATATCGAATCTAAAAACTTAATACATGACATCTTTTGACGTTAATAAAATTAAAGTTATGGAGTAATTTTTTTTTATAGTCAAAGTTTTATGGTCAAAGATGACCATAATAGTCCAAACGTAACAAACAAAAAGAATCATTGGAATTAATTAGTTGTTTTACTCAAATGAAATAATCTGGGGGCAAAAAAGAAGAAGAGAACAAAATTGAAAATGAAAAAAGAGTTTAAGGAGGAATTAGATGTGGTTATAAAATGTGAAGTCTATTTAACTAATCGGGAAAAGCCCTTATTTGCAAGCCAATTTGCCGCTTGATTGCCTTCATTACAGACATGTACACGATTATTTTTTTTATTTTTTTATTTTTATTTTTTTACAGTTTTTTTTTGTTGGTAAGGAGAAGGACCTTATTGGACCGAAATCTCTCATAGGTCCTCCCGACTTGGGTTAGCAGACTAGGCACTTTGGAAGTGGTGGGAATTGTAAGGGAATTCTCATCCCAAAGTGCCTCTAGTGGGGTTTAATCTCACAACCTCTTGGTTATTAGATGCAAACTTTCCCATTAGACCAAGTTTTGGATTGTGACATGTACACGATTATGATTGATGTTAAGTGGTAAGTACAATATATATGTATGTACGGTGTATAAAACAGTTTGCCTAATTGATTACCAATTTTTGATAGAAAATCCCAAAATTGATATTCTTTTTTCCGAAAAATAAGATGCGAGAATATTTTGTACATACCCTCTAACATTTTGAAATAATAATATTTGTAGGAATGATATTCAAGATAAATAGATAATACGTTTAAATCTTGATAGATCCATTCCTAAAGTTATTACACTACTTTGGAGTTTGGACTACTTGGAAATCCAGGATAGAAATCTATCTATCTAAGAGCTTTCAAGACTCTAACGAATGACATTATTCTAGAATGCATATAAACTCTTAAAGACTCCCAAAAATTAGTTCCTCACCATGCATCCAAGTAATGTATCGTGGTCACCCCTCCTCGACGACAACGTAGTTATTGCAAGAATAGCAAATTCAAGTTCATAATGTAACGGCTCACTCTTGGCTCTTAAACATAATATATATCTATATTTAGTATTTAGAAACACAAATCGGAAAGACACATGTTCCCATCCTATTACATTTCCCTATCTTTTAATCCAACTCAATGTTAGAGGTGATCATTTACGGGCTTGGGTGGGATACGAGCTGCGTTTATAGTTCATATTTTGTCCAACGGGCTTAATATAGCAAACCCAAGCCCTTTTATGCGGGCTTGACAATTAGTCCATACCCGCCTTAGTAAACGGGCCGGGTTTTTTCCGCGGGCTAACGGGGTTAAAATCTACCTTTGTTCTTATATTTATTGTTTAAGAACTTTGTTCTAATTTTTATAAACACTAATTAACTTTCTTTTATTATTTATTTATATTACGATTATTTTGATTAAGTTGTCTTTAAAATTTCCTGAACACAAATGATAAAGAAATTAAAAAAAAATTAAAATCTTGACATATGTTATGGAAAAATATGAATGAATTTATATAACAAGTCTCCGATGATAAAAAAAAAATATAGTTATTGTAGCTAATAAAATAGAACCCAATATATTCTTTTGTATCTTTTTCAAAAGTATACGTAAATAATTTAACTATTTACAGAAGTTTATTTAATAAACGGGCCGGACAGGCTAGCCCGCGGCACAAATTGTATTGTCCATGTCCGTCCATTTATATTTGCAGGTTGGGCCTAGCGCGTTCAAATATTCAATTTTTTTCAAAATTGGTGTCCAAGCCCATCTATTTTACGGGCCGGATATGGTGGGCTTCGCGGGCCATCCCGTCCATGAATAGCTCTACTCAATGTGTCACTATTTAAACTTAATTACACATGTTCCCATCCTATTACACTTCCCTATATTTTAATCCTATTACATTTTCAATTTTTTTTATTACACTATCTTTCTTAACTCTTTCATTAAACTTAATTATACTTCATCTCCCACACACACTTCATCTTCATCTCCCCTCTTCAATTCAACTTTTTCATTTTCTCTCTTTAGTTTTAGTCCCTCCACCTTTTTTTAAAGCCTCATTTTGCATTAAAGTCCTAAAAATTTAATTTCTTTAATTATGTTTTCGGTTACACATTACACCCATAATGATTTATTGGTATTTCCTCGCTCATCTCTCAATGCAAATTTTTATTAACAACCGGCTAGAAGACTAGTTGATTATAGAACAAGATAACTACTCTTTTTTCTCCTCTTTTCAAAACCCTAAATTTTTTTTTATTGTTGTGTGAGACTATCAAGAAACTTTTGGTTGATGGTAAGCCCCTAGCTAATTTTTGTGTTTATACTAGTTTTAATTTGCTCATAATAAATTCTTATTCTCTAATCTTATTATTAAAGAGTATATCTACCTAATTTTTTGGCTTATATCTTATTGTTTTTCTACTAATTTTAATTTTTTTTGCTCTAATACCATGTAGAAATTGATTAAGGCTCAAAGCTTGCCTCACCATTCATTGATTGAGAGTATATGCAATACAAGATAATCTCAAAAGATATGACCAAATCAAAAGATACACACAAAAATATCAATACCCAATCAACCCTATAATTAAGGAAACAATATCCCAAAAATATACTCTAATAATCCTAACAATGTATCGGGTTTTATCTCTCTCTTTGTGAGCATTAAGGTCTATATGATTTTTAATTTCTTGAAAATTTAGATTTTTGATGAGGATTTGTGCAATATAATTTTGCGTCAAAGGTTAATCTACATCTACCACCAATTACATCATATTTTGTTTGATTTCAAAACTGCAATAGATTGAAAAACCCTCTCAACCCATGGAAGGATGTATCAAACACCGATGTAAAAGAGATTACTCATTTATGTCAAATCTTATCCTCAATTGCAACAAAAATGATCTTGGTGGTTGTCCAATTAAAACATTTTTTGATACACTTTTTTTTTCAATAACTGTACGACTCTTTTGTCAAAGAGTTAATTTCACTTTTAAAAAAATTGGAACAAGATACCTTAAATTTTCATATACTTAATTAATTAGTCAATTTATAAACTAGCTAGCATACGCATATATACCTCCATTCTTTAATGTTCTACTTATTTACTATTTATATATGGGGTCAAACTGAAAAAACTTTGACCATCTCTTACATAATACTTGTATACTGATAAGAAATTATAAATTGTGATCTTAGTATTAAATCATTTTAAAATGTAGTATCCAAATAACAAGTTTTCATAATTTACATTAGTACGCAATTAAAGTTATAAATTTATAATTGGTCAAACATTTGTGTTGGCCTGCTGACCGTATGCGTGCACAAAATGCAAGTGAATAGAATTAAAAAGAACGGATTGAAGGGATCGGAGTACTTAATTACGATAATAGATAGAAACTAACATTAAATATTTTATGTAAATTGATTGCTGTTTGTGCACATGTTTAAATTAGCATGAACATTAGATATCTTGTACGTAGTATACGTACATTGATTATGTGCACATGTTTAAATTAGCGTGAATGTAGAAAGTAGCTTTACTTGTGGGGATGTTGTACTTCCTCCATTTCTGAATTCTTTCGCAATTTGACTTTTAGAACAACTTTGACCGTCACTTTTTTCTATTATATAAAATAAGCTGAGATGTTAATAAGTAAGATGTTGGATTTATCTTAATATATATCATAGGAACACTAATAAATTGACCTTTGTGTCACGAGTAAAATTATGACACAAGTTTAAAATTTCTGTGGCTATGTAATTTAGCCATGGGAATATTGAAATTTACTCCCGTGACTAAAAATTTGCCACGGAAAAATGGATGTCGTGGTAAATTTTATTTTTTATGCTACGGGTATTGAAAATTACCGTCCGTGGGACCAGTATAGTAATATGTTGATATTTTCCTCATCCCTACACCAAGGTATAAGAATTACCAATAAGGAGCAGTGGTAAATCTTTCTAGTTGTGTTTGCTTAATTGTTTGGTGAATTGATCGTACTTGGCTAACATTAAAGACGAAATGAATTTGTATATACCTATTACAATCAACAAAGCCCACAAGGTATCCCATTAGTAGCTTGATGGGCCTGTATTATCTCCAATAAATTTCAGTTTTTTTGAGAGCAAATGCCAATTTATGGATGGGCTTTATTGATTTCTTACACATTGACACACATAATCAGCACATTTGTGAGGAGAAGGCCCACATTAGGTACTAGTAGTATTTAAGACATGGAACTGACAATTTAGGTATTCGGGTCTGATCATGTCAAATTTTGGGTTATATCAAGTCAAGTCAATATGTTCGCTTGATCCATGTTTGGATCAGATTTAGTTTTGATTAAATTCGAGTTTTGTTCTTTAAGTTCGAAAATATGTCAAATCAGATTTTGGGCAAGTTTACGAATGAAAGATTCAGGTTTTGATTAATTTTTGGTTGGATATACATCGAGTCAGATCAATTTTAACCAAAAAGAGAAGCTTGACAATGATTTGAAAAGACCAGATCTGAACCGAACGACTAAATTAACACATCTTATTCACCACTATTATATTACATCTTATTCACCACATCTTTTAAAATACGGTTATACCCACTTTATAAGATACGTCACTTAAATCGCTATTAGGATGATAATCAAGCAATAAACAAACTATCACAACCATTTTAGAAGTACAAAACAACAAAATTGTTGTTACAGCATCCATGCGCTTATAGATCTTTCGTTGTCTCCAAAAGTTGCTTTAGGATTTTTTACGAAAGTAAGCCTTATTAGTAAACTATTTACCAATCTAGACGCGTGGCCAAACTATTTACGAAACTGAGCTTCTGACATAAAACGCTGCCTCGGTTAGCGTTTTACCTTTGGTTATTATTTTTTTTTATAAAATTTCGTATTATGTGAAATACAAATTTAAAAAAAAAAATTGGAAATACAATAAAACGCTGACTCAGTCAGCGTTTTACTTGTATACATAACAGAGAAAAACGCTGACTGAGTCAGCGTTTTACACCTAAGCATAAAACGCTGCCTCAGTCAGCGTTTTATCTGCTGGCTGAAGGCAGCAACAGCAGGCCCCCAACAACAGCCAGTGCAGCCCCCTTCCACATCCACCAACACCACCACCCTCCTCCTCCACATCCTCCACCACCCTCCTCCTCCACATCCACCACCACCATCACCCTCCTCCTCCACATCCACCACCACCACCACCACCCTCCTCCTCCACATCCACCACCACCACCACCACCCTCCTCCTCCACATCCACCACCTCCATCACCCTCCTCCTCCACCACCACCACCACCCTCCTCCACATCCACCACCACCATCACCCTCCTCCACATCCACCACCCTCCTCCTCCAAATCCACCACATCCACCACCCTTCTCCTCCACATCCACCACCACCACCACCCTCCTCCTCCACATCCACCACCACTACCATCACCCTCCTCCTCCACATCCTCCAACACCTCCACCACCCTCCTCCTCCACATCAACCACCTCCACCACCCATCCTCCTCCACATCCACCACCTCCACATCCACAATTTATTTTGAACAAAATGAGTCAAACGTGGACAAATAAGGAATTTAAAATTCAAACAAGACATAAATTCATTCAAATAATTATTAAAATAATAATGTAATGTAAGTGTTATGTACAATAAACTAGAGAAGGTCATTACAGCAAATAAATCAGATAATTCTATCCTATTATGACTCATCAATTTGGTGTAACGGCTCTCTATCCTGTATGTCCACTCTTGGCCTTTGACGACGACTGTAGTGACGGACCGTGGTAAATGGGTTCGGGCGTACTGGCGGAGTCAGCTGGCTAGAAGATGGGTCATCAGGATGACGTAGGGGCGCGGAACTGCGAATGTCGTACTCCTCTGCGCCCGTGAATGACGAAGGATCACCCCCACAACTACTCTGGCCAGCCTCGAACTGTGAGTGACTAGAGTGGCCGCCATGATCGTCCCGGGGGTGGACGAGATAGGCGTGACCATATCTCTGCAAGGTAGCCATGCCCATATCTCGCACCCGCTCGACCTGTGCTCTGGGCGGCTCAGGTATGCCTGGAAGGACGTCCGACAGTGCGTCAACCATCGCCGTCATATCCAACGCCTGCAGTAATTAAGGATGAGTTAGTTGAATGATATACAAATTTAAAATTGATAAAGATAAGTTAATCAAATACACTTACATATCCCCTGATCACGTCAAAGGATGGATGGTAATGTGCGGATGGCGGTGTGTAGCTGGGGTTGATGAAACGCCGTATAATCCGCATGTACCACTCCATGTATGGATCGTATGGATCCATAACGCCGTGGATGGGGTCACCAGTGACGACGAACTCCAACCGTCGATGCCACAAGTCAATGTACTGGGCATGCTCCGTCCGCCAGTTCCTGTCGCTCTTTCCCCGACGGTCAATGCGGTGCAGCCGGGCACTAGTGTCACACTGTTGGGGGACAGTCTGTCGTAGTCCAAACTGTCGCATGACTCGATCTGGTAGGTGACCCTCGACGACCTCAAAACAGATCAGGAGGACCCTAGAACGCCACTGCGCCTGATGATCTAGCAGATGTGGAGTCATGGCAGCAACTAAATCAGCTTCATACGGGTCCCATGTCATCTGCGATAACACATAAAAAGTAACATAATAAACAGGTTAGTGCATATTAAATATGTTAAGAGTATACATAATAAATAACAATTTCATAAACAAATTAAAGATTTCACCTGATCCTCGGTCAGTCGATCAAGGGCGTCTCGGTAGTATAGCAGGCCCCTCGCCGCATGCGCATATGTCAGCTTGGGGACCGCCCATCTGCAAGCGTACGCCTCGTCAGCGGAAGGCCGTGGTGGAGGAATGTACCGCTCATACTGCTGGTCCTGATCCTGCTGCCCCTGACGATGTATAGCAGGCCTACCTGGCCTGCCTACATGGATGTGCTCCCAAGGCCCAAAATACTCGTTCAAACACTTCCATGTTGCTGTAATAAACATCGTCTACCAGAGCTTTGTGTTTCCATACAACAACGGTTCCCGGGTTTGACTGTTTGAGTGCTTCCATGAAGTGCGGAAGTCAGCCATAAGAACTCTCCCAATCTCCAAATACTTCAGCTATGGATTTCTCCCTAGCATACCATGCTCTTCGATAAGTAACGTCGAACTGAAAATGCTTGGATATGAGTTCCTGTATAAATTCAACTTTCAAGCATGGATCTTTCTGCACAAAAGACTTCACAAAATCGGAAATTAAGGATGAATCCAAGTGTGCATGATCTGTAGATAACACTTCAGTGACACAGGTGTCCCGGTGCGGGCCTTTGTATGTGACTATGGTAAAGGTATCTGAGTGCTCACTTTTTTTGGTGCCTCATAGCGACCAACCACAATTCTTCTTGCACCACAGATGAAGGACCTTCTCATTCGAGGTCACTGTGGTGTAGAATTGGTTCCTTTGTATAGAATACTTCTTCACCATTTCCTGAAGCAGTTTCTTAGATTCAAAGAACATACCCTTCTCAAACTCCCCCCCCCCCCCCGATCACAAATGTTGTATGACTACCTGATTCGGCCCAATATTGATCAACCTCATAATTCTCATTTACTTGACTTAACCAAGGAATAGGAGTTCTAACCATGGCCTCCCCACCTTCCATGTCTGTAAAATCAACCTCCATGTTATCCAGAATTGGTTCCTCCTCTTCGCTCTCAGCCTCATCATTTGTTTCCCGGAGCGCATCATACAGAGACAACTCGTTATTCACCATATGTTGTAGATTTTCAAGATGATTCACCAATGGTTGAGACGGTGATGTATGATCATCATGCTGCGTAGGTGAATAACTTTGGAGTTGCATGGGAGAAGATATAACTGTGTTCGATGTCGAAGGCCCAGATTGGCCAAACATTGTCGTAGATGTTCCACCATATACAGGTGAAGCTATATGTGAACTCAACGGCATCTGGAACCGATCGTCATGAAGCAGTCTGCTGAAGGACCCCATCCCATATTCAGTTGATGGAATGTCTTGTGAGGGCATTCGGAAGGACTCTGTGTAACCGGAAAAATAGGTAGCTTGTTGATCTGGTCGAGTACTTTGTTGCGTACACGTAGACACTATTTCTACATATATCTCATGTGGATAACCCCTCATTAAAACAGCGCTCCTCAAAGCTTTCAAATGTCTATCGTTAGAACAAGGTAACACTTGAACCGCATTATTAGTTTCAAACCTCATTTGAATGTTAAGTTGTACATTCATTCGGTTTAAGCCAATAATGCTATGAACCTCGTTCATCAGATCGTTGAAAGTCATGTCTGGTCCAAGTGGCAATGGTTCCATATTTCCACCACTATACTGGACATTCGGTCCATCAGACACAAATTCACCCCCCCATCGGCATAACAAAGCTGCGTTTTGTGCAGCCATATTCTATACAACAACCAAAAACACATCTTAATTGCATGCAATCTCCACCAATTCGCACAATAACAACCAAGAAATTCACACTACAAACATAATTAACCATCATTGTTCCAATTCACACAACAACCAAAACAAAGTACACAACGAACATATTCACACTAACAACCAACGTACTCTACATAACATAATTTTCGTAATTAAACGACAATGTAGGCTATTTTATCAAATTAAAACAACAATTTCATCAACAATATCAACAATTCATCAACATTTTCAACATTTTTACCAAACATTTCCACAATTTCATCATAAACTTTCTTACTAAACTAACATCAATTTAGGGCTTTTATACTAAACTATTATCAAATTACAACAAACTAACTTAGAATTATCAACATAATTATCAATTTACATTAAACTAACTTAGAATAATCAACAACATTATCAAATTAAAACAATGTACTATATAATTATCAAACTAACCTAGGTTTTAAAATTTTAAAAACAAATAAGTGAGAAGTACCAAAAATGTGATTATAAAGAAGAGGAGAGGCGCGACGGCAGTAGGCGGCGGCGACGGTGGCAGGCAGCAGGCGGCGGCGGCAGCGGCAGCGATGGCGACGGCAGAGCTTTGAGGAAGAGTGAGTTTGAGTTTTTAGTTTTGAGGAAGAGTGAATGCGTTGCGTCTGCCTGGAAGAATATACCAGGCAAAACCGCTGACTGAGGCAGCGTGTTTCTAGTATTAATGAAACGCTACCTCAGTCAGCGTTTTAAGGCCTGTTATAGCCTAACACAAAAACGCTGACTGAGGCAGCGTTTTTGTGTATTTCAGTTTTTTTATTTTTTATTTTGTATTTCACAAAATACATAATTCAAAACAAATTAAATAAATAAAAATGAGGAAAAACGCTGACCGAGGCAGCGTTTTACCTCAGAAGCTCAGTTTCGTAAATAGTTTGGCCACGCGTCTATATTCGTAAATAGTTTACTAATAAGGCTTAGTTTCGTAAAAAACTCTGCTTTATTGGCCCAAGTGGCGCATTAACAAATTTTCAACTCCATAGTTCGTAGCTGCTGCTTAAAATTTCTTTGATATATAATAAATTAATTACTACTAATTATTTATTTGAATATTTAGGCTATAATTTTGAAACCACAGGTTTGGTAAGTTAAATTATAAAGTATTATTTGTATATATTTGAATAAACTGCGCGGTGCTTTGGCAATTGGCACGCCAATGATGCCATACAATATAGTGCAATTCATTTAGGTGGGAATAGTGTCTTCTAACAATAATTTTTCTTATTGTTTGTGGGTTGTGTTACATCACCAAAGTCGGCTGGGATTACACGTTAGTCATCACCTTAATTCATGGAACATGAACGAGCAAGAAAGATAAAATACGAGTATTTATTTAATTCAAAAGGCGACATTATTTTGTTAAAATGATATTGTGATGGGAGCCAAGTTAGTGTGGAGCTACCAGGGAGGAGAATTAAGGCCCTATTTTTTAGAGCTGCTCGGTTGAAATCTGCTTCAATCTGCTAAATTCTTTTTTGCTAACTCAATCTACTCTACTGACACCTGTTTTGCCGTGCTCTGCTGAAATCTGCTCTGCTCTGCCCAGAACCTTAAAAGAACAGGGCCTAAATCTGTAGAAAGACTAGCAAAATCGGACTAAAATTGCTTGTTAATTTAATCTTCGTTACACTTAAAAAGTAAAGATTAGCAAAATGTGACTAAAATTGTATGTTAATTTAACCTTCATTACGCTGAAAATAGCCTCGCACGTTAAATTTTCTCTTTTGGAAACCAATTCTATCCGAGAGTAATTTCGATCGAGTTGATCGAAATGTTATTTTTTTTGCTAAACTCATGCTCCGAAGTCCTTTATAGATCTATTAAGAGCGTGTTTTTTTACCTTAACTTTTTATGTATTGGACTTATAAGAACTTGATCAACTCTTTTTTCACCTTATATTTCCACCTGATTAGACTTGATTAATCCTTGATAGATATTATAGATAGATAATATTATTTAGGATGCTTGGTATGAGGGGGCCACGATGCATACACAATTCGAGCCTAAAGGCCTCTCATGTGAGGGGGGTGTGATAGAATATATAAATCGGTCGTGAGCTTTAACCATAAGCTTAATCTTTTATTTGAGTAGGTCCTTTAACATGGTATTAAGAGAGCCACGTGACATAAAGGTTACGGGTTCAAATCTCATCGACACTTCAAGTCCAAATAGATCTCATGTGGATCATGGGTTTCAACCATCAGTTTAAGAAAAGATCATGATAGATTAAACTAGAAAAGGTTGTCTTGCAGATTTAGAATATACTTGTATAGACTAGACCTAATTAGCCTTGAGAATAATCTTTAAAGTTAAGGGAATGCACCCTTAATCACTCTATAATTGTGCAAACAAGGTTAATTAATAAGCCATGCTCACTCATTATTTGGCTTCTCTTGTTGACCAGTAAGAGAACTGGGAAGTCAACGTAGCAATGTGTATGGCTTGTATTCCTTGTTAGTATTATTTACTTCCTCCATTTTATATTAGATGACACATTTTATTTAGACACGTTTGTCAATGCATATTTTATAATGCAAATATCATTGATTACATATTAGCAAAAATTATAAAAATTTGATATTTAAAAAATAGATGTTGAGACGAATCTAACAAGGCCCCACACGAGCATACATTTTCTCAATACGAAATCACAAAACGAAGTCAAAGCAAGTTATGTGAATAGTGCACAAAGTCAGACTGTGTCATCTAATTTGAAACGGAGAAAGTATGATTCATTAGTGGCCTTGGGGTATCTGAAATTCTGAAATGTAAAGGTGGTTTGGAGTTGTTCTTATAATTGATAAATTGTTGTACTTTATTGTAAGTTAGGACTCCTAAAAATCAAATAATTAAAAGTGCAGTTGACTGAAATAAACGTTCTTAATAGTGGCACTAAATGATAGTAGACTTTAGAGGAAAGAAAAGGCTAAGAAATGAAAAGTTGAAATTATTGCACTAGTTTCCCTTCTAAACCTAATGTTTTGCAAACAAAGGAAAGATAATTTTTTCATTGAATATCTTAGATGATCTTCCTACTTAACTAGGTTAAATTTCTATAAATTTTTAATTATATTAGCCTTGGAGATTCGAATTAGAATATGCAAATTTTATGCTACGGGATAAAACAAGTGAAAGAATTGAAATAACTTGAGTGGTATAGTAATTTAGTATTATGGCGAAGGATGATGAGAGCGTAAAGAAATGATAGAGGAATTATGTCATTTTTATAGACTATAGTGAGTTATATAAATCGGTATTTAATAACACCATTACTAAGCGAACGATTTGTCAAAGTGGTGTTAAAAATTAAATTAATTGCGAAAATAGTGTTCACTTGAAAATATTTCTCAAACTAGTGTCCATGTAGGATTGGAAAATAACCCAAACTTATAATTTATTATTGCTTTGTGTTAAAAGTCTAAATAAAAAAATAATTGGGAGAGATTGTTATATAGACCCGGGTGCATCATACACTAAATATTTTGTTCTCATTTTGATGATTGTTTCTTTTAATCATTTAATGAAGAGCAAAAAATAAAGGAAAATTTAACAAGAACAAACCAAACTTTGTCCCGTTCTCCCAAAATGAACCAACCTTTAAATTTGCCAAAAATAAACACAAGTTTGTATTTTTTTTCTCCCATAGTGAACCTAGCAGGTCACTTGACCTGTTATACAAGGTTGCAATCACGTGTCACGTTCTCATTGGTTAATTTTTTTGATATTTTTAAAATTCTGATAATTAAAAATATATTTATTTTTATTTTAATAATAATTAAAAAAAAAAACACCCTCCCTTCCCATCAATGCCAGCCCCCATTCCCACCAGCCACCCCTTCTCTTGCCGATGGCTGGCAGCTGGCACCTAGCGCCCAACCCATTCACATGTTGCCGTCGACCTCACCATCTTTCCCTTTCCCCCACTCACGACAGCCCAACCTTCCCCTTTCCCCTTACCCCTTTCCCCATTTCTACTTGCCCCCACACCACCCAAAGCGGGAAAACCACAAGAGCAAGAGCAATAGGAGAGAGAAAACACAACAATGGAGGAAATCACAACATCAACAAAGAGAGAAAAACGCCTGATTAGAAAGAAGATTGAAGAAGAAGAAGAAAGTGCAACCCTGCGCATTTTTTGGTGCTTCCTCTGCCGCAACCACCTGATGCGGTGGTACCCTGCTCGCTGCTATTGTTGCTACGTTGCTCTGCTTTTCCAATTCTTCCAATTCTCACTCCAAACTTCCTCATCGTATCACGCAGGTTTCTAGGTTTAATGATATTGTCTCTTACTAGTATAAATGTATAATCCCCTTCCTTTTTCCTGAATTTTACAAAACATTGAATTGAATTCATTTATTTTAGTATGAGCTAGGTCAATGTTAATTTTGTTTAAATTTTGTTTGAATTGAATCAACCGGCGTCGAGAAGTGAGTTGGGCGCCGGTCGCCGGCCGCCAGCAGGGGGAGGTTGGGAGGAGGGGCTGGCAGTGGGTAAGGGTGGTTTGAGTTTTTATTTTATTTTATATTCTTATATTTACTTTTTTTAATTTTGTTTTGTTAATTTATAAAAATAATTAAAGAAAAATGAAAAAATGATCAGATCTTCCGGTCACAAGTCATTTGGGTTTACTAGGAGAGAAAAAAACACAAAAATATATATATTTTGGGCAGATTTAAAGGTTGGTGCATTTTGGGAAAACGGGGCAAAGGTTGGTCTGCTCTTGTTAAATTTTCCAAAAATAAACTTGGGTTAGTTGGGTGTACGGTGCACCCGGGTGTATATAACAAATTCTTGGCGTCTCAAAACTAGTCCTCTAAGGTTCACTTCACCATTGTTCCAGACATTGATGTTAGACGCAACATCGGCAAGGAAGCATAGTCAATCTATGATATCACTATCGCTCCATCTGTCCTGTTCAGGTATGTTTTCCTTCTTTTCTGACTGAAATTTCTATGGGCTTACATGACAAGTAGATTAGAAATTTGACTGAACAATATAAATCAGTAATGTAAAATTTAACCTAATAATGAATAATTATTCTTATATGTTGCCCAATTATACTCATATAAGGTTGGTTAATTAGATTTTGTAAGTGGAACTTGTTAGACATGCACCACTTACACTTACACTTGCACTTAGACACAGTCATAATACCCATTATACAAATGCATGTATCCAATATACAAAAATGCTAGACATTTTTAAACATGTATAATACTTCGTATTCATAATCCATACAGTTGGTTAGTGATTATTGTATCCATTTTTACTACAATATTAAAATACAGAAGCATCAATTATTAAGACTCAAGGCTACAGAGATCAAGATATTGTAAGCATTAATGATAAAGAATTTAATGCATACGTTAATACGTATTTATTAGGATTTTATTTAGAGGTGATCATTGAGCGGGTCGGGTCGGAGCTAAAAAATCATGCCTGTTTTTTCGGGCCGGTTTTTTTGTTTCCAAACCCGCCCAAAATGGTCGGGCCGTGCGGGCTTTTCGGGCCGGGCCTAAAAATCAACTAAAAGTGCATAAAAACCTATTCCCAAACCCGTCCCCAAAAATAATCGAGCCGGCCCGATTTCGCGCCGAAAAATTCTGCCCAAAACCCGCCCAAAATCGGGCCGGGCCATACTTGATCAGCTCTAATTTTATTAGAAATAATCATCTCTTCAATGATTTTCTAGCCATTAAGTTTTAACTCCTAGCTTCGTATTTTCCAATCCTACATAGACACTATTTTGAAAAATATTTTCAAATGAACACTATTTTAGTAATTTATTTGTTTTTTAACACCAATTTGGCAAATGGTTACTTACTAAACACCCTTTTATAGTTTAAGAATAACAATATGAAACAATTTTTGAAAAAAAAAAACTCGTAAAATAAGAGAAAAATTTGACTTTTTACATGTTGACAAAATTTGGAAGGTTGGGTCATTTGTCCTTTCTCTTTCATTAGCTAAGCTACAAAGTTATAACGCATTTTAATTTCTTTATGCAACCTCAAAGATTCCATTTGGTTGAAGGCAAATTTTTAAAAATGGAGTGCTTCCCTTAGAGGGTTTCACACACTAAAAAAAGTGGAAGCTTTAACAAGGCAAATAAGCTCACTACGCCATTGATGATTGATCCTTTGTTGGGCAAAATTTTATTTTATTTTCTTTTTTTTTTGGGCCTAGTCCATTGTTCTAAGCCCAGTGACTTGAAATAACGAAAATACCCCTCCATGATCAAGTCCATCATTAATCATTACAAAGTACGGATTTACCCCTAATATATCCAACTAAGTACACTTTTGCCATCTGAAAGTACGACTATAAATAGCTCTCCAATTATTAATGATGGGAGCTTTTCTGATTCTCTCTCCTTCTCTCTCTATTTTCACTCTCTAAGAACTCTCTCTCTACTTTCTCTCTCTAAAAAGTACATTTGCTGACTTAAACAACGGAGGGGCTTTCCCGGGTCACACCCCTGGAGCAGCTAACCTTCTCTGTTTTGCAGCCCGAGCCCTCAGACATCAAGGCGGAGCCATCGGACATACCTTAGCAAGGCGAAGCTCTCAGACTGTTGGACAATAATTGGACTTAGATTCTAGGACATCTTGATACCTTACCTTAACACGCTTAGGAGGAGTCTGTTTCTAGAAACAGGTGGCGTCGTCTGTGGGGATAACAAACTAAAAGCTATGGTGAACACTAGGCGTCCCTGAACGTATCAAGATGCTACTAAACAAGCTCTAACTTAATCTTTCGGCTTGACAAGCTCATGTAGTCGAAGAGATTGTACCTAATGCTCGGAGCGAGCTCGTAGGAGAGGTGACTAGTTCCCATGTAGTCACTCAGCGGGATTTGGAGGAGCTTGCAGCTCAAATCAACAAAAAAACCTTGAAGAAAGCCTAAGGGCAATTGTCAACCAAAGCGGGGGTAAGGTAGGATGAGGGACGTTCCACAGCTGAGCCCTCAGCCTCACTTGTCCCAACCCCATCAAGCATCCTCTCGGCCTCAGCGCCAAGAGTCTCATCGTTACCACACCAATCTCCAGTAGCTCGGCGAGAGTCGGGTCAGCCGAGCCGTTAGAGAGATGCCAGAGAGATAATAAATGATAGAAGGCTGAGGGAGGGAATGATATATGTTCGTGAGATAATCAACTCGAGAAGGGAAAACTCCAAGGAAGAGGACAATGCACCCTAGAGAGGTCAAACTAGAGTTCACTCTCAGCATGGCTCAATCAGGTACTATCATAGCCTGGCCAACTCAGCCACTTCACGGCAACGGAGAAGGACCTCCGCTCGGCCTGCTCGCTCAGCAAGTGGAAGTCTTGAACTTTCTCCCTTTCCCGAGCTGGGGAGGCTTGGAATAGTTAATAAGAACATCACCCCCTTCAGCCAAGAAATCATGAACACCTCGAGTCCTCCGAAGGTCGAGATACCCACTTTGGAGCCCTATGATGGTAAAACTGACCTGACAGACCATTTAAACGCTTACAAAGCACAAATGGGTGTACAGACTGGGTGTGAGGCATCATGGTGTAGGTTCTTCCCTACTACCCTCAAGGGCATTGCTCAAACATAGTTCAATAACCTCCCCCCGGGGAGCATCAAAACATTTGACAAGCTATATACCTTGTTCAAGAAGCATTTCATCCCTAGTTGTAGTCAGACGAAGACTAGCGTTCACTTGATGACTGTGAAACAAGGGGAGAATGAGAGTTTGAATGATTACATCAAGAGATTCGACATCGAGTCTTAGCTCATTCCTGACCTCAGGGATAACGTTGCTTTTACTGCCCTTTTGTTCGGGCTAAAGTCTAACAAGCTGAAGTTTGAGCTTGTCCATGACAAAGTCACCACATTCTCTAAGGCTATGGATTGGAGAACCCAAATATTCTTCAAGGCAAGTGATGTTTGCAAGATCCCCTCAGCTAAGGAGAAAGGAAAGAGGAAGCTTGACGACAATTATCAGGAAAACAAGAACAGAAAGCCCAGGAGGGTTGAGAGTGGTGATGAAGGGTTTAGATACAATGCTGATTGGCGTGATATCTATATGGACATAAAAAACAAGGCTATCCTCCCCAAGCCAAATCCGATGAACACGCCAATCAAATAAAGAAACAAGAAGCTCTGGTGCGAATACCATAAGGAGTGTGGTCATACCACTCGTAACTGCCGAGAGCTTAAGAGAGTCCTTGATAACCTGGCAAATGAGGGTAAGCTTAACCGGTACCTAAAGAATCCTCTAAGAGACAAACAAAGAAGCAAAGTCTCTAGAGTCGCACAAGAGGTCCACAGCTCAGCAAACACTAATATAAGCATTAATGTCATAGTTGGAGGATATGTCTCCGGAGCCTTGTCTAATAGAGCACGCAAAAATCATTTGCGATTTCTAGAGGAGCCCATCTATGATATTGGCACCCCCTCATCAACTCTTAAAGACCACCTCATGGTCTTCATGGATGATGCTGCTAAGAAGATCTAAAGGCCCCATGATGACCCTCTTGTGGTTCATATAAAGGTGGCCAATGCCCGTGTTAAGAAGATCTTGGTGGATAGTGGAAGCTCAACAGACATAATCACTTGGAAGTGCTTGGAGCAAATGAGTTACGACAAAGGGGACCTTACACCCCTTGATAAGCCGTTAGTCGGTTTTAGGGGACAACGTGTTTTTCCTTTGGGAACAATCAAGCTACCAGTCTGCCTAGGGGAGAAGGGGAAGGTTAGAAGCTTGGTGTCCACATTCCTAGCTGTTGACACCCCTTTGCCATACAATATGATCATTGGTCAGCCCTTACTCAACAAGGTCAAGGCCGCTATCTTAACTTATCATC
Organism: Chenopodium quinoa; assembly: GCF_001683475.1. Lineage (NCBI taxonomy): Eukaryota > Viridiplantae > Streptophyta > Magnoliopsida > Caryophyllales > Amaranthaceae > Chenopodium > Chenopodium quinoa. The sequence continues at coordinate 2,677,491 of NW_018743032.1, forward strand.
TACTCCTCCAATTTGAAGCTGATGATGGCTCCATTGGAAAGCTATATGGAGATCAATATGAGGGAAGAAGATGTTATGTGGAAAGCTTGAGGGAACCCGAAGCCTTTGTCAACCTAGAGGATAAAGGGTGCTAGTGGAATGCAATGGAGATAGATGAATCATCACCCTCAATAATGAACATATACATGGCCGAAAACCCCAGGCAATATGGAAGGCCTAGGCCCTCTAAAGAAGATGAAAGTATACCCCTGGGAGATAACCCCGCTCTAACTGTGAGAGTAGGAAAAAAACTTAGACCCCCAGCTCAGGGAGAAAATCATTGAAACACTTAGAGAATTTCAAGACATCTTCGCTTTTACAACAGACGAGATGTCGGGTGTAGACCCCGAGGTCATGACACATAAATTGAACGTCAAGGAAGGCTACAAGCCTGTCAAGCAAAAGCTAAGGCATGACGGACCGGAGAGAAATCAGGAAACAACAATGAAGGTCAAAAAGCTTCTTGAAGCGGGTTTCATTCGAGAATGCCAACATACTAAGTGGATATCTAATGTTGTGCTTGTGAAAAATGGCTTTTGGCGTATGTGTGTGGACTTCACAAACTTGAACAAGGCCTGCCCAAAGGATGATCACCCTCTTCCGAAGATTGATCGGTTGGTGGATTCGACCGCCGGTCACGCCCTCCTAAGTTTTATGGATGCTAATGTCGGGTATCATCAAATTCCCATGTCCGAAAAAGACCAAGCCCACATAGCTTTCATCACAAGCCAAGGGGTGTATTGTTATAATAACATGCCCTTCTGCCTGAAAAACGCTGGGGCTACATACCAATGTTTGATGAACAAGATCTTTGAAGGACAGCTGGGCTGAAATATTGAAGCCTATGTTGATGATATGATTGTTAAAAGCAAAGAAAGCTCAAATCACGTTGCACACCTAAGGGAAACATTCACCACACTTAGAAAATTTAAAATGAAGCTCAATCTCAGAAAATGTGTCTTCGGGGTGCAAGGGGGCAAGTGCCTCGGCTTTATGGTGAATCAACGTGGCATTGATGCCAAAATGGACAAAATTCAAGCAATCCTTGACATGGAATCCCCCCGGAATGTTAAAGAAGTGCAACGCCTCACAGGTTGCTTAGCTGCGCTTGGAAGGTTCATATCCTGCTCAGCTGACAAAATTTTATTCTTTTTCAAGGCCCTTAAGAGGCCTAATTTCATGTGGGATGAGGAAGCTGAAAAAGCCTTTCAGCAATTGAAAGAGCACTTAATGACTACCCGAAGCTTGTTAGCCCCCTGCCCGGGGAGACATTGTTTGTATACTTGGCCATATCTGATTATGCCTTGAGTGCTGTTCTTGTGGTCTAGAGGGAGGAAGGCCAAATACCCGTCTATTTTGTCAACCATGCTCTCCGAGGGGCTGAGACAAAATACACTCTCATCGAGAAAGTGGTTTTACGCTTTAGTGATGGCAAGTAGGAAATTGAAGCCATACTTTCAAGCACACCCAATCAAAGTGCTCACCAACCAACTTATCAAGAAAGTGCTAGAGAGTAAGAATCACTCCTCTCGGATGATAGATTAGTCAGATCAACTAGCGGACTTTGGTATTGAATTTGAGCCCTGCAAAGTTATAAAAGCCCAAGCCTTAGCCGATTTCATAGCCGAATGCGCTCACTGGCCTACTCTAATGGACACCACAACCCCCTGGACTCTTTTTGTTGATGGGTCGTCTAATAAGGCCGGGAGTGGGGTTGGGCTAGCCATCACCTCCCCAGAGGGAGAGAAATTCAAATATGCAATTAAGTTCGCTTTCCATGCATCGAACAATGAAGCCGAATACAAAGCTCTTATTTTAGGGATAAATTCGTGTCAATTCATGAAGATCAAGTCGATTCAAGTATACTCAGATGCCCAACTCATTATGGGGTGAATGACAAAAGAATTTGAAGTGAAAGAAGAAAATATGAAGGCCTACTTCAAAAAGGCTGAGAAGCTTGCAAAGATGTTTGAAAGTTTTGAGATAAAGCACATTCCCCGCTCAGAAAATCAGCAAGCCGATGCTCTTGCTCGTTTGGCAAGCTCATCCGAGGGAACAACCCCTCGAACCATCATGTGGGAGGTCTTAGAAAAACCAAGTACCCATGAGCCGTTCATCATGGAAATTGATAGAGGGGAAACTTGGATGGACCAAATCATTCTTTTCTTGAAGGGAGAATTGCCAACCGACACCCTCGGCTATCAGACAATCAAAAAGCGAGCTGAGTGGTTCATACTACATGATGGGATCCTTTACAAGAAATCTTTCACTCACCCTTTGCTCAAATGTATCACCCCGGAGGAGGGAAATTATGTTTTAAGAGAAATTCATGAAGGGGAATACGACAGCCATCAGGGCGATAGAACCATAGCGGGAAAAGCGCAGAGGGCCGGATTTTATTGGCCAACCCTGAGGCACAATGCCATGAAACTTGTAAGGAAGTGTGAAAGATGCTAAATGTTTGCTGACATCCCCCATATCTCAGCCAACGCCCTCACAAGCATCTAATCGGTCCTACCCTTTGACCGGTGGGGCATGGATATCCTATGACCCTTTCCAGTGGCCTCGGGGCAAAGGAAGTTTCTAATAGTGGATATTGATTATTTTACTAAGTGGGTTAAGGCAGATCCGGTGGCAACAATCACTGACAAGCAAGTTCAGAAGTTTATATGGAGAAATATTATCACTCGCTTCAATGTGCACCGAATCTTGATCTCAAACAATGGCCATCAATTCCATAGCAACCCAACCAGAGAATATTGTGGGCGATTCAAAATTCAAACAAGGTTCTTAGTTGTATGTCGACCCTAAACAAATGGGCAAGCTGAAGCAGCCAATAAAACGATCTTGAAGGGGCTAAAGACAATGCTCGAGGGTACGAAAAATTCTTAGGTTAATGACCTACTCGGGATCTTGTGGTTGATTTGTACCACTACCAAGGAGGCTACGGGCCAAACTCCATTTGCCTTGGTGTATGGAGGTGATGGTGTGCTTCCGGTGGAGGTTGGAGTCCCATCTCCTAGGGTCACTTTCTATGACTATGCCCAGAATGATGAAACAAAGCCCTTAGCCCTAGACTTACTCCTAGAGATAAGAGGAGATGCTTTGCTTCATTCCATAACATATAAGCAGAGGATCACTCGCTACTACAACAACAGAGTCTAGGCCAAACCCCTAGTTGAGGGTGATTGGGTGCTAAGAAAGTGTGAGGCCGCTGGCAAGCTCCCTGCATTGGGAAAGCTAAGCCCAAATTGGGAGGGGGCATACAAGATAAAACACTACTAGAAAACAGGCCATTTCCGTCGAAAATTTCGGTTTTCCGACGGAATTACCTGTCCGTCGGAACCGGTTTGTCAGAAATAGCCTATTTTCTAGTAGTGAAAGAGGTAATTCGCCCAGGGACTTTTCTCTTGCAAACCCCGGATGGCAGGGATCTTCCCCGGCCATGGAATGCCGATAACTTGAGAAGATTCTATGTTTAAGCAAATTACTTCCTTACAATGATGCCCTAGGGGCAATAAGAACCGATACGAGGAGATCAATTTTTAATAGTGCAACATTGTAATACTTCTTGCTTTATGTTAATATAATGAAAAACTCCCTCAGTTGGGGATGTTTTTCCTTTACTTTTTTGCATTCCTTATTATTTTGTTACTAAGTTTATTTTCGCAATTAATTTCATATTATTAGCATAGCTAGAACGCATTCAAAGTACCGGATCCCCGGCCTGGGGTATTTCGGTTCGCTAAGCTATAGTTAATAACAAATTTGTTCCAATGTGTGGGGCAAGATGCTAACCTATACTCAATAGTTGAGATAGCGTCCTAGCGAGTCGTTAAGATAACTTGGGGCTCGTTAAGCCCTCAGCCTATCCCAAGAGTTTGGATAGCCTAGCTCTCGTCCATCTATAACTCGGGGCTCATTTAGCCCTCAGCCTATCCCAAGAGTTGGGATAACCAAGCTCTCTGTTAGTGGAGGCGAACACTACAAGAGGGGGGGGGGAATTGTATGTGAGTTCCTAGTGACTACTTTTGCGGAATTAAAACAAAATATAAAAAGAACTTAGCAACGCACACAAGATTTTACGAGTAAACCTTCCAGGGCCCAATTGGAAGTAAAACCTTGACCCTCAAAGGGATTTTACACACCAAATCAATCCACTATAATAGGCCAAAACAATCCTAGTTACAACCTATTATAATCCAGACCTTTCTCACAAGTTCCTAACTGAACCTACTACTCGATAGGACCCTATTCTACCCAATCTAAGTCCTAGACTTAGATTCTACTCGACACTCCCTGAATGTCCACTCTCTTAGCTTCAATATAGAAGCCTACAATTTGTATGCAGTTTGCTTAACACACACACACACACACACCCAAAACCAAAACAATATAAACTCTTTGACTCTAATATGTGACTAGAAAGCTACACATGGAATTCGAAACTAATATGACAAAGTTTAGACTTGGCAAACTTACACTTTAGAGCTCTCTTCAGATTCTTCACGCAAAAAACTCACAAAGTTGTGCAAATTATGAATTCTACTTTATATACAAGAAGTACTCGTATCAAAGTAGGGTTTTGAAAAAGATAGAAATTATAAAACTACCATTTTCATAAAAACACGTTTTATGTAAATCTTTTGTATAGAAAATATTTTTAGAAAACGTATCAAAGATATAATTTTAGAAAAGAATAATATTATGTAAAACTGGTTTTTATAAAATAAAATCTTTAGAAAATCTTTTCATGAATTAAAAACTTATCTTTTATAAACCTTCTATTTTTAAAGCTTGCCAAGCTTTGTCACGTCTCTAATAAATTCCATGCATAGCACTTTCCTAACATATTTACAACAATACTTAGAAAAATAAACTTAACATAAACTTATATATTCTAGCTGGATTGTCTCGTCAATTGCTGCAAGTTAAGGATACTTGGGCTTCACGCAGACCAGGATTAAGTTCCTGTTGTCCTTTACTCTCCAGCTCCTTGTTGGAACTTCATAGGCCAAGTTCTTATAGAACTTGCTGTCTTCAACGCAGACCAAGTCAATCTTCTCAACTTACTGTCAAGCTCTTGTAAGGGAACTTCTCTTAGTATTCCTGGTAGGGAACTCAGTTAGTTCTAGTAAGGAACTCTTCTTCTACTTTCTTTAACTTTCCTTAGTTTCTCCTAGAGTCTTCATAGGCAGGTTACTCTTCCACTTCCAAAGTCACCTTCACCTGTTCTAGTCACAACACTTAGAGAAAATCGCATTAGTTGAAGTTTACTTTTATCCATCATCATCAAAACTCTTAAGCTTCAACACTCTCGTCCATCTATAACTCAGGGATCGTTTAGCCCTCAGCCTATCCCAAGAGTTGGATAGCCTAGTTCTCATACACCTTCTAACATGGGGCTCGTTTTAGCCCCTAGCCTAGACATTTATAACTAAGGGCTCGATTAGCCCCTCAGCCTATTTGAAAAAACAAGATAGCCTAGCTCTCATTCGTTTCTAACAAGGGCACGTTAAAGTCCCTCGGAACGTTAAGATAATATCTCTCATAAATCAATAACATGGGGCTCGTTTAACCCTCATCCTACTCCAAAAGCAGGAATAGCATATTGAGGTTAAACATTTGGGGCTTTTTAACCCCTAAAGCTCAACTCATAAGGAATAATCAAAATACAAATGCTTAACAAAATAAGGTTGAGGGAAAAAGAAGGCGATTAAATTATCCAAGAGAAAAACATAAGTACGACGTAGGATTGTTCATCAAGCAAAAGATATAAAACTGCAAGTTTAAATACATCCCAAGAAGATAAGTGAAGCAAATAATAGTACGAAGAGCCGAGCTGGTGTAACTACTCATCAGGCTGGTCATGCTGACCCTGCTTAGCCAAAACCTTCTTCTAGGCCTCCGCCTCAGCCTCCGCAATAAGAGTGCACATCTTGTCTTGTATCGCAAGATAGGATTCCTGAAACCCCAGGGCTGAAAAGGCCGTCTCCATCTGGCCATGGATATCAGCAACACCAGCCTCATAGGCCTCATATCCCAGGTTAGCCTTAAATTCCTCAAAGCCCGGGGTCTCTTTCCATGCTGCAATCACTTCCTCTTGAGATTGCCCCTAATCATGGGTGAAACGGTTCACTTTCTCCTGGGCTTCAGCCAACTCCTTCTTCACTCTCTCCAACTCCTTCTTTTTTTTGAGCTCCTTAGATGCATTGGTCTTCTCCTTGGAGACAGCAGCAACATTGTCCTTAAAGGTCTTAATACGAGCACCCCCAACCTCATTGGCGTCATGAAGAGCAGTCTTGGCCTTGTCCAACTTCTCCTTGGCCAAGCGATTGTCTTCTTTCAGATGATGAATTTCAGTTCGAGCCTCCTCAAGCTCAGCCTGAAGCTCCTCTTTGTTTTGTTCAACGCTCCTCAGATAGTGGTAGGCTAGCACCTTCATAGTCACGCCGGCCTACATCAAAGCCAAACAGTTATTAAAATGACAGACTCAGTTATCCGAAAGAAATGAAGACAATTGCAAAATAGAAAGTACCTTAAGATAACCATTAAAGGCGGTGATGAGGGCCCTCTCCACGTTCCCCCTTATGTGCACCTCATCCTTAGAAGTAGCAAAGCGGGACATCAAGTCTTCCACCATAGATTGGCGGCCTCTCTGAGTCCTAATTAAAAAACTAGAGCTCGGGAAGGAATGCTTAGCAGCCTCATCCTCATCCTCACCTTCGATACGAGGACGTTTCCCCTTAGGCCTGCTTCCTCTATCCTCAAAACATTCGACGCGCTAGGAGACAACGCGAGAAGCATGAACATATCTCTCATCCTCCATCTCAGCAGTAGTGGCCTGGGAGGAGCCTTCGGCCTTTCCACCGGCTTCCTCATGGTTTTCGGATTCTGAAAAGGAAAAACACAAATCGAGTAAGTTATCAAGAAAAGAAAACAATCGATTAGGAAAATCAACTCCATATAAAAACAATGTTCACACCAGGGGAGGAGGCGGAATGCTCATACCTCCTTTGTTCAATGAGGCTTTGAACTTTGCAGCTTTATAGCTCGTAGCAACCATCTTTCTTTGAAGCTTGCCCTTCAACTAATTATATGCAACACCTACAAAAAACATTTTATTCATGAAACCGAGGGAGGAATACATAAATAGTTGTAAATGCTTAAGTAAATAAAAGTGTGGCTCAAGCCCACGACACTCAAGAAACGCTCCTTTATGAAGTGTTTGTCTTTCAAGATCCACATGGTCGGAAGCTTCTCTTTCAATCCTTTTTCCTTAAAGGATTGCAACCAAATAGCTCTTACGGCCTCATCAATGCTCATGGAAGAGACACTATAGTTCAAGCCAACCCTAGGTAAGTCGCTATGGTCTCGGGGTATTCTCCAACCCCCTGCATGGAAAATGAAAATAAAGGCGTGGAGGAAGCCTTTTGGCTAGAAGGATTTGTGTGTATGGCAAGGTAGAACTCCCTATCGTGATAAGCATACCAACCGTGGCTATCAGAATTACTCGGGATTTCCTAAAGCTTATGGGTGTTCCTAAAGGAAGTGATGGTACAAGGTACGCCGAGTATATTACAGGTTGCTATAAAGGCGTTTATTGTCAACCAGGAGTTAGGAACAAGTTGGGTAATGCACAAGTTATACTCTGAAAAGAGTGAGGGTATTCATATATTGAAAGGAGAAGAGGGGTGATTTCCTCAAAACCCTGGCTCAAGTGTTAACTCAGCCCAGAATATCATTAATGGAGGATTCAGCTTAGTTAGAAGCTAATTAGCTCTTAACTGTAATCAATTAGTTCTTAATACAAAGCTTAGTCAAAAATCAAGACATGTCATGCCTTCAGCAATATGTAGGGGCTCAGCCCTCAGAAAAACACCGAGATTTGGCAAGTCCTCAGCTGTTTGCAAGCCGTCATCCATTGTCAATAACAATTTCTTAAAATAGTTCAGTTATGGCAATTAAAACACTTATTAAACATTGTTTGGGGCTGCTCTTCACCCCTGCAAGTCACTTAGGGATCGTTTTAGCCCTCAGGTACGCTTAGGGATCATTTTAGCCCTCGGGTATGTCTAAAAGGCTATTCCGGCTCACATGACAACATCTCAGCCTCAATTTCACTCATTCCACATGACATCCGAACTTCATGCGATATCGTTCACATATCACGCGTGGGGCTAAATGTTTGGGCCTAGTCCATTGTCCTAAGCTCAATGACCTAAAATGACGAAAATAACCCTCCATGATCCAGCCCATCATTAATCATTACAAAGTACGGATTCACCCCTAATCTATCCAACCAAGTACAGCTTTTCCACCTGAAAGTACAACTATAAATAGCTCTCCAATCATTAATGATGGGAACTTTTCTGATTCTCTCTCCTTCTCTCTCTACTTTCTCTCTCTAAGAACTCTCTACTTTCTCTCTATAGAAAGTAAATTTGCTGACTTAAGCATCGGAGGGGCTTTCCTAGGTCACACTCTCGGGGCAGCTAACCTTCTTTGTCTTGCAGGCTGAGCCCTCAGACGTCAAGGCGGAGCCCTCGGACATACCTTAGCAAGGCGGAGCTCTCAGACTGTTGGACAATAATTGGACTTAGATTCAAGGACATCTTGATACCTTACCTTAACACACTTAGGAGGAGTCTGTTTTCAAAAACATTTTTTAAATAGTGTTTTATTCTCATTAGAGGCAGCAGTTACGTGATTAGTAAATTGTTATTGCTTCATGTCTCATTTCTTTTAATAAATTTTTTAAAATGTAATTTTATTATATATGGTGGTAAACATGTCATCTTGGATCTATCCTTACTATAGATCCGCCTATATTTTCATGGTTATGCATCTCTTTTATCTACACTTCTATCAATTTCATTTTTTTTTTGTTCACAGGGTTTGCTAGTAGTCGTTTTGTGACTTGTGAGGGATGAGGTGCATGGCTTGGGGGTTATCTTGGAACCCAAAACTAAGGACAACATCATATTAGATAATTAACATGTTAGGTTCATTTCAAAGGAAATGGAGTGATTACTAGGCCGGTTAAAACTTTAGGTCTTTGGGATTTCTAGGTTTTAAAGATGAATTAAACAATTATACCTTCATTATTCTTTCCACTAATTCACATTGTATCTAAAATGATACAATATAAGACTGAGAATTTATGACTAATTCATGTATCAATAATTGATATAAATCCCTTGTGTTGGCAACTTTGTAAGTGTCCCAATTTCACTGCCATATTTTACCAACACGGAATATAGTTTGACCAATAATACCTTTAATCTGCACTAAGTATAAATTATAAAAAGTTGATATTCAAAAACTATACACTAAGATGATTTCATGATTCTAACAAGTATTCATATATGACCATGTTTGATTATAGTATAAAGCATAAACATTGGTTAAAGTTGTACACATGAATAATACAAAAGTCAAATTGTGCATTTAAAGCACGAGAGAGTGTTAAGATTAAGAATTCATGACAAATTAAATCACGTATCAATCTTTGTTATTAATGTTTTACAATTCTAATCTTTCTTTATAAATCTAAGGAAAAATAGTAAAATATAATCAAACCTTTGCACGGTCAGCTCAAGATAAGCCACCTTCTGATTAACTCAAAATAATCCAAACTTTTCAGGGTATCTTTCTAAAAAAACGAGTCGTGACATGCCAGTTGTTCGAACGTGTCATAATATCATTGGTTTTTTTTTAAATTTCTTTTCACCAGGCCCCTAACTTGACCCCTTTCTCTCTCTTCCCTCCCACCGGTAGCCATCCCCCTGACGAACCCATTTCTTTCTCTTCCATTCCACTAGCTAACCAACTCCCCCCCCCTCCTCGGCCCTATGACCAAACTCATCCATGAATGATATGTTGGCCAAACCCCCATCGTTTTATCTCTCTCTCCTTCCCTACCTTACCCCTACCGACCCCTTTTTCTCTCCCCTCCCTAAACATAGGCAAACACTTCCCCTTCCTTGAATGTCGCCCTTTTCTCTCTCCCCCTTCCTCCTTGACCTCTGGCCAACCCCGCTCCTTTGTTTCTCTTTGATAGCCGACTCTTAGAGGTGATCAAAAGTTCGGGCCGATCGAGCCTTAACATCATATCTCTTACCCAAACCCATAGAAAAGTAGCGGGCTTTCAAGCTTTTTCGGGTCGGGTTCGGGTTTTTATCTAAAAATGTGTTTTTTGGTCCGGGTGATGCCCCGGGACAATGCCTCTCCTGAATGTTTAGTTATTAATATATTACATTAAGAACATAACATCAATTATTGAATGATTTAGCGGCTAAAACTTTAATGAATAAATTTGTATTCATAAGATCAAATCTTGTATTAAGGGAATAAAACACTTAAAGGGAGAGTGCAACACGACACATAGACTTTTTAATCGTATATGTATATTACATTAAGAGCATAACATCAATTATTGAATGGTTTAGTGGTTAAAACTATAATGAATAAACATGTGATCATAAGATCAAATCTTGCATTAAGCACTTTGCATATTTTTAATGGTACATGAACGACATGGAATAAAACACTTAAAGGGAGAGTGCCACGCGACACAAGCTTTTTAATCGTATATAAATGATGTGGAATAATTAAACACCTAAGGGTTAAAGAGAGAGTTCCACGTGGCACATAGACTTGTTTAGGAACCAATTTTAATAGATTTGTATAGATGTGTTTTTAGGCGGACCCAAACTCGCCCTATTTTCGGACAGATCGTACTGGGCTAGCGGGTCGAGTCATAGTTGATCACCTCTACTGACTCCCCCCCCCCCCTCCTTTTCTCTACATCTCTCTCTAAAAGAAAATTAAAAAAAAAAAAAAGATGACCTACTAGGTAGGTTGTAGCTTATTTGACCTAATAAAAGAAAATACCCAAGAAAGATCAACTTATTCTTAGTTCAAACAGATGTAAACCGTGCAAAGATCAATGACGGATCTAGAGGGTGGCCACCCCAGGCCATGGCCCTCCCCATGATTTTGTAAACTATTTATATATAATCAAGCTGTAAAAATTAAATGCAAAACACTTTGGCTAAGTTGGCTTTTTCCGTGCATCGTAACCCAATTAATGATGGTTGCTAGATCCGTAGATCAAAACCAGCAGGCCACAATTTTTTCCCCTCTTTATTGTGCTTTTTTTTTTTTTTTTTTTTTTTTTTGTATTCTTTTGGGTGGTCCTTCTTGTTAGCCTAAGGATGTATGAATGTAGTATAATAATCTACTTCTTATGTTCTTTCCTTTTTATTATTTTTCCGTAGTAAATTAAAATTAGGATAATTATGAATAAACTTTATTGATCGGTATTAGGCCCGGTCTATATTTGATTTCTGGATCCGTCCTTGGCAAAGATTTACTTATTTGTTACAAATTTTTCTAAATCCTATTGCAATTTTTAGATTCCCTTTAAAATTCTAATACTCCACAATAAAATAAAGTACTTTATTTCATGCATCTACTAAAACAAAACATTGCTGACATCATCTCTCCTCAAAACTGTATATGTGTTGCCATTGGTGATGTCATTTTTTTTGTGATACTTTTTTTTTTTTTTTTTTTTTTTTGTGTGTGTTTGTGTGATACTTCGTAAACAAGCTAAGTAAATTCTTTCAACAACTTTAATCTAGAAAATCGGAATATAATAAATTAAATAGCAATTGTATTCCTTTCTTTTGTTTTAAAGATTTATCATTCCCTCTCTCAATTCCTTAACACTAATATTCAAAAGTCTAGGACTTTTCTGAAATATTCAAACAGTATTCCTTTCAAGAAATCTCCTTCTAATAAATTTATGACAAAATTGAAAAGATTCATCGTATATACGAGTTCTACATTATAATTATTTTGTTAAAATCGTGCATCGTACGGGGATAGCACGGGGATAATCTAGCTTTGTTCTATTATGCTTAATTTATTTTGGATTCAAATAATTATTTCGATGTACAAATCAAATTCCAAATTAAATTATGTAATTCGAATTATTGGATGTAATTATATACTTGTAGATAAACTTCACCCTCCCAATTATTGTATACTTTCTTAAGACCCCAAAATACTTTGTACGAAATTAGTTTTTAAGTATAAGAAATGGGAATAAAATCATTTGAAGAAACACACTCATACACACGTAAACATATATCAAAACTTCAAACCTCTTCATACGTCTACCGACCGAACCAATCAATATAAATTATAAATTGTTGCAATTTTATTTAATTATTTAATGTTTTTAATCGAAAATTCAAACCTATAACTAATTATATCTAATACCCTTCAACCCTTTTTTTTCTTTTTATTTGAAAACTTTGACACTATTAAGAAGTTGAGAAAACGTTTAAAATTAATCCCAATATATAAATAAAACATACTCGATCCGTAATCATGTTAAATCTTATTTGATTTGTCCTCATTAGTTAAATTTATTAATATTTCACTATTATAGTTTGACTTTGTGAGATATAAAATATTCTAAAGTTGCAACTAATGTGAAACGGAGGTAGTACATACTATCCAAAAATAGAAACAGGAACAACATTTTGGGTCTCCAAAATAAGAAAGCAGAAACTATAATATAGACGGAGGGAGTACACATATAACCAAAAAAAATCATTACTTACTTTTTCTTTTATCATACAATATTCTCTACTTTTATTATTTCCATATAATATTCTCTACTTCTTATCTTTCCAGTATAATATTCCCCTACTTCTACTATTCTCCTTAATTACCGTAGTATTTTGAGAAATAGGCACGAAATTATGGGACGAAGGGAGTAATTTTATTTTCACTTTTTGAGCTAATCTGGATTCGGGGCTGTAAGCATCATTCGAAGCGTGCCTACGTTAAGCATGTTGTGAATATGCTTGGCACTCATAGGAAGTGGGAATTGACATACGATTAGGGACAAATAAAGTAGGGAGCCCCCAACAAGTTTTTTAAGGAACTTGTAAACTGTTCACGGATCATAAAAGGCAACCACGATTGACCCGTGAAGGTTACACCTCATTCATAATCCATGAGATACTAACTCCATATGGTTCAGAATCACGAAAAGAGGATCGGGGATGATGGTACGAAGTGAGTCATGGAGTCACGTTCGCCCATATTGGCCTTTACTCGATTCTTATTGTGAAAAGTATACCTGCAATCTCAAAGGCATGCAAACAAAGATTTAATTTGCTCCAAACTATTATTAGGCTAAATTGGTTGAATGTTAATGCAACACATAATTCTAATTATTAGTGATCACTTCAATTAACAACAAGTTCAAAAAGGAACCTAAACCGGTCGTCCAAATTATCTTATTAGGCGTTATATTCAATTACATATTCCCTTTAACATGCAATAGGGTGATCATATAATAATCATTAACATTGGAATCAATTCAACAATAATAATGATTAGTACATGAAAAACATAATAAAAATCGTTAGAAAAATAATAGGAACAAAAGGAACGTGATTTCTTACTTTGATTGTGTTTGCTTGCAACTATAAAACAATAAATGCGTTAGTAAGTTCAAGGAAAATAATAACAATAATGGAAATCAAATTAAATTAAAGTTGTTAATTTGAGGCCAAACCCTCAAACAGTTCTACCTTTCACGCCTTGGTTTAAGTGTGGAAGTTCAGGTAAAGTACGGACTCCGAGGAGTGCTTAGGGTATGTATGGTGGAAGAATAGGGTAGGCCAGTGTTTAAGCTAGAGCATAAGAGAGAGAAGAGAGAATGATTTGGTACCCCGAAACTGAGAAATTAGCCTCGTATTTATAGAGGAAATGAACAGGGTGATGCACGAAACCCTAAAAATAAAATATGCCGTGGAGGGAACCCAAGAAGTTACGTGTCACAGCAGGATTTTTCGCGACACGGCGCAATTTGCCTTGTCACAGCACGGCAGGATTCTATTTTCCAGATTTCCATCCAAATTGTACGTGATATTTAGTTGCCTTTTCAGCTGTTCCGAGCTTATTTCAGGTTTAGGGTTTTGTTATTTTATTAATCGGGCTCAACACGAAATGAATTAAAAAGGGTTTGGGCTGAAATGAGCGTTGGATTGAGTTTGCATAAATGTTTGGACTGATGTGTTGACTGATTTGCAAGCTAATGTTTGATTGAATATGGACTTTTAAGCACTCCCGAGATTAAATACTCGACCCGACCAATAATGGCGGTGAAAGGTTGTTCATCATCAGGTTTGGTTTTGGAGAGATATTTTTAGATGTCTACAGAAGCCCCCAATTTGACTGAGTTTGTAGAAACTTGTAGAAACGTCAGTTTCGAAAACGATGGTCAAAGTAGACGATAGGGACAGAGAATGATTTAAGACGTTTTGCGATCCTAAATCACTCTATAAACTTCGATACCTGCAGAAAAGCGTTCGTTAGTTCCACATATAAAATAATGAAGAGATTGAATGCCTATTTGACACAAGTACATGACAACAAACACGTTTTGGTAGTTTTCTACGCCTCGAGAAATCCACCGGATGAAGACTGTTATGATATTTTTCCATGCCTCGGGAATGCAATTAGACGATGTTAGATGACAATTTTCCATGCCACAGGAAAAGCTTGTCTGACAATGAGATAGTTTCCTTGCCTCGGGAACAAAATCGCCGACTTCTACGCCTCGAGAAGTGTGCAACGACTGACAATTTTCCACGCTTTGGGAAAAACTTGTCTGATGATGAGATAGTTTCCTCGCCTTGGGAACTCTATCGTGAGCTCCTACGCTTTGATTAGCTCACAAGTGAAATTCCATACTCCAGGAATAACACTAAGTGTCCACGCCTTAGGACGAAATCGTCGACTTCTACGCCTCGAGAAGTATGCAAAGACCGAAAATTCTCCATGCCTCGAGAAAAGTTTGTCTGATGATGAGAAATTACAAGTCTTCGTTTCTCAAGAACCTTGTAACGTGAACCGTCCACGCCTTGGGAGATAGTCACTAGGTGTTTGATAAATGTTGTCGATGATTGTCCGATTGTATCCGAACAGTGGTTGCAGTATGTTTTGTTGATGTTGAAACCTTCAAGACGAGTCTATTTGACGTATCAGGTGCTTCAAATGATGAAAATTTGACTATGATATTTGCTAGGGGCAAAATGGTAACTTTTGATACCATTTAAATAAGAGTTGGAATTTCCCGCAAGTTTTCGGCCAAAATATTGCGAAAGCTCGTTCAAAATTGGTCTAAGAACCTCGGGAATATTCGCAAAACAATTGCAGGATATGCAGGTTTGCTGTGACTTGTGGAATATTGCTGTGACACGCGAGTTTTTGCCGTCACGGGGTATATTTGCCGTGACACGACAAGTCTGGCTTTGTTTTAAATTCAAACCAAGCCCGACAATTTCATTTTTCCTTCATTTTTTTTTTTGCTGTTCGAGCTTTTTGTACTACCGCTGCTATTTTTCAAGCAATTCTTACTCAAATCTTCACCAAATTTGCTCAAATTTCTTGCAAAGCTTCTCATTTTCGCATCTTTTCATAGATCCATGTAAGTTTTCTCTCTTTGGGTTGATTTCTTGCTGAAAATGGTGATTTTTGTGTGAAAAACCCTAGAAAATTGAATAGGGGATTTACGATTTTGAGCTTTTATGTTGAAATTCTTGTTATGATTTTGCTTGTATATACATGTATGTTGATTTGTGAGAAATTTAAGACCAAGTTTGCTTGATTTGGTGAAGAAATGAACAAATCACCATTTTTGGGCATTATTTGTTCGTGAATGGTGTTCTTCTTGTTGTTTTGCATTTGAAATGATAATGTAATTACTGTAGATCTTGTAAAACATGCTTTGATGTGCAGATCAATTGTTTTTGTGCAATTTTGAAACATGCTCTGTTTTTATATATGTACTACATTGTCATGGAGAATATAGTATCATGCGGCTAGGAGAATTGTGGTATTAGTTTGTCACGGAGAAACTAAGTACTAGAAATGATTCTGTTATTTTGCTAATTTTTAGCCATGAGGTAAAATTTTAGCGTATAACAGGAAATGTAGCGTTAGGTAGCCCCCTAAGTTGTTTTGAGCAAATGACTAAATAACTTAGGAAATGATGCTAAGTATTTCGATTTTAACTTCTTTTTGAACCAAATAGCATGCCTAGACGACGAGACAGGGAAGTTTTTGCTCTTGGCCAGCGTCAGGCCTACCGAGATGACACTCCTTCAGTACTTGAGGAAGAGGAGGACGAGGTTTCGCAGTCTGAGCCCCGTCCTTTTACGAGCAAGAGTAGGTGGACTCCAACCCGGTGGACACCAGAGTAGTTGGTTTTCTGTCGTGAGAACCACATTTCTCACCGTCCACTCGCTATATTAGTTGACCGTGTGCTTCGCCATCACGGTTCAGGGGCAGGAGACTTGATTCCCCTGTTATACAGTCGCATTAACGAGATCATGTTACGAACGCTTTGTGGGAGTCCACAGATTTAGGTGACTTCTACTCAGCGGTTTCTGGACTCCCACAAAGAGTTTGTTCGATTATTGTTCGAGCCCTATTGGAGTATTTTTGGAATACTACCAACAATTTTCCATTTTTCTTGGGGGGAAATGACAGTGATCCCCCTAGACTTCAGTACTATTAGCGGCCTGCGCTTCACTGATCGACGTGTTGAGCAGAGACCTGAACTTACTTGGGCTTTGAGTGATGTGGAGGCTTTGTTAGGCCCCGTTGTTCATGTTATCATGACTCAGCCGGTGCCTCGGGTTGGCGCTCGAAGTCAGCGGACGATGTTGGCATCCGTTCTAGACTGTGGCTTTGATATTGCAGGGACAACACTCGAGCAGCGAGTGCGGATTTTTGTTTTGGTCTTCATCTCTAGGACTCTTTCTCCTGATAAGAGCTCTCGCATACTTCTCCGTTACTTGCTATCTCTGGTCAGGATTGATGAGATTGGCTCCTTTAGTTGGGCCGGTCTGGGATACATTGATTTTCTCTTGTCGCTGCGTCAGAGCTATCGACAATTGAACGATCAGACTCCTGTCACTGTCTGCGACCTTTGGAGGGTCGTAGAGGTGACGATCCTTTTTCTCGTGTTTTGATTTTACTTTTTTGGCTCATGAACTCATAGATTACTCTTGTTGCAGCTGTGCTTCTACGAGTATTTTCCGGGAATAGCTACTCGGCGGAATGAGGGAGTGGCTTGCGGTTTCCCTATTGGCCTCTACTGACGCCAGTGGGGCGAGTCTCGTATGGGGGTTAGTGGCAAGCCTCCGAGGGTTATTGTGTCGGGGTACCTCCACTGTTGGAGTAAGTATCGACTTTACAGTCTATTTTCCTTATCATGACACCGTACTTTAGTATTCACCCTGCTTTTCTTGCCTTTTCAGGTTTCGATCGAGATTCGATATCGTCCTTGGGCCGACCTTGATGGTCCTCTAGAGGCTTTGGACCTTTCTATGTACCATGCTATCTTCTTTGGCACTTCACGTCTCGTTTGGTATTTGGGGGAGCGGGTGACTCGTCAGCACAACATTGATCGTTTTGTGGTGTCGGCGCTTCCACCTTCGTCGATGTTGCACGTGGATAGGCTGGAGTCACTCGTGCGTAGTGAGGATCGTCTTCAGATCTCTTGGCGAGAGCTTGTATGTATGGATGTCGACTATTCTGACACTACTAGAAAACAACCAATCAATGACGGAAAAAATCCGTCGGAATTCCGTCAGAAGGCAGCGTCGCAATACCTTTTGTATGAATTTCGGGATATTTCGTGGGAAATTCCGTCGGAAAGGTCCATTCCGACGGATTTTGTTATGTCGGAGTCAGGTTTGACTTAATTGGAAAGTCCGTCACAAGGTTCCAACGGATCTTTTCCGTCGGTATGAGTTACCTTCCGACGGAAAATTCCGTCAGAATAAACCACTTCCGACAGAATTTTCCGTCGGAATCTACTTACTTCCGACGGAAATTTCCGTCGGAAAAGTCAATAAAAAAAATCCCCACCCATACCCACCCCCGTCACCAGCCCACCACCACCCACCCCCCCCCCCCCCCAAACAGACCCCCCACACACCCAAACCACCACCCACACAAATCCCCCCCAGCAGCCCCCCTACCACCTTAACCCGCCTCTCCACCTCCCTAACTTAACCCACCTCACCATACCCACCTCCCCGAAACCACCACCTCTAAAACCACCTCCCCGAATCCACCCCGAAACCCAGAAACCACCACTTCTTCGAAACCCACCTCGAAACCCACCTCCCCGAAACCACCACCTCGAAACCCACCTCCTCGAAACCAAGAAGCCACCACCTCCCTGAAACCCACCTCGAAACCCACCTCCCCGAAACCCACCAAAACCACCGTGAAACCCACCTCCCACCACCTCCCCAAACCCACCACCCACCTCACCGAAACCACCCAAAACAACCACCGAAACCACCCAAAAAAAATAAAAAAAAAATCCATAATTTAACAACACCATAATTCAAAAAAATCAGAAAAATAAACAAGTTAATTCAGAAGAAGAAAAAAAAGACACATACCTTAATTTTGACAAACAAAACCGTCAAAATTGGGTTTACAAGGTCAAATTCGACCATGAAAACTCTAGATCCAGAGTTTTCATGGTCGATTTTGACATGAAAACCTTGATTTTCTTGAAAATCTTGAATTTACTTTGAATTGAAACCCAAATAACCCAAACTGAAAAATGAAAACGTAGAGGGGAAGAGGAAAGGAAGGAGAGGAAGAATAGGGGCGCCGCTGCCATAGAAGGTGAAGGAAGATGAAAGAAGGAGAAGGAAAGGAAGGAGAAAGAGGGGAAGAGGAAAGAAGAGAGGAGAGAGAAAGAGAAAAGAGGCGTGAAGAGGTAAGAATAGGGTTTTTGCTTTTTAACCCGTTTTTTATGTTTTTTTTTCTAAATCCGTCGGAATTCCGTCGGAAATTTTCGACGGATTTGTAATCCCTCGGAAAACACTTACCTTCCGATAGAAAATTCCGTCGGAAGCTAAGTGTTTTCCGAGGAATTACAAATCCATCGGAAATTTCTAACGGATAATCTAAATTCGTCGGAAATTTCCGACGGAACTTAAATCCCTTGGAAATCACGTTTTTTCCGACGGATTTTTGTGTCCGTCGGAACACGTCCATCGTAAATTGCCCTATTTCTAGTAGTGTGAGGAGTTTCTGCCTTACTTGCTCCACCACCACGTCTTCCTCAAGTTTGAGTTTTGGAAATATTTTCTTGTTGTAGTCACTTTTTAAACCGTCGAATAACTTGACTATTCGATCATGTTTTAGGTGAATGCTCGTCGTAGAGGGAGACTCAAGACTCCATCTCAGTCGGTCCGTTACCCTACGTCAATTGGTATGGTCGAGGAGCATATCGCTAACGCACCGAAGGACTACAGACAGGTCCAGGAGTCTTGTCCTGAGGAGTTGGATCCGGTAAGTTTTCGGATGCAGCTTTGGCTCTATTTGATATTGCTCGTTACTAACTTAATGTTTATGTTTCCAGATTACGCGTCCGGATGTGATGGGCATGATGAAGCTTGTTGATGGTCTGAAGTATTGCATCATTAAGCTACGGCGTGGAGCGAGCTGTCAGAGTAGTCCAGATGGCGTCTATGAGGTATGTTCACTTGTCATCTTCATGTATGTATTTTGCACTACTGATCATTTCTCATTTTTGTCTTTCAAGAGCGGCGGAGATCTCATTCGCGTCCGAGGCATGGAGGCTTGGGCGAGGGAGTGCCTAGCCATCGCCGACGATCCCTAGAGATCCGGCGGCATTCTCAGGCTCAGTGGCAACAGCCACAGCCTTCTCAGTCGTTTCAGCCTTTACAGCACGTGCTTAGGCCAGCCATTTCTCCTTTGGATCAGGGTTTACACTCGGTTCTGGTGTCTAGGACGATGCCTCCACTAACGATGCCTATGCCTTGGATTCAGCCATCTCAGCCTATGCAGTTCACCGGTTGGTCAGGGCCTGCCTTGACGTTGACTTCTACAGGAGCTGTGGAGTCGAGTAGGGACACAACTCCTCATACTCGGATGGTGGAGGGACTTTTCGGTGTGCCTTTTTCTTATCAGCAGCCCTAGAGAGACCTTGATCCGAAGCTTGTACCTAGTTCTTCTAGATTAGGAGATTTTTGACTAAGGGGTTTTATTATGTTCTTGTTGATGACACTTGACATTACTATTGTATCATGTCTCACTTTGTACATTTTATTCACACTTTATGCATTTGACACTTTATATGTTTTTTTAATGTGTATATTAGTGTGGGCTTGTGACTATTTGTGTGTGATTGTATATGGTTAACGACGCGAAAAAATTCCGTGATTTTTCATAAGTGGAGGGTACCGACCTTCTCCCGAAAAAGAAAAAACGGAAATGATGTAAAGAGTTTTACAACTTCCCCAAAAAGAATAAAGAAATGGGACAAGTTTTACAACTTCCCCGAAAATAAAAAAGAAAATAAAATAAAAATAAAAAAGAGAGTTTTATTGGAAATAAAACACTATAGAAAAAAGAGCTTTAATTAAAAACGGTTAAGGAGAACGGAGGATAAGAAAAGCAAAAGAAAATCCAAAATAAGGAGGCCAAGGATAAAACTTGAGTCGGTTTTAGCGCCGCGTCACGTAATGACTGTCGTGACACGGCAGGTTTACCGCGACACGGTATTTATTGCCGTTACACGACAGATTTTGCCGTCACGCGGTAATTTTGCCATGTCGCGGTGATTTTGCGCGTGCAGCAGGATAAAATTTCCTCTATTCCGGCTCTTTTTTGCTATAAATTACGACCAATAATCCGTGATATGCATAATTACGAAATACAAAATACCTAGAATTTTATATTCCAATAATAATGTCGCAAAATTTTGATAATACAATGTGTGACTGGTTGTATTCCTTGACCAACGCAGAGAAAAGAGAGCTAGAATTATTCTTTGTCAGAGGTTTATTAGCATTAAGGCATGTAGCAATTGAACATGATTTTCTTAGAGCAGCCTTAGATTATTGGAGTCTAGAAACACATTGTTTCAAGTTTGACTATGATGAAATTTGTCCTCTACCGGAAGAATTTGGTGCTATTTTTGGCTTCCCTGTTAGAGTCCTTGTTGCAATTCCCACTCTGTGTGAGTACTACTACCATGATTTTGAGCGTCATCTAAATCTGACTGGCGCAGATTTAAATAAAATTGTATGCGGTAGAGAAGTGGATATGGAAAAGCTTGCAAATTTATACTTTAATCACCCTATCTCTGAATCATATCATGTATACTGTAGAAGGGCTTATATTTTTTTATATGTTTAGCAAGCTTATATTTGCAAACAGTAGAGTAGGACATGCTAGTCTAGTTTCTGTGCTTGAACATGTTGAATCTGGAAGATCCCCTATGCCTACTTGCCTTGGAAAAACTCTGCGTGGTCTTGATGAAGTAAAATTTAACCGGAAACCCGTCATGAAGGGCTCTCTGGTACTATTGCAGGTAAATAAAATTCTTGATCTTTGAATCAAAAATAATTATTTTTTAATGCAATACTAACCATCTGCGTTTTTTTTTTTTTTTTTTTTTTTTGTGCAGATTTGGTTGATGGAACGATTAGGACTTTTTGAAGCCCCCGACGATATTGAAAAATATGGTCCCAATGATCTTGTTCGTAGGAAGAAAAACTACTCTGCAAACATGTCTTATGATGATTGGAAGTTGTTCTTTTCAAAGTGGGAATTTTCCATTAGGTGGGTGGTGCCTTGGTGGAGGCTTACTAAGATGGTTGGGACGAATGAGACTCCATAATGTCGTGTTCCTAGCTAGCCTTTCAAAATTGACTTTTTATTATCCTTCCCGATTGATGCGAAAATATGGACTTGAAAAAGTAGTTCCACGCTATAATGATAGTCCTCATGAAGTATCGTTGTATGAAAGTAATGTTCACAAATATGAGGCATAGTGGATTGAAAGACCAATGTGGACAGTTTCTGCGAGCGATCAACCCCTTCACCCTTATCTAGTGAATACAAAGCTTGGTTAAATCCAAGAAGTAGGAGGGAACGAGTTGGATCACGCAAGTTTGATGTTGATGTCACTACAACAAAATGAAGCTAAGGTAACAATGAAAAACCATTCCCTAAAATTAAAAAAGTGTTGCCTTGTATCTAAGGCAACACATATGAGGCGTAGTTTATGCCCCCGTTGTCTATTCATAAGGCAACGCATTTTCGTACAAAGGCAACAATTTTAAAAGCCAAGGTAAAATAATACCTAAGGCAACATTTTTACAAAGGCAACAAATGAAAATTGTTGCCACCTTAGGAGACGATTCAAAATTATTACCTTTTGTCATAATATAAAACAATCTTTTCACATGTTGTATTTGCTAGTAATAATACAAAAGTGTTGCCAAATATTGTAAAGACAACATCTAGAAAACTGTTATATATAAATTAAATGACTACAATGAATTGGCTATTTTTGTTTTCTATTACAATATATTACTATATTATATTAAAGGAGTGAGAATGTGTCGTACTATTTTGAATTTGTTATATTAGAAAAATGTTGAACATTAAAACATGTAATAAGCATTTGACTACAGAATCCCAAACTTATAAAATTAATTAGTAAAACAGTACAACCAAAACAATATCAACTTGTTTTCAACATCAAATCTATCTAAATAATCTATTGTTTAATAGAATGTTGTAGGCCATAATATTAGTCTAACTAAAAAATAGAAGAAATAATAAAAGGTTAAAGCAACTTCAAATTGAGCCATAAAGTCATATTCTTCTTCTTCTTACTCGCAGCCTTCTTCATCTTTTTCTTGTTCATCTCCCTGTACAAAAAATAAAATAAAATAGATAAATATTTCAACTTAGTATCGCTCAAATACAAAAAAAAAAAAAAAAAGAAAAAAATTGAAAGCCTTGGCCACTTTTCTATCTATACTTTACGTATATAGAAATCAAAAGGTTTTTACCTTGGATGTAGAAGCCGAAGATTGAAATCGAAGCATTTCTGTTGTACTACCACCATCCTTCTCAGATTGATTGTCAAGAAATAAAGAGCCAAGCATACTTAAATCAAAAGACATTTGTGGATTTTGTTGTTGAATTTGAGAAAGGATGGAGCTAAGACCATATGCTATCTCCATTCTATCTTGTTTCCTTTTGTCCTAATAATCTTTTTGTAGAGCTTGAACCTCCTGAGCATGCTTCTCTTCAGCTTCCTTCATCAAGGCCTTCTGCTTTAATTAAGTTGATGAAACACCTCTTCCATGAAAATTTAATCGAGACTTTTTCTTGTTATCAGAACCATTAATAGTTGAAATCACACTTTCAACCTCCTCCTCTGAATCTAATTTCTCAAGTTCAGTCTATATTTTAAAAGATAAAGGACAAAAATTAATATTGACAAAATTAAATGCAAAAAAATTAACATGAAATGACAATGAATCTTACCATCAATTTGTCCCTTAGGTCACCAGGCTTTCGCTTTGTTAGCTTCTCCTTGCGTGTTGCTATGAACATTTGAGCTAAACTAGGATTTTTTGTTGTTTTATTATCCTTTTTCTATACAAGAGTAATGAGTGTCAATCATTTTAATGCAGAAATAAAACCAATAATAAAAGTGATGAGAAATGTAAACAAGCAAACAAACAAACTCACCCACTTATATCGAACCCTAGCAAAACTCTTTGGTCATGAAGTATGCATAATGTTCTTTTCCTTTCCAACTAACCAATTTGCTTTATTTTGCATACATCGTTCCTGACAAATTAATACGGTGAACTAATGAATAACATTTTTCTTAAGACAAGAAATACACATTTGCTATAAAAACAGGGAAATATAAGAGACTTGTATAAATGTAATACCTCATATTTGACATCATTCCAAATCTTTAACAAGTCTTGGAACATATTTTTTGGGACTAGTTTTGGTCGTTTGATCATCCTTGTTTTATCATTGTCATATTTATGAAAGTGTACTCTTTTTAAATAACATTTGTACCTTCTCCAAGCAGCACCAATGGTTTGCAAAACCCATTTTTTTCCCTCAATTGGGACAATAAAATGTTTCTACAACAATACAAAAAAAGTTATACTAAAGTGATCATATTGGCACTGTTAAACAACTCACTGCCAATCAATTAATCTTAATCACAAATCAGGAACATAAGAAAACAACTCACTGAAAGTCTAGAACCTATTCTAGCACTTACAAAACAAGTCACTGATCTTAAAAAGTAGCAGGCAGCCAAGCAGAACACCATGTAGGCAGATCGACAACAATAATGACAGTTGGGGTTCATTCTTTTTACATAACATATGCCAATCAAGAAAGTTTAACATGACACTCTGACATGATCCAGAAACCATATAGGACAAGTTAAGCAATTATAAAACATTTCTACCATATTTATTTAATTGAATAAGTAACTCACCAAGACATAATCCCAAAGTTCTTCTTTCTTCTCGTTCCTTAGTATGGGCCAATTCTTGACAGTCAGTGGTAGGATATTTGCTTTTCGAGCTATTGTTCCTAAGAAGCTAATGAACTCATTGCATGTACTGTCATCCGGACCAACAGGTTGTCCATGCTCATTCAAGGTAACGTTCTTCTTCGCTGCGTCCATGGACTTTGTAGCACATAGTGGGTCCTCTTCTAGGCTTATCCTTTTCAGCTAACATGAGCAAAGAAATTCAAATGTTAAAAAAATGTCTTATCAAGCATGTAGGTAAAGAATTTTAGTTACAAATACAAACGATAGATTGCCATTTTCTTTATCATTCTTGTCATGATTTAAGTGTTCAACTTCTAATCCGAGCATTTCAACTAGTTCTCTTGTGGTTGAATAATGCTGATGTAATGTATGATTAGGGGTAGATGAGCCACCATGTGAAGAAGCCAAATCAACATTTCGCCGACGTTTTGCCATCACTGCTTTTCGAGTCAGAGCCTTCATTTTACGAATCTGAAATTGGGAACAAACATGGAAAAAAAAAGACAGACAATACTCTAAAATATGTATGTACAAACATTATACAAAAAAAGTTTCACACTTCATAACTCTTGTTAAATTGATAAGCAATTAATTGATCATAGACCACACATTCATAAGGGCATTTATAAAAAATTAAACATTAATGTCGAACTAAGCATGTGCTTCAAGTAGCCTTGAGAATTGTGTTCTTTACTGTTTCAGACACCATATTGACATAAGAGGTCAAATTTGAGCTAATCTTTAGGTATATGAGCATACAAGAAAAATATCACCAAACAGATGGGCCACCAAACCTCAAGCCCAAACCTCTATTGCAATATCAGAGAAGAGGAAAACCACAGCAGCACAAGGGAACAAATTTAATTAATTTTTGAAGGACAAAGGGTAGGGGAAGAGGGGAGTCTGCAGGAAGGGGGAACAACACTCACTAGTGGAGCAGAAACTTGGAGCAGCATATATCAGAGTAGATAGAGATAAACAAAATGAATTAAGGCGGCCTATTTTGTGTTGGACAAAAGCCTTGTATATATAAGAATGTTTTTGCATTGTCAAGAATTCTGTGAGAAGACTATTGTATTGGATATTTGGAGCTTTGTATCCTAAAGATACTTTGGGCAGTAGTAACCTAAAGTTACTGAACTATCAATATATTTCAATCCATTGGCTATCGAATCTTTGTTCTTGCTGATTATTCTTGTTTTGTATGTGCTTTCTATTGAGTTAGTTTAAGAGTGTGTGACTGTTGAGTCTCACAGAAAATGTATATGTGCATGACAAAGACTAGGCTATTAGCACAATGCTTACGCAATTTCACACTTTTGCAAATGATATGACAAACCATCCAAGTTTATTTGGGATTAAGGTAATCACTGATGAATGTAATCAAAATCAGAACATCACAATAAAAAACATACATTACATTATTACAGTACAGCTCAATCATGAATCATTCAATCTAAATTGAAACTTGTAGTTTAACTGCTTACAGCGCAGAGCAGAATTTGTGTTAAGTTCTAGAGAAGTATTTGGCAGTAGATTGCAGAACAAGTGTACAGTCGGCAAGGCAAGGGGGCAGCAACTCATGACAATAGAGCAGTAGAATTAAAGTTTCAACAGCCGCAAAGCAATAGGCAACAACAACATTATAAAGCAACAGCAGCACACCAAGACATTTTTCTTACTACTTTCTAAATCTGTAGAGAACTGGACAAATTTTCAATCAATACATGTTCATAGTTGATGGCAAATCAGAACATTCAAACATCTATTCCTAGTTGCATATATACTTGCATGAGATAATAGAGTTCCATTCTCAATTTAAAACCTATATTTTAAATTTTAAACCCACATATGACATATATATAGCAGCACAACACATCATCTTGATGCATACAGAATTACATGAGTAAGGAATAGAGACATGTTTAATTATAAATGTACAGCTTAGAAAAAACTACCTTCCATTGAATAGCATTGGACTTGTCTTTACTTTTAGACTGTGGAATGGGTAACTCTTCATCGGTGGAATCAAGCTCATGCTCCATATCTTGGTTAGGGCCTATAGAGCTCATCGTCTCCCAAAACCTTTTTCTTTTTATTCTTACTTTGATTGCCTCTATTATTTTGAACTTGCGCCATCAGTGACTTAGCCTGTTCCTTCAAACCTAATTCTTCCATTCTTGCAATATTTTTTCTAATTGTTTCCATTCTCAGCCTCTCATATTCTGACATTCTTGGTTCATCAGTTTGATGCTCATCACCAGAACCTCTTATAGCTCCAAACTTAGTGGATTTTTTCTTTGTCATACTTGTAGCTAATTAATTTTGAAAATGAATCCAATTATACAGAATAAAAAAAAAAGAATTATATATATATATATATATATATATATATATATATATATACACGCATTCATAAAGCAAGCTTGCACAAATAAAGAGTAAGAATTATACAACCAAACAATAGCTATATATAAGCACTCATAAAGCAAACGCTCCATTAAATTTTCATTCTAAATTCAATTATATATCTAGGTTTTTTAATATCAAATTTGATATACTGGTATCCCTTTCTATCATAAACTAAGCATATG
This sequence comes from Chenopodium quinoa, assembly GCF_001683475.1. Classification (NCBI taxonomy): domain Eukaryota; kingdom Viridiplantae; phylum Streptophyta; class Magnoliopsida; order Caryophyllales; family Amaranthaceae; genus Chenopodium; species Chenopodium quinoa. The sequence continues at coordinate 2,704,608 of NW_018743032.1, forward strand.
TGACATGCCGACATCGTTTACTAATAAAAATGTTGGACAGAAACATAGGAGAGGTGGGAAAATTAGTGCAGATGCATATAACCCACACATAGTGTAAGCAACCCCACTAGCTACCATTAGTGAATTCGTTTGTAAGTTAATTCGACCTAGGACAAATATCTTAGCATCTGTCAGCAATTACTCAGTTCAGTAACAACTAGACATCAGAGAATAAATTGACAGTCCTCAATATGCTTTAATTTTTAAATCTTTTCTAGTTAAAAATCTTCTGCTCAAGTTACAAAACAAGTAAGGATAACCATCTGTTTAATAATCTAGCTGATTTCACAAAAGGGTTAGCATGATTGAAAGCTTAACAACTAACCTCTATTAACTTAAATTTTAGTGGCAAATTCTGTTCGGTACGTTTTTTAGACTAAAGTAGAACAAACAAAATATAATTGATTTCTATAGTGAACAAATCAGCATATATCTCAGAACCCAAGACTCCAGGACCTTATATGTACTAATTATTGATGTATGAATTGAAGTTAAGATCACATTGGAGCTTGGTCAAATTGGCAACTGTAAGATTTCTGGACCGCCTAATAAACAACCTGGACTGTGCATCAGATTGAGAAAGGTGAGGTTTTGCAATGTTCAGAGAGCAGGTTCAGGTACTATAAGTTTCTAGATAGTAAAATTCACAAAGATTGATCAAAATTGGACTAAAATAAATGGCCTGAATTTTTGGATTGCCCTTCATAGCTGCTAGTGTAGTGAATGTGGCCATTGGAAAGTAAGAAGAGAGATGATCAATGATAAACTAAGGGGATGACAGCCTAATCACACGAACACCGCCTAAGACACCCGAAAAAATGGCCTCGTTAGCTTTCGAGGGTGTCAGCAAAACACCCTAAAAAACGCTCTAAAACTCACACCCGTTATCTGATGTCATGCATCTACTCATATTAACAAGTGCAAATGTCCATGTCAATCACTAAGCAGCAACAGAAATACAGAGCTATTTGTAAATCATAACCATTAAAATCATCTTAACCCATAATCATATTAAATTACAAAAATAAGACAACCCAAAATATATTACATCTAAAAATCAAATCCAACATCAAATTAACCAGTTATAAATGCCAAATTCACTTCAGAGATTAAAAGGGCAACGATGACTTACATGAAATTAAGAATACAACAACGATTTCGCCGGCATCAAACCCAACTAGCCAACCATAAATCCAAAGAAAGCAGTGTGACTAGAGAGCAAAGCAACTAGTTAATTACGAATTGAAATAGATACTCTATACTCTTAATTAACTCTCACCTAAGTGGAAAGAAAGGAGGTGAGTAAGTAGAGTAACCGATTGGGGGATATGATGATTTTAAGACGATGAGTGTGTTGTATAATGAGATCAACAACTGAAAAGTGGAGTAACTGCTTATTCATGATCAAAAAAATTTGGAGCCGAAAATTATTTACAATTTCGCGGGTTTGGAGAAGAATATGGAGTTGAGGAGTTGAGGCGTTGAGGAAGAGTTGAGGTGTTGAGGAAATGAGGGTGGAGTGACCTGTTGAGGATGATGGGGTTTGGTTTTTTTTTTTTTTTTTTTTTTTTATTTATTTTTAACTTATTTTCTATTTTGAGAACTAAATGTGGACTACTAGATAATGGTTCTTCTTTTTGGAATAAACTAGGGGATCTTACTTGGGTGGGATTACAAATATCTTAAGGAAACAAAGTTGTAATCTATTATTGGATTATGACGAAGAAATTATTGGATTAAAAAATATGATGAATTAATTAAAATGGGTATTGGTAGCAACTTGCTAGTTTCTGGATGGTAATCTAATAATAACAATAATAATATATTAAATCAAACTATTTATTTTAATTGTTTCAAAAAAAAAAAAACTATTTATTTTAACGAATAAAAAATAGCTAGGTGTACAATAAATATTGTATATCCGTATTAATATTTTCCTAAATGATTACTAGTTACGGTCTGTTCTCATACGATTATTTCCAGTTCAGTTCAGCTCTAATAAATTCAGTTCAGCTCCTAATTTCATTCTCTTATAAAATATTCATTTCAATTTAGTTCAGTTCAACTCTAATAAGTTCAGTTCAGTCAATGAGAACAAACTCTAAATTTTTTTTTAAAAAAAAAAACGGGTGTACAATATTACTCCTAATATATACACACAAACATTTTTTTTTAAAAAAAACCGGGTGTACAATAATTATTGTACATCCATTATAAAGATAGCCTAAAGTGATCAGAAGTTACCCCTATAATGAATAAAAGTTACCACAATATGCATAAAAGTAACCCAATAAAGAAAAGGTTTGTAAGTAAAAGCAACTATAATATCCTTATAAAACTTATTTCAATTCATTGGCTATTTACATTAAAAATTGGCAAAAAGTTACCCTACTAAACTATTTTACGTGTTCTAAATCATGGTTAATTATTTTATCTAAGCTTATGTGAGATTATTTTTTGTAAAATAAATGGAATAAAGGTGAACATAATAGAGTCTTGTTTGTAATAATATTTGACTTTATACAAATGTAATATTGAATCGAAATCAACAAAAATGTAATCAAGGAGACCAAAGTCAACTGATACGAAATAGACCCACTCAAACTCGTTTAAACCTAAGCTAATACTCCAATTTGACCATTAACTAATACAAAATTGATGGCTTTTTCCAAATTTGACATGGACCCGATAGTTATTGTCTCGACTCAAAATTGATCAGATCCAAACCGAGGTGGGTCAAAAGGGTAACCTTGACCATTATGACAATCTTTTTAACACAATTGTGAAAGTCAAGTTACTATATAGAGTAAAAAGAAACAAAGTTACGTAGTGAGTTTTACCATTAAGTTTTATACAAATGTGAAATTCAATCAAATTAATTGTTTTAATATGTTAACAAGTTATATAAAAATGTGAAAGTCAAATAGTTTTATACTTTTATTCTATTTTGAGTAAGTTTCATACCGTTAATTTATCAGTGTCTTCACTTGCTTTATCATGCATTCTCTCTCATCTCCTTAATATGTGTGCTTAAATTGAACGTGTCAAATTAATAGAAACGGAAAATGTATGTAATTACACATTAACGAGTATAATAGCTTTTTGACGAACCATAGATTATAATCTAAATTGATAAATAAGTTACTCATTAGTAATAATTAAGTCTTGTTTTTTCAATAATAATAATAATAATTAAGTCTAAAATCTAAGGGTTTGTTTTGATTGACTGAACTGAGCTGAACCGAACTGAACTAAATTTATTGAAGCTGAACTGAACAGAACCGAACTGAACTGAACTGAATGAAACTTATTAGAACTGAACTGAACTAAAAATAATGTGAAGAGAACAGGCCCTAAGTTTATTATGAGCTAGTGTATAATAATTTTGTTAAAAAATGAGTATGTTATAATGATATAGTATCACTTATTCATATTATTATTCATATTATTATTATTATTATTATTATTATTATTATTATTATTATTATTATTATTATTATTATTATTATATTGTTGTTATTATTATTATTACATCACTAATCATTGAAGAAAAAAATCACAAAGTTAACTAACCCCCAACTAATTCGTTAGAGACTTAGTTCTTCCTTCAAAGTAGAACAAACAGAACCAAATTCAACTAATTCTTCCCACAAAATAAAAAACCCCAACTAATTTTTCCCACAAAATCTAACAAACAAAACCAAATTGCCCCTATGTTATTCCAACTCTCAGAATTTCGCTCATCTATTCCTAATAGATTAACCCCAAAATAGCATCAAATTTGATTTTGATTTCGATTAAATTAATACTCTGTATCAACTTTTAATTTGTTGGTGTAGATTGAAGAGAGTAAAGAATTAAATATAGATAGTTTGTTGCCATCTTCTAATAATATCTTGGTGCAACCTGAAAATAGCAGCGGGTGAGTATGAAAAACCATAAGAAACTAGTCTTATTTTAATAATCTATTATTTAGTTTTATTTTGCATTATTGTTATTTTGGTAATATATTTGTGGTTGTGATTTGTACGAGTTTTGTAGAATACATCAATGTGATTTGATAAGCTTACGAATGTTGGAGGAGATATTAAGAATTTCTTAGCTGCCAGACAGCCGCAGCAGCAGGCAGTCAGAGCCGTTAGTAGCTGGCAGCCTGCATCTAGAAGCCTGCAGCTATCAGCCACTAGTAGGAAGCAGCAAGCCGACAGCCACTAGATGCAGCTAGCCGCCACAAGCAGGAAGTCACCAGCGGGCGTGCAGTCGCAGACTGTAGTCAGGAACAACAACTTAGGTAAAAATATACTGAATTCTTGGTTTTTTTTTTTTCTTTTTGAAACAATTCTTGGGTTTTTGTTATTGCAAAGTATTTGTTAAATTGGACTTTAGAATAAGAATTAGTTTGACAAAATTTACTTTGAGTGAAATCATGTTGGTAACTAAAATTAGATAATTGCAACTTTGTAAGTATTATTATTCTCACTAGATATATGGTATATATCTCAAGTAGACACAAATATTAAAAGATCTTGGGGATTTTGTGAGTTAACTGATATTTTTACAAAATCCATGTCTGATTTTGGAATTTTTGGGTATATATCCCTTATGCTAGATAGCAGTGAGTTTTTATAACTGTTGTCCTATGACATGCGCTTGAAACAGGTGATGAAATTCTTCTGGACAACTTACAAACTCGCTGAAATTCTTTTTTCTTTGTTGGAAATGCTGATTTTCTCTGCTGAATCTTTGCAAGGATATTGTTTTTTGTTCTTGAAAATCTTGCTATTTTGCAGAAATGTTGAATTTTCTACTGAAAACCTTGAATTTTTCCGCTGACAGTTTCTGACTTTTTTGCTGAAGAATTTGATTTCTCAGGCAAAAATTTCGAATTTTTCAACTGAAAATTCTGTCTCTTTCCCACTTTGTTGTACTCTGAGTATTTCTCCTTTGATAACCAAAGGCTTGTAAGTGTTGCTAATTCTTCAGGCAACCTTGAGGAGCTTTAAGATTCTTGTTCTGATTTCTTCCACTTGAAGTCTTACTTGCTTCGTTGTGAACTTGTTGATAAATTGAATTGTTGCTCTTTCTCGAGATATCTTATTATCCTTTTTCAAATGACCTTTTGCTCTTTTAAATTCAATTTCTTGACTAAAAATGGCTCTTGATTCAAGATAATTCCTTGACGTGATTGCAATCTTGCCTCTACTAGGCTGCTACAGCAACTGTTGTTAGATGTTCTGTACTGAGCTCAATGCCTCCTCAATTGACGATTTGTTGCATGGAGGAGCTTGACTTTGAACTTTTTTCACAGAATATTGTCAGACAGCTCTTTGCACTTTCATCTATCCTCTCCATGCTCAACATTGTATGTAATTTAGGCATAAGAGCCGCTATGAGCATCCTGCAAATTTTAGTTAGCAAACTTTGAGTAGCTGAGCTATATTCTTGCCTGATGGGCTCATAAAATTCTGCAATTTACAGTTCTAAGGCAGTCTGATGCTTTGGATCTGTAGAGATGATACACCTCAAGTAGGAAATATTGCTTGAGTAACTACCTTGAACCTGTCTACCCCCGAGCTGCAATGTGCTTGCTGTGTGCTTGCTGATACACGCTATAAAGAAGCTCCATAAGGCACTTTTTGAAGGTCTAGCAACATTTTTCAAACCTTGTGGTCTGAAATTGATCTTGCTTTCCTATCCTCACAATGCTAACCAGACGATTGAGTAGCTTGAATTACTAGACCGCTTGAAAGTTTTCTTGCAGATTCTCTGCGATCTCATTGTATTCATAATGACTCGTCATAGAACTTGTATCATCTAAACTTATGCTTAGGAGGATTCTCAAGAAACTCATGAGTAGCTGGAGGTAAGAAGTGCCTACTTATGCCCTGCTGCTACCTATTTAGAGGAATTCAAATTACAATAATTCAGAGTTTAGAATCTTACAGGTTTAAAATCATACTGTTTTTTTTATTTTGTATTTTTTAACTCAAAAGTTAGGATTTGTTTACAGTTTAGATGAATTTAAATTACAGTAATTCTTCATTACTTAATCTTTAAACTAGATATGCATGCTCTTCACTCCCTTTTTAGACATATAACTCACTATGTTGCTCCAGGTCTCAACTAAAGACACCGATATGGCAAACATGCTGTTGAACTATGTGCCCGTCTATGCAATGATACCGGTAAGCCTGCATTAATCAGCATTCAGCACAAGTATTTCCTTAATTAAGTCACATAACAAATTCAAGCAGCAATTCAATGACTAATTTATTTACTTGTTTTGTGGCCTGCATACATTAATCAGCAATTCAGTAAGCCTGCATTAAACAACAATTCAGTAAGCCTGCATTAATCAGCATTCAGCACAAGCATTTCCTTAATTAAGTCACATAAAAAATTATTGTAAGGGCCTATTTTCTGTAGTTATGCTTCTTGTATCTTGCTACTTGACCATATATTTACAGTGGATGTTTTACATTGAAGCTTTCTTCATCTGTTGTAGGCATATGAGAAATTTGAAGTCTAGGAAATACGGCTCCTTAATCAAGGCCATTTACAGATTCACTACGGCCAAAATTATTGTAAGTCTTTTATATGTAAATTGTTTGTTCTATTATCGTTTTACTTGTTAAAACATTCAGAAACTAAAAAGGGCTACCCTGTTCTGTGTAATGATAAGTAGATAAGCAAAAATAATTTTTTCTATCCCGTCAAAGCGTTCTGCTATTCATAACTTGAAAAATTATTGATGGTTGTTATAATGTGTGAAGGCTTGAGATTAAACATTTTCTCTATCAGCAAGACTTTCAATATTCAACCATTTGGCTGATTGAATGTTCAGATTTTGAGAATAGACTAGTTGTGCTTTACTTCACATGCTATAAGGTGTTGTTTATGATTTTCTTGGCATTTGTCTTTTACTCTTTTCTCAGGTACATAGCATATAATGATTTACACCAGAAGTGCTACTGAGTCAGATAAAAGGTGAAGCATTTCAAACATGCCAGAACACTATATGGATGTATGAGTAGGCTTAACACTATACCACAACATTCTTATGGGGAGGGAGAACCTTAAATACATGAATTGTTATCTCCTCCCACAACCCCCAAAATAAGAAAGATGGTTCCCGTTTGTAGGGAGGCGATCATTTTGTACTTCTTAAAGTTCTTGTTAGTTTGGCACAAGGTTGTAAATTGATTGAAATTGATTTGTTTATGAACGTGGACGACCATGAGAAGGCTCATCTTGAACTATAATTTATGAACATAGACTTGTTATTGCAATAGTTTATCATGATGGAAATCATTGCAATAGTTTCTTGTTATAGAAACTTTTTATCAGTCATACCAGTCCAAATCTTGTTCAAGCAACAAATTGTCTGCACCTCTCCCTCTCTAATTGCAAACCATTCCTGCTAGAAGCAGAATTTGATTCTTGTTTAACAAAACAAATTCAATTGGAACATTACTTGCCTACAATTACAATTTGATTTTCAAAAAAATTGAATTCTTTGAAGATATACAAGGACAACAACCATGTCCCTTCCAATTACAATGTTGCAACTTAGTTAGTTAAGCTGAGATTGCAACGCAACAAAATTAGTATTGGACGACTAGTGAAATATACTTCGTACAACAGCTATAAGAAAGGTGCATCCATGAAATGGTTGCAACATGTCATACGCAGCATCCTCAATACTCTATTTCCAAAATGCCATCTATAAGACCAAACTCCATTGCCTGCACAAGGAAGGAAGGAATATAAACAAAGGACTCAATCTTGCCGATAAGCCAAAGAAAGGCACGTATGAAGACTTTTGTTATAATAACAAAATCAGCATATCAACAAACACACATAAGATCCGTCCCTGCAAAAAATATTTTAGGTAATGGAACATTAAAGAAAAGGCTTATGGATTTTTCACCTCCGAAATCACGAGTTATGACCTAAAAAATCCAATGTGAGTTCAAACCAAAATTTTGTCGATATCAATGTATACTGTGAAGATAATGCAAAATGGATAGCATGATCCCATTTATTAAGCACTTTTTTCTGCCAAACTGGTGCGAGGGAAGGATGAAGCAACTTTTATAAATTTTGTGAAATATATTTACTAAATTTTGTGAAATCCATTTACTAAAGGAATTCCAGAATCTGAGATGATGGACAAAAATTGCAAGTAAATGTTATAAATAGCTTAAAAAAAACAAAATTCAGTGCCAAAATTTGCATATAAAGATTTAATTTTTTTATATAAAGACTGCTAGCCTTTTGTAATTTATTTGTACTGTATAACTACCATCAATTCTACTCGTATGAAAATAGTAACTTTTACATATGTGTTGTATTTTCTACATTGATTTAGCTTAAAAAATGCTGTTGTGAAATGTGAAATCCACCAACCACAATTACCGGTGCTAAATTATTTGTTGTCATACACACCTTTATGAATAGATAATAATTTGTTCTTATTGACAATAATCTATTTATTATTATTTTTAAACGAATGTTCTAAATAATAACCTATCTTATGTTAGACAATGAAAATACATGAAACAATCTTGTCTTAGATACCTTGAAAAAGCGTTTTTAAAATTATTACATAAGCAACAATTTTATTGTTGTTATCTTTCTTGGCAACATTTTAAATAATTGTTGTCTTTTGTAAAATAAATAACTACATTTTACATATTGTTGTCTTACATAATCTAAAGCAACACTTTTCAAACCGTTGCATTGTCATATACTACAAATTGTTCAAGATCAAGGTAACAAACAAGTATTGTTGCCTTTTACTACAAAAGGCAACGTTTGTCATTTTGTTGCAATTTTGTCTGTTGCCTATTCTCATTTTTTTTGTAGTGTGTGAAGGGACGACTTGGAAGTAAGAAAGCGCCCCCTAAAGATCGTATTGGTCCGAGATCACAAGGAATTGAGTTTAAGACTCCTATCATGCCTAAGAAGTAGAGTTGGGTAAAAGGAAAGGGTAATGAAAAGATGGTTTATAGGGAGAAGCAACCTAAGAAATATGAAAGAGGTGAGAGTTCTACTAGGGGTGTGACGGTTCGAACTACTAAGGATGTACTAATGGTGAAGGCCGACATAGTTGAGAGGAAGAAAGAAATTCCTAAGACGAAGAAGGATTAGATCAATATTGCTTTGCTTTTATGATTTAAGGTTTTAAAAGGCATATGATGCCAATAGTTGTAGCAACATTTATTTCATTAATAATAGCATATTTATTTTTGCCTTAATTAAAACTTACAATGACTTTTTCTCACTTTCTCTTTTTTTTTATTATTATTATATCCGAGTCAAGAAGTCGGACGCAATGGGAGAATAATAAACGTTGAACAAAAATAATCGCAAAACGAAAAAAATACAGTATTCCACCAAAAAAAAAGATTGTCGTGTCACGGTAAATGTTGCCGTGTCACGGTGCTATTACCGCGTCGTGGTAGTTCCAGTCGTAGCGCGTTGCTTGCTGCTATGCGGTTTTCTCGTTTTTTGTGATATTCTGCTACCTTATGTGCTTCACTTTTGCCGACGAAGAAAGGATTTTGATTTTTAAAGTGGTCGGGCCCTCTTGAGGGGTTGCCTACGTATCCTTAGAGAGGAATCAGGCCAAATGTAGCTCTATTGGGTCTTGAACCCATGCAATTAAGCATAAATGTTCTTGAGTTGATCCAAATAGGTTAAACTGTAAAAACCGTTGTCGTCCATGTCTATTAGTTGTGTCGCTCCGCCAGATAGGATTGATTTGACAATGTACGGGCCTGACCAGTTTGGTCTAAATTTTCCTCTTGGATCCAACATGTTTTTGCGAAGTGCTTTAAGTACCAAATCTCCTTCTTTGATATTCCTACTCTTGACTTTTTTATTGAAGTGTCGTGCCATATGCTTTTGGTAGGTTTGGACATGATGCAAAGCTGCCAAACGTTTTTCATCAAGTAAGATTAGTTAGTCATATCTGGCTCTAATCTAGTCGACTTCATCTAGTTGGCTTTCTAACACAATCCATAGAGAAGGGATATCTAGCTCGATTGGTTGTACAACTTCAACTCCATAGACTAAAGAGAAGGGAATGCCCCTGTCGATTTACGAACGAAAGTTCGATAACCCCAAAGAGTAAAATGTAGCTTGTTTGGCCAATATTTGTAACTTTCAGTCATCTTTTCGATGATGGTCTTTACATTCTTGTTAGCTGATTCTACCTCACCATTTGTTTGTGGCCTGTAGGGCGATGATCTGTGATGTTTGGCGTGGTATTTCTTTAATAGTTCTGCGCACTCGGCTTGGAAATGCGTCCCATTATCACTGATCATTTCATGAGGCACACCATAGTGGCATATAATGTTTTTCTCAATGAATTGAGCTACATGTTTTGCTGTGAGCTTAGCATATGAAGTAGCTTCGACCCATTAGTGAAGTAGTCGATTGCTACAAGGATGAACTCATGTCCCCCTTGTCCTGGTGGTGTTATCTTCCTAATGATGTCGATTCCTCAAGTAGAGAAAGGCCTTGGAGAAGTGTATGTATAGAGAAGTGATGGTGGAATATGTTGCAAATTTGCTAACGTACTCGTGAAAATCTCTCTCCATGGTAGTCCAATAGTAACCTTGTCGTTGAATCTTCTTGACTAACATCTTTGTATTCATATGCATTCCACATATTCTGGCACGAAGGTTTTCCATGGTTTTGTGTGCTTCTTTCTTAGCTATGCACAACAAGTTTCTTACTAGTGCGGTCCTCTTGTGGAGTTAAGGATATCTGTGTACCAGGGCTCTTCATCCTCTTCTTGTGAGTCTTGTTCATCATCAAGTGCATGAACATAAGCCGGCTCATATCTTCGTTCTATGGTCAATGGAATTCTGACTGCCTCTCTTGGAATCTGGACCATCGAAGCCAAATTATCTAGCGCATCAGGGAACTGATTTTCTTCTCTAGGCAAGTAAATGTATTCCACTTCATCTAGTTGCTCCGTGAGAGTTTCCAGATAAGCTTGATACGTAGCGAGACTTTCACTTCTTACTTTCCATCTTTTAGAGATTTGGTTGATGATTAGTGAAGAGTCACCATAAATTCTCAGCTTCTTGATTCCCAAGGCAACAACTGTTTCTAATCCCAAGATGCATGCTTCGTACTCTGCAGCATTGTTGGTGACATCAAAATTGAGCTTCATGTAAATTGGGATGTGCTCTTCATTGGGTGATACAAGTCCTACACCACAACCTTTTTGGTTTGAAGCTCCATCGAAATAAAGCGTCCAACTATCATCCTTGGTCATGAGTAGATCTTCATCAGGGAAATCGTACTCTTCTTCTGCCGTCTCAGGTTCTTCTAATGGGAAATCTGCTAAGAATTCAGAAACTGCGAAACCCTTTGATGGCCTTTTGTGGCATGAACCTCAAGTCAAACTCGGCAAGGTTGACTATCCACCTTGACAATCTGTCGTTGAGAATTGCTTTCTCAAACAAGTACTTGAGAGGATCTATCTTTGACATGACATGTACAGTATGAGTGAGCATGTAATGTCTTAGTTTCTTTACGGCCCACACGAGTGTGAGGCACAACTTTTTGAGCGGTGTATAGCGGATCTCGTAGCCTTGAAGCTTCTTGCTTAGGTAATAGATTGCATTATCTTTTCTCTCGATCTCTTGTGCTAGCGCTGTCCCCATCGTTTCTTTTGTGACCGTAATGTAGAGTCGAAGAGGAAAGTCAGGTATTGCTGGTGCTTGCACGGGTGGATTTTCCAGGTACGCTTTGATCTTGTCAAAAGCTTTTTAGCATTCATCATCCCACGTGACCGGAATGTTCTTCTTGAACTTTTTAAATATAGGTTCACATACCGCAGTAAGTTTGGATATGAAACTGCTTATATATAACCTTCCAATGAAACCTCGAATCTCCTTCTCAGTCTTGGGTGGTGGCATGGACTAGATCGCCTTGAATTTTGTGGGATCTATTTCAATTCTTCGAGAACTAATCACATAGCCAAGGAGCTTGCCTGATGTAACTCCAAATGCACACTTTGCTGGATTCAATCTCATGTTGTACTTGCAAAGTCGTTTAAAGAACTTGCGGAGTGCAGTGATGTGGCCTGGTAGATCCTTTGATTTGACGATCATATCATCAACATAGACCTCCACTTCTTTATGCATCATGTCATTTAATAATGTTGTTGCTGCTCTTTGGTAGGTTGCACCCACGTTTTTCAACCTGAATGGGATTACCATATAGCAATGTGTACCCCATTGTGTGATGAATGTGGTTTTCTCCATGTCTTCCTCGACCATCAATACTTGATTATATCTGGCATACCCATCCATGAAGGAGAGGAGTGCATGGTTTACTGTGTTGTCAACCAGAATGTCGATGTGAGGTAGAGGGAACCCATCTTTTGGGCTTTCTTTGTTGAGATCCTTGTAATTAACACACATTCTGACTCTCCCATCTTTCTTGGGGGCTGGAACCACATTAGCTATCCATTATGGATATTTAGACACCTTGATGAAGCCTGCAGCTAGTTGTTTCCTGATCTCTTCTTTGATTTTGAGAGCCACATCAGGTTTCATGCGGCGTAGCTTTTGTTTGACTGGCTTCATACCTGGGATGAGTAGTATTGTATGTTGAGCTATGTCCCTATCAATACCTGGCATATCTTGGTATGACCAAGCAAATACATAAAAAAATTCACTAAGCAAGTTAATTAGCTCTTTGCGTTCGTCAAGACTTAGTGTTAATCCAATTTAAACCTTTCTAAGAGTAGTGTCATTGGAAATATTAATTGTTTCTGTATCTTCAATTATTGCAGTTTTATTATCATATTCATCCATTGATTTTATTATCTCTTTGTCATTTTCATCATTAGCAAAGCAATATTGATCAGGGTTAAGGGAATGGCGTGCATCGTAAGTAAATGTACTCATTCATTGAATTCATTAAGCATTACATCAAAGAGGGCAAGGTCAGTTGCGACCTCACCGGAATTATTTGGGATAGATGGAGGAGACTCGACACTAGGAGAAACTATAGAAAGGGACTTAATAATAGATAGGGGTTTAGCCTTAGATCCTTCAGGCTCACAAACAGACTCAGACTCGGACTCGAACGATTCAGATTCATCAAACATAGGGCCCTCGCCAGTAGTGATTCCAGTTTCTCTCACTTGGCGTAGTGATCTTCACAGTCTTACGCCAACCCTTCAAAACACCTTCAGCTGGGACAATGAGCTCAGAGGGCTCAAAAATCTTGTTTGACATGACAGCTTGAATGAGCGCATAGTTATTATTGTCAATGCGCTTGGGTTCATTCTTTTCGAGCCCAAAGAAAAGATTAATAGTTATATCACCAGGGCCTGGACTAGTTGATTCCCCAGCTGTTGGGAATATATCACCTTCATCAATGAAGTCACAGTCCATGAAAACCTTGAATCCTGGCTCACGCCTCCCATTGTAGATGAGAGGTCCAGGAAATTCATAGCATGGAAAGTCCTCCCTTTCCTTAATGTACTGAACATTGAGAGTGAGGGGATAGGGATCCATAGGCATCTCTGTATCCATAGCACGAGTTGTGTTGCGAGCAACCATCTTGAGCACAACTTGCTTCATGTCTTCTTTTTCTGGCTTGAATCCCAAGCCAAAGGTGTCTTTCTTGGGTGCACCAGGATAGCTCCAAAGTTCAGCCATTTTCTTCTTGATGCCAAGGGTCATTCCAGGGAAATGCCCTTGTTTCTTCGTGATTGCATTTATATTGACATTTGAATAAGGATCGAAGTCGAGATGACATTTCTCTTCCTCCTTGATCATGAGAACATCTTCCAAAGAAAAGCCCCAAAGATCCTCATCTTCATCATCGTGTTCAACATGGACAATGGGGGTTTCGATGACTTGGATACGCATAGGAGAGGCATCAATGGTGATTGGAATCCCTCCAACTATAACTTTGACTTTCTGGTGCAGCGATGAAGGGATCGCCTTTAACTCATGAAGCCAAGGGCGCCCTAACAATAGATTGAAAGAAGCCTTAATGTCTACCACTTTAAACTTGGTACGACGTTTAATGGCTCCAGTAGTAATGTTCAACTCAATAATTCCCACAGCTTAACGACGGGTATTATCATAATTAAGCACGAATTCCTTGAGTGGAGGGAATCAATTCTTCATCTTTTATGCCAAGCTTCTTCGCAGTGCGAAGCGGGCATACATTGATTGCTGAGCCATTATCAACTAGGCTCATAGGGACATTCATTTTCCTGCATACTACAGTAAGGTGTAGGGCCTTATTATGTTGATCCCCCTCTGGGGGCAAATCCTTATCGGAAAATGAAATCAGATTGTTGGTACTTGGTAATTCAGTAGTAAGGAAGCTAACTAGCCCTTGAGGAGTCATGTCACTATCAACTCCTATTTTCACGAGAGCATTCATCACAGCCTTTCGATGCTCATGCGAGGTAGCCAAAAGTTTCCATACATTCATTTCCAGCTTAGTCTTTTGAAGTTGCTTAATCACATCGTGCTTTGAGGGTCGATGGGATCAACTACTGGTTGTGCTTGTGATGGTGGTGGAGGCGGACTAGGTTGTTGCGACCTTCCATTTCTAGTGAGGACCTTGACCTCGAGATCACCCTAAACATCTTCACTAACTACATAATTGACAGCTCCAAGAGGTGGACAGGCCATGTCTTTGATAGACGTCTTCATCGTCACTATCCCAAATTCCATTAACTACTTCATAGCATGGTATAAAAATAATTTCTGGAAGTGTTTCATCCACAGATTGAATGAGTAGCAACGGATCAAAGGAGACTTCATCTCCTATGATAGTTAAAGCATCAGAAAGGGGACCTGTTTGAATAATGGGCTTCTTGGTCCCTGGAAGGACAGGATGTTGATTGACATCAATTAGGTCTTGAATTGCATTTTTTAACTTCCAGCATTGTTCGGTGGTATGACCCTTACCTTGGTGAAACTTGTAATGAGCATTGGGGTCATAACTAGCACTTCTATTCTCAGGTCTGGGTTCTGGAAATGGCCTAATAGGCATGATCAACCCTTGACTGTGCAGGTGATTGAAAGCAGTATCATAATTCATTCCCAAAGGTGTATAAACCCTTCTTTTCCTTTGGAATTTTTGTGTAGGAGCATTAAGAGCCAACACGTCATTGATATTAATGTGGTTTGTAGCATTGTTGAGCTTGGAAGACGAAGAAGAAGGATTGTCGTTCTTCTTGTTTTTCCAAGTGTTATTGTTATTGTTACTACCACCAGCAAACTTGATCTATTCATCTTCGATCTCATTGCCCACATTGTACACAGCTTCAAAGGTGTTCAAAGGCAAGAACCTAAGATGTTGCTTGTACTTGTGAGTCAGGTTCTGGATGAAGAGGCGAACTATCTCTCTTTCGTTGGGAGGATCCACCAAGAGTGCAACTATTTCCCTCCACCTGTTCAGATAAGCGGTGAAGCCTTCATTCTCTTTCTGTGTGAAAATGGAGGGTTCACGTTCAAGTTCTAGCTTAGATATTAAACTTGTAATGATTCATGAAGCTCTCGATTCTTATTGTGAAAAGTATTCCTGCAATCTCAAAGGCATGCAAAAAAAGATTCAATTTGCTCCAAACTATTATTAGGCTAAATTGGTTGAATGTTAATGCAACACATAATTCTAATTATTAGTGATCACTTCAATTAACACCAAGGTTAAAAAGGAACCTAAACCGATCGTCCAAATTATCTTATTAGGCGTTAAATTCAATTACATATTCCCTTTAACATGAAATAGGGTGATCATAAAATCATCATTAACATTGGAAGCAATTCAACAATAATAACGATTAGTACATGAAAAACATAATAAAAATCGTTAGAAAAATAATAGGAACAAAGGGAACATGATTCCTTACTTTGATTGCGTTTGCTTGCAACTATAAAACAATAAATGTGTTAGTAAGTTCAAGGAAAATAATAACAATAATGGAAATCAAATTAAATTAAAGTTGTTGATTTGAGGCCAAACCCTCAAACAGTTCTACCTTTCACGCCTTGGTTTAAGTGTGGAACTTCGGGTAAAGTGCGGACTCTGAGGTGTGCTTAGGGTATGTATGGTGGAAGAATAGGGTAGGCTAGTGTTTAGGCTAGAGCATAAGAGAGAGAAGAGAGAATGATTTGGTGCCTTGAAATTGAGAAATCAGTCTCGTATTTATAGAGGAAATGAACAGGGTGATGCACAAAACCCTAAAAATAAAATGCGTCGCGGAGGGTACCCTAGAAATTGTCGCGTCACGACAGGATTTGCCGTGACACGGCATAGTTTGCCGTGACACGACAGGATTTGCCGTTGTGCAGCATTTTTGCCGTGACACGACAAATCTATTTTCCAGATTTCCGTCCAAATTCATTTTAACCCTATTTCTTAATCATTAAGTAGGTGATATTTAAGCGTCGTTTCAGCTGTTCCGGGTTTATTTCAGGTTTAGGGTTTTGTTATTTTAATAATCGAGTTCAACACGAAATGAATTAAAAAGGGTTTGTGCTGAAATGAGCGTTGGACTAAGTTTGCATAAATGTTTGAACTGATGTGTTGACTGATTTGCAGGCTTATGTTTGATTGAATGTGGACTTTTAAGCACTCCCGAGGTTAAATACTCGTCCCGACCAATAATGGCGTTGAAAGGTTGTTAATCATCGGGTTTGGTTTTGAGGAGACATTTTTAGATGTTTACAGGGGCTTAATTCTAAATGATTAGATTCCAATACCTTCTCAATTGTTGTGTGAGATCAAATATGTGCAACCTCAATCATCACTATACCAACAACCAATTAATATTTTGACAAGCGTGTATAAATCAAAGTGAAAAGAAGAGTTAGTATGGAATGGAGTACACACCCTCGGTCTTTGGCACCGAAGACCACGTCGGCAATGAGTATAAATGAGAATCACAAAAAAAATTCCTTGTATTTTGTGTAGTTGGCTACTCAGCTTCAGAAGACTGCTTCTTCTACTCCTTCCTAACTCTTACTCACAGAAAATGGACCCTTCAACAACAACACCTTTCTTCATTCTTCCTTCAAACTAACAAGCAAAATTATCCCTTAATTTCCTCTTAAACCCTTTCATACTGCAGAATAGCTCCTCTTCTCTCAGTTTGCTGACAAGTTCTTTTCTTCCCTCTTTTTTCTCTCTATTTATTGGGTCAAATTTCTGCTTCTTCAACCCCTTTTAATTTCCTTGTTTTTCTCACCAAAATTAATACCCTTTTTTTCACCAAAGTCAAAATCTTTTTTGGGTATAAAGAAAATTCTGAGGAACAATTGTAAAAACTTCCCCTGTTTTTTCCTCTGTTTTCCCCTGTTTTTTTTTTTTTTAGATTGAATTTTATAATGATGGGTGTTCAAAAGTTGTATTTTCATAAATCCCAATTCATTTTTCTATTCAGGAAAATGATTTTATTAATTAGGATTTTATGGGTATCTTTCTTTACTCTATTTGGTATGACAAGGAAATGTATTTTTAGGTAATTTTCTTGTGTTTTGTTTTACATGATTGATTACAAATTTAATTTTATGATAATTTTAATTTTAATTTTTTTGGTTGCAGATTTATAACTCAGAAAAAGGATTCCAATATTAAGTTGATTCAACCACAAGAAGAACATCAAACTAATGAAAAAATTGAGGTGGAAAGTATAATTGAGGAGGAATCAGAGCCAGTTCTCAGGTTTCGTTTTCCAACTTTTAAAGAATTTCTTCAAAATAATGATGTTAATAATAATGATGCTCAATCTACAAGTTACTCAAAATTATGTGAAAATCTAGATGAAAATCATCATGTTGAGTCTAAAGATGATTGTGTGAAATCTGAAATCGATACGACTGTGAAAGCTTCCCATGAATTCTTACATGTTGAAGAGATTTCTAAGCGCGGAATTGGTTCAGAATGTGAGGTTTTTGGGAGTGAGAAAAATGGGATTATATTTGATGAATTTCTTCATGTAGCAAATGTTATTGAGGATAATTTAAATGTAATGAAAATTGAAAATGGCGAAGAATTGTGTGGAATTTGGAATGATTCAATGATTAAGGTAAATGTTGCGAAAAATGTCAATGAGGTTCCTAGTGATGCTAAGTCCTTGGTGAATAATTCGACGAATGATGAAGATATCATGAAAAATGGTAGTGAGATTCCTAGTGATGCTAAGTCCTTGGTGAATGGTTCGATGAATATTGAAGATATCATGAGAAATGGCTGTCATCTTCCTAGTGATGATGAGTCTATAGTATCGGATTTGGACCTAGATTCATTGGCTCCGAGCAGTGAGTCCAGCTTTAGGAGTTCGTTTATTGATTCTTTTAGTGATGGATTCTTGTCTGATATTGATTTCGAGAGGGCATTTGAGGTTGATACTTCAATGGAATTTGGTTGGAATGAGGTTAATTTAACTAAGGAAGCCTTAGAAAAAGAAGACTTAGAGTTTCAAAATTTGAGCAAAGGGTATGAAGCTGATGATTTCGATGATGAGGATGATGATATACTAGATGAGCTCAAGAAGTTAGAGTCCAATTTTGAAGGTGATGATAATGGTGATTCCAACAAAGAACATGAAGCAAACATGGAAACTGAACCCGAAAAGAAACAAGATGAAGAAAAACAAAGTTCAGGAGAACAATTATCTTCAGATTCTGATGAGCAAAATGGGCTTGAAACACAATGGGAGCACCAAGATTTAGTAGAACAGTTAAAAATGGAGATTAAGAAAGTTCGAGCTATAGGGCTTCCAACTATCTTAGAAGAGTCTGAGTCTCCGAAAATAATGGATGATTTGAAGCCGTGGAAGATTGAAGGAAAGTATAAATTAGGCGGTACATTGGATGAATTAAACAAGTTTTACAAGAGCTACAAAGAAAGGATGAGGAAATTGGATATCCTCAACTATCAAAAGATGTATGCAATTGGTAAGTTAGTATATTATTTGTTTGTTAATAAGTATTACTTGTTAAATACCACTTTCAATTTTTTATATACTTCCTTTCAATTTTTTATATACTTTCACCAACACAAGCATGAATTTAAGCATTTTTTAAGGTTGCCCCTTCGAATACTAAGCCTTTCTTAGTGCCTCTATTTTGGTGTTTTTCGAACTTACAGACAAAGAAAATGGTTTTTTTTAAGAAGGAAACTCTGTAGATATCATTTTCCTAGTGTTTGTGAAACATTACCATATGTGATCAAGAAACTGATTGAATGTCACACTTTACCTTATTTAATATTACTTAAATATGAAGTTTTAGTTGATTAAGCAAGTTGAATTGTCCTACTGAGTATGCAATACACCTGAAATGTTACGATGTATTTGAATGTGAAGAATATTTGGGTGATGTGGAAAATCTATCCATCTATGAAAGTCCACCAACCTATTGTTGTCATCTCATTTCTTGCCTGAGTTGAATTTTGCTAGAAAAGTGATGCTTATGTATCTTTCATGGTTTATATCATATTCGGAAATAGTTGCATTAGCTGTGTATCTCTGTATAGATGCTTGATTTCGACATGAAACCTACTGCATATGAATTCAACTTGATTGAGAAAATCTATCTGGTAGATGTGTTCAGTCAGTGCTAAGCCTATAATATACTTGTACTTGTATATAACTTACTTTATCTTATCAACTTTTTGGGAAAAGTTTGATAAAAGTACATAATCATAATTCCAATTATAGCTTCCTTTTCAAACAACAATTGAATGATTACTAAAAGTCCCTTGGACCACATATTTTAATTATCTTAATGGAAAATACCAGGATTTCTTCGGCTGAAAGACCCACTTAAATCAATTTCGAAGAACAGAATTTCAACCCCGGCATTAGCAACAATTGTTTCCCTTGATTGCTGGCCTTGTAAGCCGAAATTATCAACAGAAATTAACCAACCAGTTATGAAGAAATTCAGCAGAGAACTGGAGAGCGACTTGGAGATGGTGTATGTAGGACAGATGTGCCTGTCATGGGAGTTCCTTCGATGGCAGTATGGTAAGGCATTGGATTTATGGGACACCGATCCACATGGTATACACCGGTACAATGAAGTTGCAGATAAGTTTCAGACATTCCAAGTTCTCCTGACAAGATTCTTAGAGGATGAGCGATTTCAAGGTCCAAGGGTGCAAAATTATGTCAAGAATCGATGTGTTCAACAAAATCTTCTTCAAGTTCCTCTCATTCGAGGTCAGACCGGCCTCTTTCTTGAATGTAGCTCATAAAGCAACAGTACTAAAACCAATTCCTAATCGAAAACAAGTTAATAAACATGTCTAACAGGATATAGAACAAGACTAATTCCAACTTCAATATGACTGATGAATTGCCAACTTTGTTTTATATTGACTAGTTGATACACTGAAATGACTTTTGCAATTGGCTATTTGCAGATGATAATGCAAGGGATAGAAAGAAAGAAAAAAAATTCGTCAGCAGCAAAGATGCCATTACAAGTTTACAGCTTGTAGAGGTCATTGAGGATTCAATTCGTGTATTATGGCGGTTTATCAGATCTGATAAAGACACGACCTACATAGGTCTGTTGAAATGTCGAAGAAACTCCAATGCTGAACTCCAAAACCCAGCAGATGCCAGTCTCTTAGATCAAATTCAATCCAGTCTACAAAAGGTTGTGTCAACATTTTAGCTGTACCGAATTTAATTATTAACGCTGTTTAGTTGCCTGTTCTAAATGTTTGTCGTTGAACTTGGATTATAATTGCAGAAAGAAAAGAAGCTCAAAGATCTAGTAAGGAGCGGGAAGTGTGTACTGAAAAAAATCCAAAAGCATCAACAGGAAGAAGGTTCAGACAATGTTTTATATTTCTTTTCGCAGGTTGATTTGAGACTCATTTCAAGGGTATTGAACATGCCAAGAATAACTACAGAGCAATTAGTTTGGTGCAGCGATAAGCTTAACAACATTCGCTTGGTTGACAGAAAATTGCACGTAGATACCTCAGTAGTTTTGCTGTTTCCTAGTTAATTGGTAAAAATAAGGATGTTGCCGAGTTTTAGATATATAGTGATTTTTGTATAGTTAGAATGTGAATAAAAAGAGGTTTTTTTTAGTATACCTTTGGAATACAGAATATGAATAAAAGAGTTGATAGGAAATTAGGTAAAAGATGTACAATTTTTTGCATCTTTGCATAATTGCATGCAGAAATTTTGGAATGCATGATAGATTGTATAAGACTTGATAATGTACATCAAATTCCAAATAATAATGCTCTGGTTGATCCTGTAACCGTACTGATTTTGTATTTTCCCTTAAGGATGTGTTAGAAGGCTTTGTAAGGTAATATGCATAAACGTACAAAATCTTACACCAGGTGCACCCAAGGGTATTTCTAGGTTCATTTGATCAATTTTACTCCATTTAATTTGTACTCCGTAAAATTGAACAAAATTGATCAAATGAGCAAAAATATAAAACAAAATAATATTATAGATTAAAAAATAAAAACACCATCTGGTGCAACTGGCTCTAGGTACACTTAGGTGTAAGATGGATGTTCTTGCAAGAAATGGGTCTGGAGTTGCGACACAAACATTTATACTACTGTTTAGGGCATTTTAAAATTGCAAAATCGATTGCGTAAGTTTTCAATACCAAATATACATAATGGGGATGCTCAGCCATCTTGTCCAGATATTCAAAATCCTCATTCAGCAAATTGGACATTATTTGTGTACAAGGAATAATCTGCAAGCCCCTTTGTATTCCCTGCAGGTTTGCCGCCTTCAGACTTGAACGTATTGAATATGAGTCCCTGCAGGTTTGCCGAGCAGGAAATTTCTCCGAGTATTAATGTCCAAAATGTGCCTTGGTGTATATTACCCTGCCCTGTGCTCCTTCCAATACATGACATCAAGAAATTTTCTACATAACATTTGAAAGAGAGGGATAAAGGCAGTTCAGTTGATTCTAAAAATGTTCATACTCCACTTTCAATTATACGTTGCATACAGAACTGTCATTTTGGACTTTCACTTGCCGGAAGGGGTCAAATGATATTACTGTGTTGATCAAGAGGTGATTCTGCTCTAGAGCAAGAGGTTTTTATCATTCCACATAGTCTACTTAATACGAATATCTCTTCGTTAACATGCATAGAGAGTGCTGCAAGTGCTTTGCCAGAAAATAGAAAAGAGTGTATACTTAAAAATGTTACAGGAGCAGTGGCCAGGAAGAAAAACAAAAGGAGCTAATGAACTATGAAACTAAAGAGCTGCCTCCACAGCTATTTACTAGGATGAGAAAATAGCTGAGAAATAAACTTTTGAGCTTGTATTATATTGTTCCTAACTAACTAAATATGTTTTAAATTCTTGAAAGCATATATATATGGTATCTTTTCTTTTGGAACAATGCTCGACAATAAGAGACCTAATGCTACACGGTGCTGGTTGAAGCAGGATAGTGTCTTACAGCAGTTATTGTGAAGTAGCTTCTATGGGAGGGTAGAAAAACAATTTGTATAGAGTGATTTTTATTAGTAATATTATGGCTCTATAAGCATTCAATGGCTTACTGCAATCAGTATGGACTAAGAACATTTTGTATTTGACAGGGAAAACCATGTTTTATAGTGGTGCTCAGTTGAAGATATGCATGTATTGAATTGCTTGGTTGAAATTCCACCGGTAGTTGAAAGACATGAAATAGCTTTGTCTAGAAAAAATCTGGAAAGATTATTCCGAAGATAAAATGAGTTGATGTATGAGATCAGAGATCGTGAACCAGATACTGCTTATGTTGCTTCAGAAAATCAGAACTTTTATAAAACTTTTCCTTGTATTTTTGTAGTAAGAGACAGTGTCAAGAATTACTCCTATTGTAGATTTCTGACGATAACACAGTGTTGACTACAGGAGAAAATTTTACAGCCAGCATTGCTTTGATTGCAGCATGTTTTAAACATAATTTGATTACAGCATAATATAAGAGGTATGATAACTGATACCACAACTTTGAGACAGCCAAATTTGTTCATCTTTGACTATACCCGCCAATTATTTTTTACAATGAACACCATACTTATGACACTAAAATAATTTTTTGTCCAAGGATGAAGGAGAAGCACCATCATGATAATTCAGGAGAGTGTTGAAGTAATAACAAGACTATGTGGAGGATTTAACCCGTTTATCAAATCTTAAAATAGTTTTTCGTTAGTGTTAAGGATTCTGACATGGTAGAATGTATTTTAAAAGTCATGCCTGAATGTAGATTTATACTTAATAGTTAATATTCAAGAGGTTTTACACATTAACACCAACATCAATCAACAGAAACTTATATCATTTCCCTTTCTGGACACAAATTTTACAGCTCAAAATTGAGACTCGAGAGACTCATAGAAAACTGGTGACAAGAAAGGTAGAACTTTTGCATATGAATTAACAACAAAAAATTTAACTTTTAACTAAAGAACTAAACTGCACTCTAAAAACTACTTCCTCCTACAGCTGATCTAACTTAAGCGCCTAGAAAAAGCTATAAAAAACTAGCTAGATCTCCTACATTCAAATCCATCTCTATTCTACCTATAGCATTTGTTTGAGGAATAACTTGTCGACAACTCACTAGGACAAGGAGCCGAGTCCCATGATAAAGTACCGGAGTTTGAGACAGAAGACGGCAAACTGAAAGGAAAACCAATTGATCTGATGCCGTTCCACTGCTGATTTTGGCTCTTCCTGAACCCTAACTGATCTTCTGCTTCAACAATATTCTGTGATAAACCCATAGGAAGACCATTAAAAAGCTGCTGTGACCCACCAAAGTCTATAATATCTGTGATTTTACCAACTTCTGAGGTGAAAGCAGGGGTGAGGTTCAGGAACATGGCAGAAACTTCACCTGATGGGAAGATCAAGTTATTTGGGAGGTCTGCAAAGGAGGTTGGGATCACGGACACTTTAGAGACCATTGGATTAGTAATCGGCTTGTATTGATCAAGGGTGGAGAAACTAACAGGGGATGAAGTAGTATTCTGTAGGTTACTGTTGTTACAGGCTTGTATGGATGAATTCGCTCCTTCAGTTGTGCATGATATATTATCTGGACTAAAGTGAGAGCCTATGAGATTCGAAGCTTGATTGAACATATCACATGCTGCAGTAGTTTCTGTTAAAGGGGATACCCAAGAGTGTGTAATAGCTCTTTGCGCCATGGTGTTTGTCTTCTTGAATATACGACAGATTGCCCATGCATCCTGCAAGTCACAGAAAATATTACAAACTTTAGGGTCACCCTTCATGAAATATTATTACTTATGTTAGGATGGGTGACCTCCTAGGAAGTCCTTATGCTGGTTCATGTAGTGGACCCCACTTAAGGGATTAAGGCGTTCAAGCAGATAAAGATGTTCAGTTCATCTTCTGTTATAAGGAAAATTAATAACCTGTAATAGAAAACTAACAAAGTCTTTTTCATCATGCAAGAAGAAATACAAGAAAGAAAAAGACAGGAGATTTACATTAGCAGGAAAACTTCTGTCAAAAAGCTTCTTAGGCGGGGCAGAGTCATGCAGAGAAGGTAACCGGAACTCATGCATCATCCAGTCAGTCTTCATCCCTTTAGCAGCTCTTCCTCTGTAGAACACAAGAGACTTCTTCAAGCCTATGCACTTAGCACCATCAGAGGAATATATCGGCCTGTCAGTCCCAGTCGCCTTCCAAAAACCAGCACAGGTTACCCTATTAGGCCTCGAACTGTTTCTGTATTTCCGGTCTCTTGGACAGTAGAAATACCACTCTTTTTCTCCAGTAGACGCCAACTCTGATAAGACGAACATACATATATTTATATGCATACATGGTTAGTCTGTGAAAATCGAAAAACAAGCTAAAATCATAATAAATTTCAAGATAGTCTGGCTTTTACTTACTAGGAAGATCCCAAGGATCGTATTTGTAGATGTCAACTTGCTTAATAAGCTCAATAGGTAAAGATTGCTGAAGTATCTTTCTTTTGAGGTAGAACGCAACAAGCTCTTCATCAGTTGGGTGAAACCGAAAACCCGGCAAAATAACATCATCAACCTTATCAACCTCATGTTTCTCCTCCATTTTCTCTCCTCAGTTGTGCTTAGTATAAAAATATGATCAGAAACTCAAAGACAGAAAAGTGGTTTTAACCAGAAATAGCATTGTTTGGAAGAGCTAAAGTGAAGCAATAAGTAGAAATTATTACAAAAACTGTTCAACTCTTAGAACTGCACAACTTTGTGGAAAGATTAGTGTGTCGTACGATTTACACACCATTCAAAGCCATTGAAATGGTTGCTGGAAGGGGCTCTGAATGCGAAGCCTCGGCCGCGGTTTGTGGTTAAGTCTTCACTGAAAACTGTGTTTATGTGTTACTTACGACAACGCACGAGGAAGAGAGTTTAGTTACACTCAACTCATGTGAAATAGAGTTTAAATAAGCTAGCTCTACTGAAGCAGGAGCACTATTTCTTCAGTTTGCTGGTTTCTGTTATCAGCAATTATTTATATTTTCAAGAGTAAATTTACTCCTCCGTTTTTAAATATTTGGTGCACTTTTTATTTTCGGCAGTTTTTAAATATTTGTTCTATTTCCTTATTTGGAAAGCTCTTACAACATTTAATTCATTTTTCGCTACTAATGAACCCAACATAAATCATATTTTATTAATTTCACATTCTCTCTCTTCCGATTCTCTCAACTACTTTTGCTTTTTACAATTTTTTTATTTTTTAAGCTACTCCACTACCTTCATATTTTATTATTTTCTCTAATTTTTCCTAAAACTCCGCACATAGAAAAATAATGAAAAAGTATTTAAAAACGGATGGAGTACCTATTTAAAACCACCCGAATCAATTGAGTTGAACCCATTATTATTTGGACCCGAAAGTTATACGTATTATTTTGTTTTGACTAGACATTTTTTTTAAGTGACAAGGGAGTGAATGTTACTTTGTAGTTGGAAAATCCAGAATAATATAATTCGTAGTAAGATATAACAGAATGACCTTCACTAAGTCATACCTCGTCACAATAGCTGGACACACCTAAAAGCAAGAAAAATGGGCTATGACCCTTTTTTTTAGCTTGTGAGTAGAGAAGAGGGATCAACACAGCAAATTTTATTATTATTATTATTATTTTATTTAAAAAACAGACAAAGTCATACAACCTATAAAAAATTAGTGGGAAGTCGAGATACAATGTGGGCCCCCACTCCTCTAGCTATAACAAATTCTATCCTAGTAAATATATGAGCAGCAGAACGTGCCCCAATGTCTTGTGTCGTCGAGAACTTCTGAACCGGCTTCAACAATGCAAAAGCCTCCTTCTCTAATTCCCTATGTGAAGAAAAGAGAAGGGAATGAAACCATATCCAATCGCCTGACAACTAGATTCGTACTTAACCCGCTTCCGATGAGCCGCATCAGCCACAACCCGCCCAAGAACAAAGTCAGATAGCCCCGACTGTGTCAAATGAGAAGACCCTGTCAAGTCAACACAGACATTGCGACCACGATCCAGGAATAAAGTAACACATCTGCAGGTCTGAGGGCCCCGTCGTTCCCTCCAAACAACTCAATGTCAACCTCCTTTCTCGCTGAAATCTCATATCGATAACAAACACAAACAAGGGTATCCCGAAAAACATTATGCCGATGCTTATTACCCACCATACCAGCACACGACACCGCGTGATCACCGAAAATATCCCCATAAAATACCCTTGAACAAGCAGAATATGGCGTCGAAACATTGAACAATGGATCACCCAACCGGTAGCACAACACACATCGGTAAGTTTTTGCGTTCATCGTCTGACCCAACCCTGAAATAGGAACCGCCCGAAGTTAAGCAGAGGTGTGATCTCCCTGCTGCGATTTCCACAATGCTGATTGTCGAGGAGATAAAGAAAAGGTGGATTCTGCAGAAGCGGTAACCTTTGTCAAAAATATATCTATCAATTTCTTCATGAGTTTAGGGGCAGCGACCTCACTAAGATTACTGAAAATGTCAAACTCCACCGTTCGATTAAACAGACTCAATGCATTCTCAAAGGCTCGACCAAGACCAACAATGTCAGCATGTCGCAGAAGCTTTGTCTGCAACCCAGCACACTGTAATCGAGAAGCAAGAAAAACATAATGACGAACATCACGTGCGGAATAAACACCAAACCCTCCAAATGCAAATGGTAAGGTGGCAAGCCGACACTGCTAATCGTCAAACCCAAGTCCCGAAGCAGTAACAATACACTCCAAGCTAGGAAGATTGAAAAGCCCCGTCAAATGTGCGCTGAGCCGCCTC
The DNA here is from genome assembly GCF_001683475.1 of Chenopodium quinoa. Classification (NCBI taxonomy): domain Eukaryota; kingdom Viridiplantae; phylum Streptophyta; class Magnoliopsida; order Caryophyllales; family Amaranthaceae; genus Chenopodium; species Chenopodium quinoa. The sequence goes on from NW_018743032.1 coordinate 2,731,997, forward strand.
ATTATTATTATTATTATTATTATTATTATTATTATTATTATTATTATTATTATTATTATTATTATTATTATTATTATTATCATCATCATCAGCAGCATCAGCCTATGTTGTTCATTTGTTACTTAGTGATGATAGAAGAAAAAGAATAATGCTCGATCAAGAAAAAAAATATATTAGCTAAGTTCTGATGATCTTTAATAATCAGCAAATTGATTTTTAAGTCAAACTAATATCACTAGACCCAGATAATTATATATGGCTGATTTAAATAAGTTAGGATCGAACAAGATGCTCGCCAACTAGACTAATTAAAATTAGGAAAATGTGAGCAAGTTGTGAAATTTTCAATTCAAATTGCTTTGACATATCTTTTTCTAGCCTCATAAGAAAAATAAAACCAATATTTTTTTTTTTTGTTAGAATTTTTCTTATTGGGGAAACAAGGTTGAATTAATGACAATTATTTGTTAATTATAGGAATGCAAAGGATTCAGTGCAATTTCCATAAAGACCCTTTCCCTTTGAAAACAGTAATTAATCATATAATAATTCGTTTAGGCTTAGGGATTCCTTGATCCAAAATTTCTATTCCATTCTTTAGAAAGCTTCTATTCCTCTTTCATTCCTTTTTCCCAGATTGTTTTTAAGTTTGACTTGTCAGAGAAAAATAACTTACTTATTACGGGGACTTCTATCTTATTTTTATTGGATTTGTTAAATTATTGGTGGCATTGATTATATAATTAAACCAATTAATAATTAATTTCCTACCTCTATTTCAGGGCTTTCCAAAATTTGGTAGTATTGTTGTCCTTTATTACCTTAAAAATATAGGTGCTCATTTTTTTTCCCTTGTGTACAAGGACTTGTAAAGGCAATATCATATTGTTCATATACTCCGCATTATATTTGATTTCATGTCTTCCCAGTCTAAAGTTTCAACTAAGAATGTGGTTTATGTATCTGGGGTACGGTGATATCCAAGGCATGCGATCGAATTCCTTCGAAATCATTGTTTTTAAGGCATCTTTATACTTATTAAGAGTAAATAATAAGATCTTATATAGATAAGGTCTAATAAGTTCAGATAAGATAAGAAAGATTCAGATAATTGAAAATAAGGTAAATAGATTACACCTCAAATTTAGAATTTCAAACAATATAGAAAAGTATGTGGTAGGACTTTCAATCAATGAACTAAATTTAGTGAGAAAATGTTCAAGCATGTACCTTGATCGATTTCCTAATATATTTTTTCTTACCTTTTTAAAAAATAATACTCGTATAAAATGATCCATAAAACTGAAAAATAATGACCATCTAAGCCCCAAATAAATGCAAATTAATTTAAACCTTTATCTTTGTTTAGAATTAAAAATTTTAAGGCATCCCCTATATTTATGGCCTTCTTATGGGGAAATGTTTTGGACCATCAAGGCGGAGTTTAGTTACAAAAAAATTTGAAGTTTTAAACTTGATTAGAGTACCAAATCTAATTGTCTTGTGTAGATTGAATGTTAAATGGGATTAAACAAAAAACATAATTTGCATGATGAAAGAGATTGGTGATTTCAGAATTCAAAATTCATGTTTTTGGTAAGAAGAGCAGTTGAACTAATTAGTTGACTATTGATGTACGAATGTTTCAACCAATATTGTACAAAGATGTTCAAGTGTTTGGCACTCCATTACTCTTATGCTAAGAAATTAGGTCTTTCAAAACTTGTCTGAAAATGAAATAATATAACCTAATTTTGAAACTGACTCGACTTGACTTGTAAATTTAATATGATAAAATTTTATTTATTAACTTTACTTAAAATATAGACATATTTCACCAAAGTAAAATTGAAATGAATAAAATCAAACTTGATTGGAAGGATTTGTTCGATCACTAAATTTATAAATATAAAAACTTAGGCTTGAGATCCTCAATAACTTCAACTTAGTTCCATTAAGTTTAGACAAGGCTTACACATGTTCAATGTATAAGAATTAATAAATAATTGAATAAGCACAACCTAATCTCAAAAGGTTCATATCTTAAATTTAGATAATTCAATTTTCATGTTTATAAAATGTAACTCCAGTTCAAACTACGTACTTTTTTCATAAGTGACATCACTAATCAATGCCCCCATCAAATAAGGTAATGAAAATTAGGGGGGGGGGGGGACCTCAATCTTAGGGGTATTACCTTAACAATTCGTTTTGTATGCAATGAATTAAGAAAAAAGAAGTTATTACGTGAGGCTTGTATCACCAACAGTTTCGTGAGGTAAGCCTCAAAACAACAAGCCCAACTTATAGATGATATCATAGAACAAATAGAGTATATCATTCAACGTATAGATGATATCATCCAAACAATGGATGATATCATAAACACAATAGATGATATCATAAAATCACTAAGGATATCATCCAGCCTAGAGATGATATCATCCAAGCAATGGATGATATCATAGACACAATAGATGATATCATCTAGTTGATAGATGATATCATGGAACCAATAGAGGATAGCATCCAGACAATGGGTTTCAACATAATAAATGATATCATTCAGCCTACAGATGATATCATCTAGACAACGGATGATATCATAGACACAATAGATGATATCATCCAGCCTATAGTTGATATCATCCAGACAATAGATGATATCATAGAAACAATTAATCATGTCATCCAAACAATTAATCATATCATCCAAACAATGAATGATATAGTAGGGAATTTTTCAACTCACCATTAAGCTCTACTGTGGTTCATGCTTTTAGGCATGGCGGCGTTCCAAGGAAAAGAAGCTAGAGATAAAGAGTCACCAACAAGTTTTAGGAACTTGTAAACCGTTCACGGGTGTGAAGGTTACACTCCATTCACGATCACGGAGATCGCTAACTCCATAGTGGTTCAGAAGCATGATTGGATGTTCAGGGATGATGGTATGAATCCAACCTAAAAGAGATTGAACCCGTCCTAAATAGGCCTCTAATCAATTCTTATGATATTCATGTGCGCTTTTCGATCAACATACATACATCAAGCTAACCCTAAACCTGTTTAATCTACGTTGGTTGATTATTAATGCACAATCAAATCTATTATTGGTGATCACTTGAATTAAAATCATATTGAACCTAAATCAAATTATTAATTATCTTATTAGGCGTGAATTCAAGTACAAATTCCCTTTAAACCTGAAAAAGGGGGCGTGATCAAGCAATAACAATAAATCAAGAATAATCAAGCAACATATGATCAATACAACAATCATCATCATCACAACATCATCAAAATATTGTTAATAGTAAGATACTAAGCATGATACTAAACGGATTAATAACAATTCCTAGCATGTCACTAATAATCAAATCAAAGCATTATCCTAAACATGAGACTAGAAATCATAATAAAACATCCTAAACATAATTCCTACTCCAAAATCAAATGACAGTAAAAAGGTAATTGAATTACTCACTTTGATGCCTTAACCTTCTTGCTATTAAAACAATACGCACGTTTGTAAACTTCAAGAAAGTTAAATCAATCAAGTAAATAAATCAAATATGAATTGAAACATAGATTTGGGATCAAGCCCTCAGAACTATCAACCTTTCACATCGAGGTCGAAGGCAACATTGAGAATGGCTTGAAGTATTCGAATCTCGTGAATGAAGAACTGTGACTGATTTGGGAGAATATCAAGGATGTGTTTAGGCTAAGAACATGGATGATTGATAAGGATTGATGATGATTATAGCTAATTGTAGCTTATGATTGATGGTTCTAGCTGATTTGAAAACAGGGAAAACGACCTCTATTTATAAGGAAAAAAAAAAGAGTCTAACGATCAGAAACAGATTAGAATTTGAATCGGAACAAAACAGGTTTCATCGCGGGGCGATAGACCTATCGTGGCGTGACAGTGCCATCGCGGCACGCCAGGTTCCATCGCGGCGCGTTGGTGCTATCGCGGTGCGATGGTTCTGCAATTTTGCAGTTTTTGTTTTTATCATAACTTTTGATCTAGAAATCGGAATAAGATATAAGAAAATTAAAAATTAAAAAAAAAACGTTGGAAAGCTCTGGAAGTCTACTTTCCAACCCAATTAGAATCAAATTGATATCTTTTGTAGAATTTGAGATATGATTGCAATTCGCAATAGTGGAATAGTGTCAGTTTTGGATAGAGTTTGGTATTTTAATTAATCATATTTTTTTCGTTTCTAATTGAAATTGGGATTATGATATATCATTGGAAAGCTAATTTCAAGGGCTATCCAACCATCCAAGATTTGGATTAAATTATGAGGCACGAAAATCAGAATGGCTTGGTTTGGGCTCGGTTTAGTATTCTGGCCATAACTTATTCATTTTGAGTCAAATTTGGGCTTATAATATATCATTGGAAAGCTCTTTTTCAAGCTCCATCCAACTAAACAATAATTGCACCGGGATTTTGGACCAAAATAATCTGGTTTGGATGTTTCTATGATTTGGAAACGAAATGAATGATTGACACAAAATGAATGATTTTGGGTTTAAAGACATGAAATGAATGATTTTGGGTTTAAAGACCCGAAAAGAATGACTTTGGATTAAAAACATTTTAAGAAAGGTTAGGGGTATGGTCAAGGCTTAAGGAAACTTCACGAGACTTTTCAACTCTTTACCGAACTCGTTAATCAAAGATGTAAAAGATACTCATCACTGGATCTGGTTTTTGGGCAGACATATTCAGGTGTCTACAGATATCAACCAGCCATGACTACTAATATCATCTAAATAATTGATCATATTATCCAAATAATGAATAATATCATCCGATTTAGATACTTAAAGATATCATTCAAGTAATTGATCATATCCTCCAAACAATGAATGTTATCTTTCAAGACAAATATATGACAAAATAGGATCCAAAAATAACCATTAAATTAATTGGACAAAAAAATTCAATCAAGAAATTACACCAGCATTCTTCATTTTCACTTCAAAGCCAATTCAAATCATTCTTGAAAGAGAGAGAAAAAAAAAAAAAAAAAAGAGAGAGAGAGAGAGAAAACATTTCTGTAAGACCGCCTTACCATCATAAAGACCACTTTTGTGAGTCATTGTAGACATGTGATCCTATATGTATCCTATTTTCTCTCTTCTCTTAGCCTAACTACTTACAAGGTGGTCTTATGATGATAAGACGATCTTATTTAAAAATTTAAATAAACATAAATTATTTCCTTATTTATGTGTTAGATAAACAAATTTCACACATATTGTTCACATAGGATCCTTTGGAGACCCTTATTTATTTCCTCTTTTGAGGCTTAAAGGTTAAAACCTCCAATGACATTAGTGGTTCTAAATGAAAAGCTATTGGCGTAACAAAATCACAATACCATAAATTATTTTTATTCAAATATCTTTTAACATACATGCATACGCGATAACCTGCTTTCATCCATAACTTTTGTAAGCTACCCAATAATGAATATCGCTATTATCTTTATCAGTTTTAACAGTATAACTGTTGAACACTATCAATGTAAACGATCTTACATTTAATAAAACTTCTCATACTGATGAATTATATATATTTACAATATATAGACACATATATGCTAGTTTTATAGTTGCTTTTTAGGACTTTTTGTCGCTTCTTAGGTCGCAAGTGCATAAGTTGTCCATTTTGTGTTGTATTATGCTTCATTTGTTTTCTTAATGTTTGAGGTAGTTTTCATAACTATTTGGACGCTTTCGGATTAGTTTTGGAAGAATCAGACAATGAAAGGATGAAACGTCGCTGAATCGAGGTCGCTCAATGAAAGATATGTGTTTGTGGAAGCTTAGGTCGAGATTTATAAGCATGAGGAATGATTATAGAATCCTCAAGGGCCGCTATGCATCTTTCGGGAATGAATTGGAGTTAGAAACAAAATAAACGATGGTTTACAAAGTGGCAAAACTGACATTTTTTCATTCTTTTGATCATAAATTGAGTTCTAGAGATCAAATTGGATTGATTCAAGTTGCGTTAGAAACTAGACTTGAAGAGCTTTTCAACGGTAGTTCATACGCCTATATACAACTCATGAATCAGAAGTTACAAGCCTGTGGAGTTGACGTTACGCCCAACAACGAGTAAGCGAGAGCTCGCGAGCTAGCTCGCATATGCCAAAAGCAGTAGCAGCCCCGACCAGCGAGCGATAGCTCACTGCTTCCCAAGTCCATGAGCTAACGCAAGTATGCACCGTCATGGCTGCTCGTTAAGGCTTGGTTCCTGGGTCGGTTGGCCGTCTTCATCAAGCATCTTCGTGCCACGCCATCTTCTATCGTCCAATCGTTTGACAACTTATGTAATTTATATTTTCTTATTTCTTTTCTTTAATTATTTTAAGATGAGAATTTAGGGAATTATAAATACTTAAGGTGATTTATTTTCTCCTTACGGTTTTCTATTATTTTTATACATTCGGTTTTCTTTTCTCTCTAGCCATAGTTAGGGGTGTACACAAATTGGCTCAGACCTGAAAACCCCGACCTGAACTGGACCTGTTTGGATCGGAACCGGAACGGTTAAATCAGGCCCGGTCCCGGTCCTTAAGAACCCATGATTCCAGGTTTTAGGCCCGATCCGAGTAAAACTTGGAATTTTTGGGTCTGGATCTAAAACCGGTAACACTGCTTTTTTATTCAACAGGTCTATATAGGTCCATAAGCAGGTCTAAACAGGTCCATAAACAAGTCTATAAATAGGTCCAGCAGGTTTTTTATTTTATTTTTTTAAAAAAATCAAATTAATAATCAGGTCTATTCAGGTCTAAACCCGGACCGGACCTGATTTTTCAGGTTTGGACCGGAACCAGACCTGTTGATTCAGATCCGGTCTCTGATCCTTAAAAACCAATGATTCAGGTCCCGATCCATTCAGGTCCGGTCCGGTTTTGGACTGGTGTACAGCCTTAGCCGTAGTTTCTCTTGGGCAATTCCATGAATTCCTCCATGGATTGCTCTTGAGTTTGTTACATTAATTCTTAGAGTTATTTTATTTCTTTATTTTAATTATGCTTTCTTTATTAGATTTAGTATTAATAATTTATTTCATGCCAGAGTAGTTTATTTCTAGAGTTTGGGAATCCATGTTTATACAATGGATTTTGATTGACGTTATTGATATTTTGATTATTCATATCTCTAATTGATAGTGTTTTATTATCAATTTTGCAATCTAATCAATTGTCTGATTAATTATTGTTAATAAGAGTTTGAATCGAAAGATTGTACTTTTAGAGATTTACCTACAATTAGCAATTCTGATTATGTTAGCGACCGTACTACATATGTTGAATTGAGAGCGTTAAGACACGACCGTAGGCTTAGCAATTGCTCTAGAATTGATTGATTAATTGATATTTGATAGATTTAGAACTATAAACATGATGAACCATAACCGTAAGTCTTTTTATTAATTGTTTTATTCCTATTTTAATTTAGACTACTTTTCTATCCCAACTCGTGACATAGTTTAGTATCTCCAAATTCTTAGAGGTTAGATTAAATAGTCATCTCTCTGTGGATTCAACCCTACTTATCCGATTACATTGTTAGTTGGTTTTGTGAGGAATTTATTTTTGTCAGGTGTACGACAACCTATTACATACCGGTAATAGTTTTAAAACCAATGCAAAATAGAGATATATACTTGGTAGTTTTAGTACTACTATTGCACACAATACATTATACAAGAACATTGCTTAAACAAACAACTAATGTTTGCTACATAGTTGACAAAGTGAAACCATAAACTAATAATATAGGATGATCTTGGAGTCAGAGAAACTGAAAACAAACAAAAATAGTGTGGTAAACTTCAAAATATTGCAGAAATTAAAGCTCCTCGTTTAGACAAAAATTTTGTCAATTTGCAATCCTTGACCTTTGGATTAGCACCAAATCGTGCATAACCTTAGTCATTATCTTCAAACTAAAGTTTAATCTTCCTTCTTTCAGTGTATTAATTGATTAATTAAGTAAATTACTAACTCCAATATGTAGCAAATCCACATTAGAGTCATTAATCCAACTTACTCTCTCTAATCCACATTTCCACATTGGTGTCACTAGCTAAAAATAATTGATATTTTTATTACTCATGTCCCAAAGAACTTGTTTACTAAGAATATGCTGTCAACGATGTTAACTTAATTAGTGGAGTAGTAATTTGGTAGACATATATTGTGATGATTATTTGGGTATCAAAAACTTTGCATTTTTGTAATTTATTTTTATTATTATTCATGGACTCTTATCAATTGATTTTATTATTCAAATGTCTAGTAAGACACTCTTAAAGTACCAAAAAAAAATGATTTTTTTTTAAGGAACTAGAAAATAATATCTCGTTAAGTATTGGATAACCCTAAACAGGATGTTAATTAGGTGAATAATATGTAATTAAGTCAACAAAAATACCGAGTTGATATGCAACTTGCCACTTGATTACAAATTCGCCATCTGATTTGCAATTTTTGTTTCAATTTTTGTTTATTATGGAAATAAAATAAAGCTTAGCTTGCTCTAATAAAATTACTCCATTACGTATACTTTGTGAAGAAAAAATAAATTCCATTTTTCCTAAATTGAGTAAATTACTACTGAAAATTTTCAAATTTGGTAAGACACTTCCATTCTTATTTTCTGACTCATCCAATGGGATTATACAGTTTTTCATATCCCTCTTTTTAAGGCCCTTATCCGGTTAGGCGGTTAGCCCTGCTTGAAGGGTCATGAAATTGAAAAATTCCAAGTTTTTCAAATGGCAAAGTTGTAAATAAATACAACTTTTTTTTATTGTTTACCAGTATAACCGCTACTTGAAGTAATTATTTTACCCCTAAACCTGTATTTCAAATAGTGGTTATACCCAAGTAGTGGTTATGCCTGTAATATTACAATTTTAATCCTTCAATAAATGAACTTTGTTTCTCAAAATGAGAAACTGGAGCGGCCTCCATGGAATTTCTAACGACAAATTACTCAAATGTATGATTCATAAAAATTAATAATTACAATTTGCTACAATATGCAATAAGAAAGAAAACAGAGGAAGTATCAATAGATTCATATAATTTACATTATTCATAAGGTTTACAACTCAATCTAAACTCCCAATGCCATAAGGAAAAAAAAAAAAAAAAAAAGAAAAAAAAAAAGGAATATATTTACTAATTCAAGAGTTTGTTTCCTCCAATTTAAGTGGCACCTCTAAGGTTTCACTATCCCTTACAATCTTCAAGATCACTTCATCTCCAATATTGTAGTCATCCAGTACTCTCACTAAATCAGCTTTACTTCTTACCTGCCCATTCAGAGAATAAATTACACATGAAGTACTACATTATTTTGTTCTACTGCATGAACCATGCGATTTACCAAGTATTCCTCTACATTCCTTCACCTAATGAACTATCCCTCTACCGATACTTTTCATTCACTTATTTTCGCCGAGATAGTTGGTATGTTAGAAATTGTGGTCTAATTCTTCATTGAAGTACGATAGGTTCACGTCTTACAACAATGGTGAATTGGTGATGATGGTCACAATTAAACAGCAACTTGAACACCTGAACTATAGATAACTAACAGATAATAGGACCAAGGACCTTAGCAAGAAGTCAAGGAGATACTTCAGTTTGGTAATGATAGCCTTCATAATATTTAGGTATGTCTGGAAAACAGTTGCTTCTGAAAAGAGCTAGTAATAAGATTACGTTTTCAAAATATTGCTGTTAAAATTGAATGAAATAGAGATAATGCAGCCACACACTGGCATATGGCTACATATTGCCATATTGACGAAATTTTGTAATTGTTAATTTTAAGTGGATGGGAACAATACAACTTTGGAGTAATTCTTTGCATGGGTATTGGACAAAAAGGTTAAGTGTTTGTTCAAAGAGACACATTGTGAACTTCATAACATCTATTACTTCAAAGGAACATATCTCAATTCTCAACAGAAAACGGCTTTTAAACTTCATTACTGGTAAATAAGACTATAAGGTTTGTAACTTCCAATGTTTTGGTAATTAGCTAGTAACATATAGCATTTCATTCTCAAATAATAAAAATCTGTTCTCTCCTTAGGCAACTACTTTCTAGTAAAATAATACTACGTATATCCCCAACTGACAGCTATAAGAAAGGGCTTTTATCCCTTTTCTTTAAGTTGTTTCAGTTAAAAAAGAGCCCAATCGATTTACAATTTGAGGGCGTTCAAATGCTGTGTTCCGTAACATAATATCTTTTTTTTCTAGACGGTTCTTGCATTTATGAACAAGATTACATTTCCTTGAACTTCAGTAACATGAAACTGCAAAGGATATGAAGTTAATGGGAAAAGGTATACAAACAACTTACAGGCTTATTGTCCACCGCAGCAATTATATCTCCCAGAATAATTTTCCCAGCAAAGCCCCTTGTGGTGGAACGTAGTCCTGCCTTTGCTGCTATACTATTCACCGGAACCTACAAGTAGATTTTAAAATTATTACCTCATTTATTCATTTGATAAATAAAAGAGATAATGATAATTCTTTATCAATAAGTAAACTTGGAAAGTGCTAAGTTAATGATACTCAAACATTTATCAGAAAGGGCTGAAAATTAACTCAATGCACAAACCTGCAACACAAGAGCTCCATTCCGAACGTTTAGCTGACTTGCTACCAAATCTGGAGCAATCTCAATGTTTAGACCAGCTCGAACAACCTTCAACAACACATCATCAGCATGTAGAAGTTCTAAATACAGGCAACTGATGGTTGACTAATTACAAGTTTATTTATCTTTCTATTACTTTATTTTAAAAAGTAAGACTTCCTTTCTCTCACTCACATTCCTATATTATAATATATCCAACTCAATTATCATGAGACGTATGAGAAAGTCACTTACTTTGCCAAGCTGAATTAACTGAGGTATTATCTTGAGTAAAGTTGAAGAAGGAATAGCAAACCCCACCCCAGCTGATGTACCTGCAACCAAAAACTCCTATTAGGTTCAAATATTTTTTCTAGGTATATCTCTTAATCATCCATTAATTCAAGGCACAGAATATTTTGGGCATGTCCCTTAATTATCTGGGTATGTATAATAATCATCATTAATATTCCTGCATTGAAAACTTTCAAACTTTCATACGCTGTCTTGCTGAATTCTTGTTGATACGTCATAGGTTTCATTCTTGGATTAGGGTATCAATGTAGTGAAGTTTTGAGCTTCAGGATTGTTAACTGGGTGAACTTTTGATGTTCTAGGTAGAAAACAGGAGGATGACTTTTTGTAGATTTGGGGGTTAATATGTATATGGAAGCCTTGCCAGCATAATTTTGCCGACTTCTAGCAAAACATGTAATTTGAAATCCAATTTTGAGGCCCTTAATCCATTATTGCATGGAAAATGCGTGAGAACTATAATGCAAGACTCCAAGTAGTGTCTCATAAGAAAATGATACATTATAACAGTGTGGAATATCTACCATAAAGGAAGAATTGAGTTTGGTTCATAAGTTCAAAAATCAACATGTCTGATTTCAAGGTTTCAGATTGGGTTAGATCGATTTTGTTAGTTTTTGCTGATTTTCTATTTCCCTGGTGTTAATTAAGCCCTTTTACTTGAAACTTTGTAGAGTGATGTTAATTATGCCATCTCTGAAGATCAATCAACTCATTTTCCTATATACAGTCCATTTGTCGAAAACATACTAGAGATATCTATCAATCAATCAATCAAAGCCTTAATCCAATAAGTGAGGTCGGCTACATGAACCAAAAGTGATTAATTCGTTTAGTCATCCTGTGATGAACCCAGGTCAACCACAGCCTACTCGGGTCTATGCTAGAAGGAAAGTCAAGCACCAAGATCAACAACAAAGGGTGGCAGCAGCTAGGAGTTTCAAGGCAAGGCAACTCCAATTAAGTAGAAGACAAAATCAATTAAGAAGAAGAGAAGGAAAGTCAGCAACTAGTTTTTATTATGATTTTTCATGGTTGTTCTAAATGTGCTAAGTACTCACATGTTTAGCCTTAAGGTCAGATTTGACCATTTGCAATCTTAGTATAAGTATTGTAGTATGTGAATCAAGGAAGGTATTCAGAGATTAGTAAGGAAAATTTGGAGAGTCGCAACCTCAAGTTGCTAGGAGATTTGTAGCCTCAAGCTACTACTTTGTATCCCTTCCATTAATCAGTTCAATGAAAATCAGTCGTCTTATTATTGAGTATTATTGAGTGAAATCAGCCTTAGTCTATTACAAACTTGGTATCAGAGCAGGTGGTTCTATGGGCTGCCAGCACCGGAAACCACCATAGAACGAGGGAAGGTGGAGAAGCTACGGGAAGAAGTCTGAAAGGCGGTCAACAACCACCCCTGCCACCGCCACTAATCCAACTTGAGGTGGAGGCCAGCCAAATTCAGGGCGAGAACCGAGTTCCAGCCCCAGTGAAGAACAGAAGGTGGCGGCCTCCGGACGACGGTGGCTGGCAAGGTGGAGGATGGCGTGCTGCGGAAGAAGGTGGCGGAGACGGCGGACGTTGGAAACACAAGAAATTAGAGATGCCAACCTTTGAAGGAAAGGATCCCGATAATTGGGTGATGAGGGCGCGGATGTATTTCGATTTTTATAGGTTGACAGAGGATGATAAAAAATCAGCGGCAGTGGTGGCCTATGTTGCACGGATACGGATACGGACACGGACACGGACACGGGAAAACGGCAATCCTGAAATAGGGGACACGGGTACGGCGTATAACAAGGCATATAATATATCAAAAAAAACAAGAATTTGACAACCTGTTCAATAAAAAACTAAATATTTTGCCTCAAAACACACAAATCTGTTTAAACAAAGTAAATAAACAAAGTGTACGAACATAGTCGCATACATATCAAGAAACCATCAAACCAAATACATGTCTTAATAATAGTTTTACAAATCATAAATAAAATAAACATAAGTACTAATAGTTCAATTAAACAAGTCCAACAACTCAACAAATCCAGCAACACAGGCTATACATGATATCATATACAAACATACAATAGACAGTAAAAATAAAATTTCAGTTCTTCATTCCCAAATTACATTACAGTATATATGAAGGATCAATTATGTACACTTGTTCCTAATTCTAATCAAATTAAAGTTAAATTAATTGAATGTATACATGAAGGAGCAATTGAATTTCAAAAATTTAATTGAATTTAAAAAAAAATAAAAAAAAGGTAGAGAACCATACGACGACGGCCGACAATGACAGTGGTGGGTGGTGACGTTGAGCAATGACCGGCGAGCACTCAGCACTCAGCAGTCAGCAGGCGAGCACGAGGCCACGAGTAAGCAGTCAGAGACTCAGAGCACGAGCAGCAGGCCACTGTGTTGACGCGAGCACGAGCACGAGCAACAGGCCAGCATTGTGTTGCAGCGCCGGCGACGTTGAGCAATGACCGGCGAGTCGGCGACGGTGAATCGACGGCTGACGGAGTGTGGGTATTTCGAGAGTTAGGGTTTCAACCTTTGGAACTTGGAAGTTGAGAATTGAGAAAGACAAATACCGAGAATGTGAAGGAATTAGTAAGGAAGCTAGGCCTTGATTTGTGCGTGTCCATTGCAAAACGGGCCGTGTCTGGGGGAGACACGGTCCGTGTCCAAGCTTCATTTTTGTAAAAAAAAAAAAGGACACGGATTTTTGCGTGTCGGACACGTGTCGCCCCGTGTCCCACACGTGTCCGTGTCCGACACACGTGTGGACTCTCCTGCCAAATGGCGTGTCCGTGCAACACAAGTGGTGGCGATGGATGGGGCGGCGCTACAATGGTTTCACTGGGAAAACAAGAGGAGACCATTCGGTGGGTGGATCGACCTCAAGGATCGCCTACTTCGCGAGTTTCGACCATCGAACGCTGGAACTCTTCATGAGCAATGGCTGTCCGTTACTCAAACGGTGTCGGTAGAGGGGTAGCGGCGGAAATTCATAGAATTGGCTTTTCCCTAGGAGGATATACCGGAGAGCCTAATGTTAGGGCAATTTATCAATGGGTTGAGAGAGGAGATCAAGCGGAGTTTGAGGCTTTTGAACCCTGAAAATTTGGAAAGAGCCATGGATTTGGCTGGGAGAATTGAAGAACGAATGTAACATAGTAAGTGGGGGAAGAAGAAGTGGCGTGGGTCCTCGACGAGCTGGGCCTAGTAATGTTGGTCAGCCTAAACAAACTAACTCTTAGAACAAGAGTGGTGGTGGCCTGATCTAATCCTATGGCACGGCTATTTCGAGCTCCACGTGGTCGCGGGCCCTAGAGTCACAAGGGTCCATGGGCCGAACTCCTTCTCAGCCTTCTCACAAAGTGAGCAATGGACCAAAGAGACTCACCGAGAGTGAGTTACAAGAAAAAAGGGCCAAAGGACTATGCTTCCGTCGCGATGAGCATTGGGGAGTGGATCTCCGGTGTAAGGAGTTGAGCGTTTTATTGGTGGGCACCGGCGGTGAGGAAGAAGAGATAGATGTAGTAGGTGGAGACGGGGGGGTATGACATTGATGATACCGAACCACCCGTAGAAGTATCGCCTTGTTCGGTGGTGGGAATATCAAACCCAAAGACGATGAAATGAGGGGTGAGGTGAAAGGAAGGGCCGTGGTAGTGATGATAGATTCGGGAGCTACCAATAATTTTATTTCTACGACGATGAATGCGGTGAAACTACCTCTAACCGAAGGGGGTGAATTCGGAGTGTCACTAGGGAATGAGGACACCATAAGAGGAAAAGGGGTGTGCCAAGGAGTACGAGTGAAGTTGAGTGGTGGTGTAACCATCGTGGAGGATTTCTTACCTCTTGGGTTAGGGAATTCCAACCTTATACTTGGACTACAATGGTTGGAAAAGCTTGGGACGGTGACCACGAATTGGAAGACACATGAAATGAAATTTTTGGTAGTCGGAGTGCCGGTGACGGTGATGCTGACCGGAGATGCGTCCCTAGAAGCAGCCATGATACACTCAAGGCTATGTTCAGAACACTCACAAGGCTATGGGTTGAAGTGAATCAAGTGGAGCAACAAAAGATTGGGCCCGAATATGGATTTGGGCCCGAAAATGAAGTTGGGCCGCCAGAATTCTCAAGAGACATATTGGCAGACTTTGCTAATGTGTTCCATTTACCATAAGGGCTCCCTCCATCCCGAGGCCGTGAGCACTCAATCACCTCGAAGGAAGGTAGCGATCCGCTAAGTGTAAGACCGTATCACTATCCACAAGTCCAAACGGATGAGATCGAGAAGTTGATCCGAGAAATGTTAAGCCGGACATCAAGCCCTCAACTAGCCCATTCTCGAGTCCGGTGTTGTTAGTAAAGAAGAAGAATGGATCGTGGAGGTTTTGCGTTGATTATCGCGCCCTTAATAAGAAGACGGTCCGGATAAATACCAAACACTGGTGATCGATGAATTATTGGATGAGCTACATGGATCGGCAATTTTCTCCAAGTTGGACTTTGAAGTCCGGCTACCATCAAATCCGAGTGAGGGCCGAGGATACTCACAAGACGGCTTTCCGAACTCATGAAGGGCATTATGAATTTCTTGTTATTCCTTTCGAATTGACAAATGCACCGACAACATTTCAATCTCTCATGAATGATATTTTTAGGCCTTTCTTAAGAAAATTTGTATTAGTGTTTTTTATGACATTTTTGTTTATAGTAGGAACAAAGACGATCATCGAGAGCACTTGCGGCAAGTCCTTAAGAAGTTGGCAGATCATGAGCTCTATGCAAATTACAAAAAGTGTGAGTTTGGAAGACAAGAAGTTGCTTATTTGGGTCACGTCATCTCAAGGCAAGGTGTGGCCATGGATAATGAAAAAGCGAGGGCCATTCTTGAATGGGCCAGCTAAGAAATTTGAGAAAATTAAGAGGGTTCTTAGGCTTAATGGGCTACTACAAAAAATTTGTAGCCCATTATGCCCAAGTAGCCAGCCTACTTACTTCCAAGGACTCGTTTGGGTGGACCGAAGAAGCGACTCGAGCGTTCGAGAATTTGAAGGTGGCCATGACTATCGCCCCGATGTTAGCGATGCCCGACTTCCACAAAATGTTCATTCTTGGGGACTGATGCATCCGGGTATGGCCTTGGAGTCGTACTAATGCAAGAAAATCGCCCTATTGCATACTATAGTAAGCTTCTCGGAGTGTGAGCCCAAGCCAAGTCCATCTACAAGAAGGAACTTATGGCGATTTGTTTGGCAATCGTGAAATGGCGACATAACTTGTTGGGAAGGTGATTTATGGTACGAATAGATCAACAAAGTTCACTTACATAACTCAACAATGAGAGGTGGGAAATGAGTATCAAAAGTAGATGCGTAAACTTGTTGGTTTCGACTTTGAGATTCAATATCGGCCGGGGGCCTCGAACCGAATGGCAAATGCACTCTCTAGAATGGGGCGTGAGTTGAAAGCTATGTGTTACATTCAAGGAATTAATTGGGACGAATTGGACCACGAGCTTGCAAGTGATCCATGGCAGACTGAGATTAAAAAAGGCCTTGAGTCCACCAATTCTGGGCCCAATGGATTCTCTTTAGAGGGTGAAAGATTGTTTTACAAAGGCAGAATAGTTTTACCCAAGTTTGCTACTGTAATTCCAAAATTACTCCATGAGTACCACGCTTCCCCAACCGGTGGCCATGACGGCGAAGTGAAGACGTATCTTAGAGTGGCGGTCGAGTGGTATTGGCCGAGGATGTGGAAGGCCATAGGGAGTACGTGCGCCACTATGACATGTGCCAGCGCAACAAGGTGTTGTCCCAGAGACAATCGACCGGCCTATTACAACCCGATCTGGGACGACGTTTCGATGGATTTCATCGAGGGTCTTCCAGCATCTCACGGCGGGGATGCGATAATAGTCGTGGTGGACCGATTTTCAAAATACGGGCACTTTATTGGGTTGAAACACCCTTTTGTGAAGGGAATTGTTAGATTGCACGGATTTTCTTCCATTATTTTTGACCGGGATCAAATCTTCATGAGCAATTTCTGGAGGGAATTATTTCGGTTACAGGGCACTCAATTGAAGAGGAGCACATCCTATCACCCCCAAACCGATGGCCAGTCTGAAAAACCGAGCCCAAGAAGTGGGCTCAGTGGCTGTCGTGGCCGAGAGCGTGTATAATACCTCACCACACTCAGCCACCAAGACCACCCCTTTTAAGGTGGTGTATGGCCGCGATCCGCCCAAATTATGGAGAGTGGGCAAAGGTCAGACTTCGGTGGGACCGCTAGAAGAACATTTGCAAGAACGCGATTGTATGCTAGCTGAATTGCGATAGAATTTACTTCAAGCCCAACAAGTAATGAACGAAAATGCGGATAAGCACCGGCGAGATGAACCGTTCGCATTAGGGGAGAAGGTTTATCTCAAGCTCCAACCCTATCGCCAAAAATCATTGGCTAAGCGACCTTTCGAGAAACTAGCGGCTCATTTCTATGGGCCTTTCAAAGTCCTACAACGCATCGAAGAGGTGGCTTACAAACTCGAGCTGCCGGCAAATTGCAAACTCCACCCCACCTTCCATGTTTCACAATTAAAGAAGGCCATGGAAGATTGTCAAACCAGTCCAACCATTCCATAGCAGATAACGCCAGAGTTAGAGTACGTGGCTAATCCAGAAGTGGTGTTGGATGTTCGCAAGAAGAGGGAAGGTAATGCAATGATCGTGGAAGTGTTGATTCGATGGGCTAACTTGCTAACATTCAAAGTAACATGGGAAGAGTTCTATGCCTTGGATGATCGTTTTCCGTCCTTTCACCTTGAGGACAAGGTGAAACTTGTGGTGGGGAGTAATGTGATGAACCCGGGTCAACCACAGCCTACTCGGGTCTATGCTAGAAGGAAAGTCAAGCACCAAGACCAACAACAACAACAAAGGGTGGCAGCAGCTAGGAGTAATTCAAAGGCAAGGCAACTCTAATTAAGTAGAAGACAAAATCAATTAAGAAGAAGAGAAGGAAAGTCAGCAACTAGTTTTTAGTATGTTTTTTCATGGTTGTTCTAATTGTGCTAAGTACTCACATGTTTAGCCTTAAGGTCAGCTTTGACCATTTGCAATCTTAGTATAAGTATTGTAGTATGTGAATCAAGGAAGGTATTCAGAGATTAGTAAGGAAATTTTGGAGAGTTTCAACCTCAAGTTGCTTGGAGATTTGTAGCCTCAAGCTACTACTTTGTATCCCTTCCATTTATAAGTTCAATGAAAAATCAGTCCTTCTCTTATTATTGAGTGAAATCAACCTTAGTGTATTACACATCCACAAAAATCTTCATATTCCATCCCTTACGATTAAATACCTCATTCTCATGCAAATCCAAATGCTTCATATCCTTCTTAACTCCTTCCAACCAAGTAATTTTCGATCTCCCTCTACCTCGTTTAACCTCTCAATGATCCCACTCTTCCACTCTTCGTACAGGGGCACCCCGGGGTCTCTATCTTACATGCCCGAAAGGCGATTTTCCCTTATTGTCTGCAATGCTTGCGACACCCACTTTCTTGCGAATAACTTCATTTCTGTTTCTATCTCTTAAAGTCATATGCCCAAATTCGATAAGTAACGAGAAAGTTATGGACAAAGCTAGAAAGTTGCGACGAGGTTTTGAGCTCGGCCCGATGAAGACTTGCGGCAAGCTTGAGCTAGCTGCCAAGCTATAGCTCGGTAATTCGGTTCTTCTAGGATAGTTTATGGGATATTTTCTAAAATTATATCTTTTCTATGACGGCTATTTGAGTATACTTGGGAAACAATTTAGGGTTTTTATTAGGGTTTCCTTAAGTTATTAAAGGACCCTTTAGTTGATCAATAAAATCATACCTTTTAAGTCATTAAATTTAGGACTCCTTGTATTATTCTCTCGTCCTTTCTCTATTATAGTGAAGAAGCTCTCGAATCCTCCACTCATGGATGTAGGTCTAATTTGACCGAACCACGTAAATCCTTGTGTTATTAGTTTATCTTCTTTATTGCTTTTCACGTTCTTATTTTTCATTGACTTGTTCCGCATTAATCAAACACAATTACACCCTTATTTCCTAACATATCTTCTCCATTAGAAAAGGATAAAATACTTCCTTTGACTCAATTTCTTAATCATTCTTACTCTCTTAAATTTGTGTACCCAAAAGTTTGGAAAGCCTATTAAGGGATGCAGTAGTTAAAACAGTGGTAGGAAGATTAGCTGAACAAGTAGCTCAATTCATAAGCTACATTCACAGATTCAATAGTTAACAGTACAATAACTTTAAGGCTTGAAGCTTAAAGATAGTTGATGTTTAAATAAAATATTGAAATACCATATCTGTTAATCAGAAGGAAAAGCTCACCAGTCTGAGTAAATATAGCTGTATTTATCCCAATCAAATTGCCCTTTGAATCTAGCAGAGGTCCTCCACTGTCGTCATATACGCAAACAAAAATTAGAAATCAGTTAACAAACTGGTCAACAGAACTGATGGGAAATTGAAAAAATTAATAAATAACCAAACAAACAAAAACAAAGATAAATGTAAATTAAAAAAGAGGAACTGTAGACAGTCTGTAGTAATTATAAGTCATGTGACCTAGCATTTAATCAGACTTTAGGATTTTCAAGTAACATGGTAAAAAAAAAAATCTTTATCAATTGGTTAGATGGAGGAAGAAATCAGATGACATACCTATTCCCAGGATTAATTGCTGCATCTGTTTGGATACCTCCACCAATTGTAACTCCGGTCTGACTAAAGATATCACGATTCAATCCACTTATAACACCAACAGTGAGAGTGTGATCAAAACCAAAAGGATTTCCAATTGCCAAACACTGTTGACCAACTTTAAGGGAGGATGATGGCCCCACATTAATGGGTTTCAGCAGGTCTGCAGCTGCTTCTACCTGAAAAGTATATAGCTTGATCATCAGTCCAAAAATTTCCGTACATGTAATGAGTCATTTGTAATCAATGTATACGAAACTGCTAAAAACGGGATTTCAGGCAATTTGTACTGCCTTATAACCAGGATTATACACAACTGACTACTTTAAAACTTAATTGAAATGTCATACTTGAGTTACTGTCTCAATGACCTGACAAATATTATTCAATGTTGTGCTCGTATAATTATATAGAGCAGTTACAATATATACCACAAAGTGTAGACAGGAAACAAAAAAAATTAGAACAAAGAACCAAGAATAGCCTATCATAATACATAAACAAAAATCAACTCACAAATACAATGTTGCTATCCTACAAGAACAGAGAACAATCACAAAATGCATACTTCAAAGTTCAAATACCAAACCATCAAATTTATTTCTTAAAATAATAAAGATAAAAAAAAAATTAAAAAAAAAAACACTTATTAATGAAGTCCTTACATACCATAGTGATGGTACAAACCAAATTAATATTACAACATTAAATCAAAATATACAAATAGTTAAATTGTTGGGCAGCTACATAGAAAGCAACATTATCAAGCTATGTTACTATTTAGCTAATGTGTAAAGTGTGCATCTTAACCTCCTAAAACTTTGCCATTTGTGAGAAAATGAGAATGAAGACAAGAACTTATATTAAGAAATTTGAGAATTACATAACATCTAGATATACTTTATCTCTTATGCGTTGTTTAGTACTCTAGTCATATACTTCTTCCATTTTCTTAAAGTTGCAAAAGTTTGACTTCCATGTTTTGCAACGACTAGTAATATCTTTAATCATATTAATAAAAGCTGACATTTAGAGAATTTACTTTAAGATTAATCCTGAAACAAATTACTTAATAACATTTGTTTGAACAATAAGTAAAATATATGGTTAAATTTAGTGCATGAATAGTGCAAAAACAAATTGTTGCAATTACAAGGAGAAGAGGACGTATTATTTACAATTAAATTACAAAAAATGAGATAAATTGAGGGTTATGTTACCAAGACTTGGTAACAATTCTATTCAGGATTCCATTCAGGGTTATGTCTATGTCTATTATTAAGCTAATAATATCTTTAATCATATTAATAAAAGCTGACATTTAGAGAATTTACTTTAAGATTAATCCTGAAACAAATTACTTAATAACATTTGTTTGAACAATAAGTAAAATATATGGTTAAATTTAGTGCATGAATAGTGCAAAAACAAATTGTTGCAATTATAAGGAGAAGAGGACGTATTATTTACAATTAAATTACAAAAAATGAGATAAATTGAGGGTTATGTTACCAAGACTTGGTAACAATTCTATTCAGGATTCCAATCAGGGTTATGTCTATGTCTATTATTGAGCTAGACATCTGATGCGCGTGCATGAAACTTGGTGGAGGAAGTTGAAGAAGTGTCACGTGTTGTGACATGTAGCCGCGCTAAACTCCTTGGTGGTCACCATCATTATACTCGAGTAACATTTTGTTTGCTTAGCATAAAGCTCAAAGGATTCCATGTGTAAGCCAAGAGAGAAAACTTGTCAATGTATTACTCAATTTCAATCAGCCATATCATCTTCATTACAAGGAATTTTCAAGTGGGATTCAAATTGGAAATGAAAGTAGAGTCCGAGAGCTTTCCAACGACGGGTCATATGCCCAATTTGAGCTAGAAACAAATAAGTTATGAGTGTTTGAGATCCAGCAGGCAGAACCGCTCGAGCGACCGCTGACCGCTACATCTAGACTTGGGAATTTTGACGAAAGCTTTGGAGCGACTGCTCTAGAGCCCCTATTCTGTAGCGGTTTTTGTTCTTTCTTTGGTTGTTTTTCTTGCTTTTAATCTTGGTTTTTCATTTGTAATCCAAAGGGTGTAATTTTAAGATTCTAGGTTTGTTTATAAAACCTTTAAATAGGGTTAAGCTTGCTTTTGAGAACATCTTTGCTTAATTTTGAAATCAATGAGACTTTTCTCTCTCCTTAATTTTAGTGATTAATTCCTCTGTTCCACAAATATTGCAACAAGTATAAAATTACGCATCCCAAAGCA
This sequence comes from Chenopodium quinoa, assembly GCF_001683475.1. Lineage (NCBI taxonomy): Eukaryota > Viridiplantae > Streptophyta > Magnoliopsida > Caryophyllales > Amaranthaceae > Chenopodium > Chenopodium quinoa. Next base: position 2,754,070 of record NW_018743032.1, read on the forward strand.
CATTTTATATGCTAAATATCTATAATTATATTAGAGTAAAAATTACAAAAAAATTGATATTGTGAAAGTATTTTACGAGACGAATCTAACAAGACCCCACATGACTATATTTTACTTTACGTATAAATCATAATATGCAGTCAAACAAGCGTGATGAATAGTGTAAAAGTCCAATTGTTGCAATATTACTAGAATAGAGGAAGTATTTGCTATCTCTATGATTGCTACTTTGTTATTTTTGTGGTTATATCTTAATCCTAACTTTAATTGGTGTTGGCTTTGACTAAGAACCCCTATTTCATAGATCATGGTGATTTTTTAGATAGGTTTTGAAAGGAATGGTGTGCTTCGAACAATTGTATTATTCCGATAGAGGATTTGGAATTATTAGAAAGCTAATTATTCAGTGAGGTCAAGTGATCGGAATGCCTAGTTGGAGGCCGCTTCCGATCATGCACAATTAATATTACAGCTTAATCTTGACTGACCCCTTATCGAGTAACCGAATCGAAACGACGAATTAATTCGAAGGATTAAATGAGTCATTAGAGTATTACGAACAAATACGTCGGATATCGAGCTTAGAGCGTCGAAACCGAGCGTCGTAAATCAAGTCGAATTTAGAATTCGACAAGACAAGAAATCAAGCAAACGACAAGTTTGAGCTAAGTCGTAGCTTCGCATTGGCCTAGCCATGCGAAGGCTAGGCTAGCATAGGGCACCAACCGCAATGCATGGGTGTGCCGCAAGCCAAGCATGCATGCGCGTGCTAGGCTTGCTGGCCGAGCATGCTTGCGGAGCTGGTGCACCTAGCCGCACGCATGGCTGGGCTAGCAGGGGCGTGGCAGCAGCTCCCTTATGGGGCAGCGAGGGCCTAGCTTGCATGGCTAGGCCATGCGAGCAGCAAGGCCCAACACGCAAGCTGCCTGTGCGTGTGCTGGCTGTGCTGCACAGCCCAAGGCCCAGCACGCAAGGTGGCCTATGCGTGTTAGGCCTTGCGCCAATGCCAGCCAGCAGCTTATGCAAGTGGCAGCTCTTGCGTGTGGTTGGTTGTGCGTGTGAGAGCATGTGTGTGTGGGTTTGCTTGGGGAGCAAGGGGAGGGTGCTCTCCCCCTTATGGTCCTCACCTAACCCTTGCTCACCACTTGACACTTGTCGTTTGTTGATTCACTTGCATTTCAATTTGATTTTTGAATTAAATTAAATTGAATAAAATGCATTTTACTAACTCTCCCACATTGATGGGAGATTGGAATTCAAGGGCTCCCTTCCCTATAAATACCAATCATTTGGCATTGGGAAGGGACACTTGAGTTGTGAACTTTAAGGGATCTCCAAGAAGAGGATACCTTAATTCTAATACTCTAAGTTCTTTTGGTCTAGCCCCGGCTTCGGGGTAGGGGCTGTTCCGGTCAGGTCTCGAGGGTGAGAGCCGTCGGAGGCTTGCGCATTTGCGAAGCTTTACGCTTTCAAGTACAAGCTCTTAGAAAGAGCGAAGCACGCATCAAGGGTAAGATCGCCTTTTCTTCTTTCTCTCTCCTTGTTAATTAATTATGTGATTGTTAATTAATTAATATGCATGTTTAGTTACTTTAATTTGTGTGCGGATTTTGGGAGGGTTTCATTCCGCGTTGTGTCGGACACTACGAAACCTAACAGGTTTATCTTATATTGTTGCATTGAAATTATTGTTAGTTGATTTTCCCCTCATTCCATGGTTATTTCATATCAAGATCTCCAAACGGGCCTTGATCAATGAACTACCAAAATTCAATTTACACTAAATATACAATAGCTAGTAGCCTAGTACATAATGTAGAGTATATGGAATAATAATTTAAACTTTTGAAAAAAAAAAAAAAAAAGGTTTTAAACAGGTGGAGACTTCATGATATATGCAAAAGAAACTAACTATATTCCACATAAGAAGATTACTAGTGACAATTACTGGCAGCATAATCACAACATACAATTGGCAAAAAAAAAATAAAAAAAATAAAAAATAAAAAACCAATTAACACATGGTGTTAGATGAAATATAAGATTAAAAGAAAGCTAATTATCATTGTATCAAAAGAGTAAACCTTCAAGACAGCAAGATCCTTTGCACGATCAACTCCAATCAACCTACCCTCAAAGCTCTTTTGAACCCTGAAAGAAGGTCATCCACATAAAGAACCACGTAATTCAGTCATTCTACTATAGATAAATTATTAGAAAAAAAAAAAAAAAAAAAAAAGTTGGTTTTATGGTAAAAGTGGGTATAAGTAATTTTACCCATCAGAAGCTAAGACATTAATACGTGCAACAACATCTCCTGGGCTAGGATTTTTTGAAAGCGAGTTACCTATCACTGGATATCACCACAAAAGTAAACATTATTATATATCTTCCTTCTTTTTTATTTTTTCCTTTTTGTCTTCTTTCTTATGGCTCTCATGGGATTTGCTTTAATTAGCTGCCAAAGAATATAACTACATGGTTTTAAAGCCAAAAGGAAAAACACCAAAAGCAGTCCAGCATTGCAATAGGAAAAAACCTACATATATATAGTGAATATATGTCAATCATAAACTACTATATATATTAACATAAACACTTCTTTGGAAGTTTATTGCTACTCACTTATGGATGTAAATATGTAATCATACAACACCTATCAATCAAACAAAATAAAAACAGAAATTTATCTACCAGCTTGACATAATAGGTTTAAATAGTGGCACAGCCCCACACCACACACTTACCAACTAGGTTGCACCAATACGGGTACAGGGACATATTCGAGTACGAGGAAGGAAAACGGCAAATCCAAAATTTTCAGGATATGGGTATGGCAAAATTTTTATTATGAATTATTATTAAATAAATCTGGAAAAAAAATAAGTACCAAAACAATCAATCAATCAAAGCCTTAAAAAAAGTATCAAAACAAACATATGATAAATGATTTAGCATTGTCAACATTCTAGCACAACAAAATAAGAACATACAACAAACAATTTAGTCCAAAGTCTAAAACAACATTTAAATTAGTAACATCAAGCATTGTCATCGATCAACTCACTCTAATTCCGGCTCATCAAGTGACATCATCCATTGAATCAAAATGATCAGCACAACATCCCTCATTTTGGACTTCTCATCCTCATATTGATCAGAATTTCTAGATAAAAGACAGAGGTTGTTGTGGATGAAAACCAAATCTTCAGCACGACATGGATTCAACGGTTCAACCTATTCCTCCTAAGTGAGTGAATGAAAGACTAAGTACTCCAATTCCACTTCACAACAAGAGTAAGAAGATGGCTGAAAACCAAAGATTGAAGAAGAGGAGTGTCGGCAGCAAAGTTAGCCCACCAACTTGGATGGTCTATAAAGTTTCTCTTTGAAAGAGAAGTTGGGTCTTCAAATGGACTCATCACGAGAGAGAATTGTGCATGCTCGTCGAAAATTCATCCTCATTTAGATAAAGTCTCTAAAAACAATTCATTCTTTTACGATAGATCTTGGCATCTCTATGAGGAGCAACTCTAGAGGGATCCTTATGAAGCCAACCATCACTATAATACCTACATTAAGAGTCAAGCATAAATAAACATTACAATTTTTTTTTAAAAACAACCTTAAATAAACAAGCTTTTTTTGTTTTTAGAAAATAATTTCTATTGATACATTTGTAATGTTTATTTATGGTTGACTCTTAATGTAGGTAATATAGTGATGATTGGTTTGCGAAATTTTCATTTGATGAGCCGGAATTAGAGAATGAGTTGATCGATGACAACACTTGATGCTTCCATTTTAAATGTTGTTTTAGACTGTGGCCCAAATTGTTTGTAGTATGTTCTTACTTTGTTGTGCTAGAATGTAGACAATGTCTTATCTTCAATTTGTCATATGTTTGTTTTGGCATTTTTTTCCAGATTTTTTTTAATAAAAATTTATATTAAAAAAATTTGTCGTACCCATATCCTGAATATTTTAGATTTGTTGTTTTCCGTCCTTGTCCCCATACCCGTATATGTCCCCGTACCTGTATTGACAAAACCTAAATTATGTGCAAATAGTAAGTGTTAAAAACAAAAAAAAAAAAAACAAAAAAAAAATAGTACAAAATAAAAACGGTAGGATTCAGCTTTCCAATTTTACTAGACTTAATAGTTTGGAAATAGCAGCCTAAAGCTCAATTGACTCATAAGGCTGGAGGTGATCCAATAGCAGAATGTTGTTCGTTTCCTAGAAGAGACAAATCCAATAAAATTCTCATTGATCACAAGAAGTGGAAAATAGAGTGTAAATTAGAATTACAGCTGTGTCAGAAGATCAGTGTGAGAAAGCAAACCCAAAAACCTGTATTAACTCGAACTTCTTTCTTAAATACATAAATTAATTTCTCCTGAAATTTTTGATTTTCCATTCTTTAGAGACAAAGCTTAGAAACTAATGAGCCCCAGCACCTAGTTTCTTTTTACTCGTCCACAAATCTTGATTTGTTGCTTATAGTGGTGACAACCCTTGTGTCAAAAAATTTTGCAGTTCTCAACATTAATAACTTAGTTTTATCTGATTCCGGCTCATCAAATGAATTCACTTTCAATCGGTGAGAAAAGATGTAGGTGAAGAAACAAATATTCATAGTAATGAATTCATTTCTTATTGAACAACATCCTTAAAGAAAGAAGGAAAAAAAAATTACTCACTCCGTTTTTATTTACTTGCAACACACCCCTTTAACAAGCATTTTAAGGGAGATATTAGACTAGGTGAACGGATAAATTAATTCACAAAATTTTACCACCGATAAGAAGAAAGGGATAAATTGCTACGGTTTAAATTTCATAGCTTAATTCATTTGTTTACCTAGTCTAATCACCTCCTCAAAAAACGTGATAAAAGGTGTAGTGCAAGTATAAAAAAACAGAGGAAGTATAATCATGCTATGCAAAAAACATGGCAAAGACCTTTAACTTTCTCAGATATACCATTGGAAGCTGGTACAAGGAAGGATAAATTATAACCTGGATAATTATCTAAATAATTTCTCAAACCTTACCATGATAGTTTGTGACAATGTGGCCCTGTCCATCCCAAACTACTCCTGAACCGTTTCCTTCAGGAACCTGTTCAACAATTATAACCATGTTAAAACTGCATCACTAGAGAGTCAAGACTCAAAAAATGCCAAAGTTGAAAAAGCAGAAAACTGATCAAACTGTACATTAAACTTTGAACAGCAACAGCTAATCATGTTCACATGATAGAACTAATCAGTAATCACATAACCCTGAGTAATATCAATATTTGCTAAGAGTAATTACCTCAACCACACCTGTAATATTGAGCTGGGGACGCAATGTTACATCAAAGATGTTCACCACAGAGTACGTATTCTTCTCGAATAGCTGAACAACTCTTTCCTGTCAAGTACATAGATATCAATTCACCTGCCATGAACATTCAGTAAATAAAGTGTGGAAAGTCACCACTAAGAACATAATTAAACTAGAGAAACAGTAGTTGAATTGCTAAAAAAAGCAAACCTCAGCAGGTAATAGAGGCCCAGAAGGGGAAACTGAAGGTGTTACTTCTTCAATTGTGACAGATGGATCCCCTAGTGCAAATACTGTAAATCCATATGCAGTCAAGGCAGTTAGAAGCAAAAGAAAATATCTCAAAACATTTCTCAAAAATTGCAACAAACGATACATTCAGGAATTACACAAACATTTGAAAATCTGTGTTAGAGTTGTGTAAATGGCAAGTTCAGGTGAGAGCACTAAGTTAGTGCAAACATATCTATGTTATGCTAGTGAGGCAGTACCCTCATAGGTTCAAGGGACTGATGATGCACAAAATTGACTGAGACAAGAGCATGATCAGAAACAACAGGTACAGCAGGTAGCAGAAAAACAGTAGAGCTTTGAACAGGTTTCTCAACACAACTCCATTATACATGACCCTATCCAACTTTAGCAGCACCCCATAAGGAACATCTTGCTAATAGCACAATGTAACCCCACCACCCGCCCCTTTTCCCTCAATACATAAGAACTACTGTAAGGCAGTTTCATCAACACTCTATGCAAAATCTTGAAGCTCATGCAGAACAGGTGGAGACGAAGAAATTATGTCATCATGTTTTAGCAAAACATGAATTCCAGTAGAATCCTTTATTTATCCAAATTATGAGCCTTGAAATCCTCCTATAATTTTAATCCTTTTGGACAAAAAAATTTAAGTTCCATATCTTGAGAAGATCATCCAAGCATTGTATCAAAAGATCCCCTCTCCAAACACACCTCATTCTCTCATTCTACTATTCACCACATAAAATTGCAACCTTCAATCTCTTCATACAATTTTACTACACCCAAAGTAGTCTAATTTAGTTTCCAGCAGATTCTTTTAACATTCTGCTCATTTAGCAGCAAGTTGAGTCCCCTGTTATTTCCAACAAGCAATATCCATAGAAGAGAGAGGTATGCCCAGAGAGAGCTATTAAATCCATGTTACATTTGTTTCTGAACTCGTCTTTTTTACTATTGTTTCCTTCTCTTTTTATCCTCTCTAAATTATTGACATCCAATACTGTAATCTTTAGTGTATTTTGTTAAGAAAAGACTTCGTTCACAAAGATTCTAGAGTTATATTTCCCAATATTCATTTGGAAGGATGAACCCTTCTTCGGTGTCAATCCTACATGTAAATAAGCGGTTAGACTGATGGAAAGTACTTGTAAACAAAGCCATGCTAGGTTCAAGCTATGTTACTCGGACTCTTCATTTTACCTCAAATACCCTTGTCGGACCCTCGACACTTGACATGGATATGACACTTGGACACTTCATTTTAGTTCAAAATCATAGATATTTTTCACAAAATAGCCGAGTCAGACACTTGGACACGTACGCATGTAGGACATGAGTACCCGAGTCCGAGTAACATAGGGTTCAATAAGGTTCATTGAACCCAATAATTTTTTCAAAAAAAAAAACTCCGTAGATAAGTTTTTTTATAAAAAAAAAAAGGAAAAAAAAAAAAAAAACTTTAACCTTACCTTTTTTTTTTTTTTGTGGTCTCATACTCTCATTTACTTCCCAATCAACCCAATTTCCAACCCTAAATCAATTTTCTCTCTCTAATTTATGGATGACATGTTTAAATACGGTCGATTTATTTGCAGCATTCGATAAGCAAAAGTACTTGAGACTTGCTGAGTTTAATCAATCAATCAAAGCCTTAATCCCATAAGTGGAGCCAGCTATATGAACCAAAATTGATTATTCCATGTAAGCATCCACAAAAATCTTCCTCCTCCATCCCTTAGATCCAATGTTTCATTCTCATGCAAATCCATATACTTCATATCCTTCCTCCTTCCAACCAAGTCATTTTCGGTCTCCCTCTCCCTCGTTTAACCCCTCCATGGTCCCACTCTTCCACTCTTCGAACCGGTGTACCCTCGAGTCTCCGTCTTACATGCCCTAACCAACGCAAACGATTTTCCCTTATTTTGGCTGCAGCCACACCTACTTTCTTGCAAATAACCTCATTTCTGATTCTATATCTTAGAGACTTGCTGAGTTATATCCTAAAAAAAAATTCCAAGTATTAATATGATAATGACTGCACTTTGTCACGAACTTGGATTTTTTTATTGATGACATGCTCAACGATGCAAGGTTTGGAGATTTGAAGGATATTAATGAGCTTTCTATGATGCTTGTTGAAACAAATAATCATACTTCTTACAAATTGGTTTACTTGCTTATAAAACTAGCATTGATCCTTTTAGTGGCTACTGCAAGTAGGGGTGTACACAAACTGGTCCGTACCTGAAAACCGACTTGAAATGGACCTGTTTGGATCGGACTTGAACCGGACCAGTGAATTCAAGTCCTATCTCGGTCCTTAAAATCCATGATTCCGGGTTTCAAGTCCGGTCTGGGTAAAACCCGGAATTTTCAGGTCCGATTCGAACCTAAAACCGGTGAAACTGTTATTTTTTTTTTTTAATAGGTCCATATCAGGTCTAAACAAGTCCAAACAGGTCCATATTAGGTCTAAATAGGTCCATAAACAAGTACATATCAAGTCTAAACATGTCCATATCAGGTCCATAAACAGGCCCAACAGGTTTTTTATTTAAAAAATAAAAAAAATGGAACAAATTAATAATCAGGTCTATTCAGGTCCAACCCCGGACCGAACCTGATTTTTCAAGTCTGGACCGGAGAGTGGGTCAGGTCCGGTTCGGTTTTGGACCGTGTACAGCCCTAACTGCAAGCATGGAATGGGTGTTTTCATCAATGACTTATGTAAAAAGACAAGTTGTGAAATAGTATAGGTGATCAACTATTGAATGATAGTTTAGTCACTTTTCTCTAGAGACTTTTTTGCTAGAGTTAGTGATGATGCATTGACACGCTTCCAGAGTATGAAAACTCTAAGAATACTTAACCTCAGTAACCCTTATTAACCTCTTAATTGTAAATTGAACTTATTTTTCTCAATTTATCTTATCCAACGCACTAACCCTTATTTGAACCTTTGTTTTTCCAAAGTAAGCGGAAATTGGTGAACAAAAAAGGCAACAAGTTTCAAAATCCCAAGCAAAAATACTTCAATAAACCAAAATCAACAGATTGCGTACCCATTCACATTGCCGCATTTCAATAATCATAAAATGCATAATTTAATGGAAAATCCATAATTCTTAATGCAGATAATGTATAACAACAATAAAAACGTTGACATCACTATAAAAATGCAGCTACAAACCTGGAAAGTAGGTAGAAAAGTAATAACAAGAACAAAATCCCAAACTCCGAATCAAAGCCCGCCTAGTTGAAAAGGGAAAATTGGACCGAATTTCATCATTAACTAAATTATTACTACCACAATCATCAATTCTGCAAGAAAACAAACAAAAATCATAACAAATTCAATCCCAATAAAATTGACGAAATTGGAAATGAGAGAAAAGAAAAAACCTTTGGGAAGAAGAAGAGTGGGAATAAGCGGAGGAGACGCCATTGAAGAAAAGGTCTCTACGACTTAAGCATTTGGAGACATTGGTTGTTGGGGAAGAAGGAATGGTGCAACAAGCTGAAATTGAGAGCACCTGCATTTGTAATTTAGTTTGTGGTATGATAAGTGTACTGCTCTGCTAGTAGGGCATCCCCAAAGAGGCAAAAGACATTATCATCAATTCATTATCGATTTATCGATGTCTTTAATTTGTGGAAAGTGCACTCACAAGTCGCAACACTCGCAACGCATATTTAGGTGTCAATTCGGATAAAAGAGTTGGGTTAATGAAATTGAGTTGAATTATTTATTTTAAAGTTTAATCATGTTATTTCCCCAAAGAAAGAAAAAAAATAAAAATAAAAATAAAAAGTTCAATCATGACAACGACAATCAATTACATCAAGTTGCAGAATCAATACCCAAATTTTCAATTCACTGAATTCTAGCTGATAATGATACCACATTACAACTTTTTAGACTACTTGTAAACTTCTTTCTCAGTTTTTAAAGATTTGTAATTGATACAATCAAATTTAACACACATGCAAATGTATTAAACTTTTCTCTCCATTTTTAAAAACTTGTAATTGAATCTATCAAATTTTAGCACATATACAAATGTTGATAGTAGGATTTTTTTTTTGTAAATAACCATCTACTATTGTTGTCGTTTTAGTAATAATCACCAACAGTTTTTTTTTTTTTTTTTTTTTTTTGTATTTTACCACATATGATTTTTAAAAACATGAAAATTTCCCACTAGATTGCCCAAGCTCTCATATATGATATCATCATGCCTTCAACTCCCTCGATTCTCATGCTCAATTGTTTTTTTTTCAATATAAATTAAAATTGGATTAGAGAAAAGCATTTAGTAGTCGATTTAACATAATTCAAGCTCACACGAACATAATTAAGTCACTTATATGTGTCAATTATAATTTATTTATTTTTTTCATTTAGGGTTTATCCCAAATTTGGGGAATTTTTCAAACTGAGATAAATTTTTAAATTAAGCATTATTTACATTGATTAACTCTATATTGAACAAATATATATGCTCAATTCGGGATTGTAAATCATAATTTAGAAAAACGATTGATTTTAAAATATCCCCTAAATATGAACCCTAATTTTTCATTACAATGATTAGTAATAATTTCTAAACAATAATATCAATTTCGGTACTAATTGAAGATATAATACGTGAAATCGATGCAAGCTAGTCCCAATTTTATAAATTAATCACTAAATAACAAACTCCTAATTTCATTTTAAAACCCTAAATCTGAACACCATCTTATAATTAGCCCCAATTTTGTAAATTAGGTACCTAATTTAGTGGTTTGTTTGCATAATTTAGATTTGCAATTCAGAAATCGAAGAACAAGGTTAGATAAGGAATAAAATTGAAAAAAATCAGTCGGTGGGGCCCACAATGACGTCATGTAAGAGGCTTTGGGCAAATCTGGTGGGAATTTTTCATGTTTTTTAATATAGTAGGTGGTAAAATACAATAAAAAAAATTTGGTGGTTATTACTAAAACGACAACAATAGTAGGTGGTTATTTTCAAAAAATCCTATCAACTACTATCAAATTTAGCACATAATCATGTGAGATGTGAGATATAATAAAATAGTGTAGAGTATTTCTATTTAAAGAATTGTTGCAATAAAAAAATAGAGGGAGTATTTTGGAAAATTAAGATAGATTATCAATAAAATACTCTTTTCAATTTTTAATAAGTGTTCTATTTCTCCTGAGCACATATACCGATGCAAATATTTAACTATTGATATCTTTAATTATCAATAAGTATAAATTATAACAACTAAAAATCAATAATCCATTTTTTGATACGATTCCAACAATTACCCACAAAATCATATTTTTTTCTTATATAAAAATCACAAATATTAGTCAAAATAGGTCAAATAAATAGTGTAAAATGTGTTAACGGAGAAGTTATTAAAAAAAGAAGGCATTATTATTCATTAAATATTACGAAAATCTGAATATTGAATAAGCTCCTCATATAAGATATAATGTTAGTTATCGTATATAAGATACTTTCTAGTTTTATCTTTGTTCTTGTTTTTATTTCTATGCAAACTACGGATGGGGTAGGCTTCATGGTTGTATTTTTTAGCAAGTCCAGCATCATAATGGTCGTCTTTTGGTCACAAACTTGGATTTTCCTAAATGTCTTTTAATCATCTAGTTGTAATATAATGTTCATTTCCTTTGTTAAAAAAAAGGTAAAGATACCAACAACAATTTCCATTTTTAGAATAGATTGGTCACAAAGTTTCTTTTTTTTAAGTAAAAAATCGTTACTTTTCCATTGACTTGTTTCATTTTACATTTTGTAAGAAGTACAAATACACAACGGTCTTGTTACGTTAGAAATGTCTTGTCAAGGATCTTGCCTCATTATACAAGTAAATTAATATGATTTGCTTGTTGACTATGGTACAATCATGGATCAAGACATCATGTGGTCCTAATTATCTTTTTACCATCGTATAAAGGTGGTTATTGGTAAAGAGGGAGTACTTTGTATTTTTTTTTTTTGGTGTTCCACCTTCACACTTTGGGTTAATCCAAATTTAATACTCAATTATGGGTAGTTATTAATGTTTCGGGGGAACAAACACGAGGTCCTCCCTACCAAGTGCGGCCCAATCACCACTACACCAATAACCAATTTGATAATTTATAATTAGGGAAATTCTATATGATATTCCTCGAGTTTCTAAAATTCTATATGGGGGCATGACAAAACTTTTGTTCCACAAAGTGACACCCTACTTTTTAATAATACACCTAATGACCTTGTTAAGCAAATTTCATGGCTAATACATCATTAAACACTTACAGTAATTACTAACCATATTATGTTACTTTACTAACCAACCCCTCCAATTAATACTTATATTCCTTTTTCAAAATGCAGCTTCTAATACTCATCACATTCTAACACAAGAATATATATGAACTAGAAATTTACAATTCTTTGTTCTAATGAGAAGTTGAACAATGAATCAGATCAGGAAAATGATCTTTAAAGTGATAAATTTCAAGTTCAACAGGATATTCAAGTTAATCTAATCAATATTAAATTAAACTAAAATAAGCTTTAGAAAATGGCTTAGATCTTTGTTCCATTCCTATTGACTAATTGAGGCAGTAAACCTCACGTAGAAACCCAAATATTCGATATTTTCAATTTTTTTCCTATTTAACCCCTTGAATATATCAGATATTGCAGCATGGGCGGATCTAGGGGGTTCAAGGGGGTTCATTGAACCCCCAGATTTTTTGAAAAAAAAATTATAAGTTTTGATTTTTTTTTAAAAAAAGAAAAAAAATAAGGTTAAAGCAAATTTTTGTGAAGTAAATAAACAAATATGTAACTCTGGCACATTGGTAAGGGAGTGACTAATAGGCTCCTCTTGATCATGGGTTTGAGACCAACCACCCTCATTTTTTTGTTTTTTTTTTCCCCCCTTTCGATTTCTTCCGTTGTTCTTCATGAGTTAGTCCATAGTTGGGTCAATAATTTTAGGAGTAGTATGTTGGTCATTTTGTTAAGTTAGAGAGTTAAATGAATTTAGAAGTTAATGAGTTTATTTAGTGGGTTTATGGGTTAAACATGGCATTATACTTTCAGTTTTTTTAGCTTATTATTTGTTGTTTGTTAGCCTACATATATGGCTCTTGTATTTGGTGAAGTAAGCATGAAGAAATATTATGAGTTCTTTATTTTACTTGCTTCATACTTATCTAATATTATTATTGCTTTTATACTTTAGTATGTATTAGTTTCAACGGTCCTCTTATTCCTCTACTCCTCTTAGTTCTTAAATCATTATTTGTTTGTAAATTAGTGATAATTAGATTAATTATTGATTTGTTTAATTAGTTTTGATATATTGTTGACGTACAAATTGAATTTAGAAACTTAGAATTTAAAATTTTTACTTGGTCTTTTAATTGATAATTAGAAAAAAAATTCATTATCAAATTTGTGTTTATTGGGGACTTGGGATTTTTGTTTTTCGAATTTTCGTGTAATATTGATTTTTTGCAATATAATTATAGATTTATCATTTATAGAAGTAGTAATGTTTTAGCACGCTTTCAAAGTATAAAACTCGAAGAATGCTTTTGTAGGTTTTTATTTATTTATTATTTTATAACTATTTAATCCATCCATTTGTAATAAAAAATTTGAACTTATATATTGAATATTTAATTAATATATGAGCATCGTTTGTTTTTTAAGATTCCGAACCCACAGTTCGGAATTCCTCGATACGTCACTGTATTGCAGGTGCATTACTAGAGCTAGAAGTTGATTCTTGTTTCTTTGCAGTTCTTCCCATATGACGAGTATTTGTACTTCTAAACAACAGAACAATAATTAAGAAAAAGAAAGCACAAAAAATTTTAAGCAAACCCAATTGACGCAACAATTCAACAAACCCTCGAATTTGATCTAAACAATCTTAAATTTAAAAAGAGATAAAGATTTTTTTTTTAATTTTAAAAAAAAAGTAGACAGACAAGGAGTTGAATGAGTCAATGAGGGAGAAACTAGAAAGAGGAACATAAGTATACAACAAAAAAAAAGAAAAATAAAAAACAAACAAAAAAGAACGTGGAAGTGAGAAAGAGGAACTGAAACGTTAATGTGATAATACTACGTCTGTGGCTTTTATTTCAAATAACAAATTTGCCAATTGTATCTCTCTATAATTTTGAATATAGTAACAAATCAATTCCTTAAATCAAGGAGAAAATTGTTTTGTATTAAAAATGAAAGTTTTTTTTTAACTATAAAATGATATTGGATATTTCATGAAAATGGAGATAGAAGGGAGTAAATAGAGCAAGTAGGAAATCCGATTGTTTTTCTTCTTACTTCTTTAGTTCACAAAACAGTGAACTTATTTATAGGCAAATATTGTCATTAAAATATTTTACATAATTGTACTTTTATGCAAATTATTGTCCTAAATTTGTTCATGTGATGAGCTACAAATTATTGTGTTATAAGTTCATGTGAACTTCATTTTTGGCATTTTCTCAACACTCCCCCTTGAATGTTCACATGAAATAGGGTATGGGTTGCCTTAAAGAAAAATATTATATACTTTGATATACTGCCTCGTTAAAAACCTTGTCAGGAAAAACCCATTGGGATAAAAACCTGATCAAAGGAAAAAAGAGTGCAGTGCATATAATGCTCCCCCTGATTTCAGCATAATGCACGAAGATGTCGCATTCCAATTTTGTGAACTAATTGCTCAAATTTCTTGGAAGGAAGTGATTTGGTGAACAAGTCGGCAAGGTTGTCATAAGACTGAATTTGCTGGATATCTATTTCCCCATCTTTTTGGGGATCATGTGTGAAGAATAGTTTTGGGGTTATATGTTTTGTTCTATCTCCCTTAATATATCCTTTAGTTACTTGAGAGATGCATGATGTATTGTCTTCAAAGATGGTGGTTGGATTTTCTGTTATTACTTTCATTCCACACTCTTCTTGGATATTACTAATCATCGACCTCAGCCATACACATTCTCGTCCTACTTCATAAAGGGCTATCAACTCTGCATGATTTGAGGATGTCGCGGTCAACGTCTGCTTTGTTGATTTCCATGATATTGCAGTGCCGCCATAAGTGAACATATATCCATTTTGTGACTTGGAATTTTGAGGATCCGATAAATATCTAGCATCGGCATACCCAATGAGGGCAGCATCTTGTTTCGGTTGATAATATAGACCAAGGTCTTGTGTCCCTCGTAGGTACCGGAGTAAGTGTCGGACTCCCTTTCAATGCCTATATGTTGGTGCATTGATGTGTCTGGCTAACAAGTTCACAAAGAAAGCTATGTCGGGTCTAGTGTTGTTAGCTAAGTACAATAGGGCTCCAATTGCACTTAAGTATGGTACTTCTGGACCCAGAGTTTTTTCATTTTCTTCTCGTGGTCTGAATGGGTCGTTTTTCATACTCAAAGAACGAACAACCATTAGGAAGTTGATTGGAGTTGCTTTGTCCATGAAGAATCCTTTCAAAACTCTTTCTGTATAGTTTGATTGATGGACAAAAATACCATGACTCAAGTGCTCAATCTGCAATCTAAGGCAGAATTTAGTTTTTCCAAGGTCTTTCATCTCAAATTCTTTCATCAAGTATTTTGCAGTTTTCTCAAGTTCATTTAGGGTTCTGATGATATTCAAATCATCAACATAAACTGCAATAGCAAATCCTGATTGTGATCGCTTTATGAAAACACAGGGACTAATTTGGTTGTTCTTGAACCCTTTTCTCATAAGGTATTCACTGAGACGGTTATACCACATCCTTCCATATTGTTTCAATCCATAAAGTGACCTTTATAGTTTTATGGAAAGTAATTGTCTAGGCTTGTGGTTTTCTGGTAGTTTTAGTCCTTCGGGGACTTTCATATAAATGTCTGTATCGAGTGACTCATACAAATACACAGTCACTACATCCATTAATCGCATGCATTTGCAGTCCTTTTGTGACTGTCAAACTTACAAGAAATCTTAATGTAGTTGCATCAACTACTGGAGAATATTTTCTTCATAATAATCCCTAGAATTTGAGAAAATCCTTGGGCTACAAGTCTTGCCTTGTATCTAACTATCTCATTTTTCTCATTATGTTTTCTTACAAATACCCATTTATATCCAACGGGTTTTACACCGGCTGGTGTAAGAGTTATTTTTCCGAAAACTTCTCGTTTTTCAAGTGACTTTAACTCAGCCAGCATTGCCTCCTTCCACTTTGGCCAATCAGTCCTGTGTCGACATTCTTCCACTGTTTTTGGTTCAACATCATTTTCATCAGACACAATGTCGATTGCGATGGAGTTTGCAAATATTTCATCCACGATAACATCTTTCCTATTCCACTGAGTCTTGGAAGAGACGTATTTCATTGAAATTTCATTGTTATCGATGTTTTGAACATCTTGTTCACTCCCCGTAGGGTTGTCTTCTTGTTCGCCCCCTTTTAGATTATCATCATTTTCTTTACTTTCATCCACATTTGGTCTTTCTTGACCTTCTGATGGGGGAACATTATTAGTCTCATTTTCTATTCCATCCAATCTTTTCAATTTCCTTGGTTTAGAATCTTTTGAACCAAGTGGTCTCCCACGCTTTTTGCGTGCTTGAGGTTCATTCTCAATGGCCTTATTATCACCTGCGTGTGTGCAGGGGCATTTTCTGCTAGTATATGTGATTTTGTCACCTTCTTTGTGTCTACAAATGCATCAGGCAATTGATTTGCAACACTTTGTAAATGAACAATTTTCTTGTCTTCTTGTTCACACATATTTGTGCGTGGGTCTAACATCAACAATTGTGTTGCATTCCAGATAAGTTCTATTTCTTTCTTGCGTGGGTCCACTTTCTCTTCCCCTAAGGCTGGGAATACTGCTTCATTAAAGTGACAGTCCGCAAATCTAGCCGTAAATAAGTCACCTGTTAATGGTTCAAGATATTTAATTATATAGGGGGATTCAAACCCGACATAAATTCCCAGCCTTCTTTGTGGACCCATTTTGTTCGTTGGGATGGAGAAATGGGAACATATACAACACAAACAAAGATTTTAGATGTGAGATACTTGGTTCTCGACCGCAAACAAGTTGTAGTGGTGAGAATTTATGATAAGTTGTAGGTCTCAATCTAATTAACGCTGCTGCATGTATTATAGCATGTCCCCAAGCAGATGATGGCAATTTTGACCTCATTAATAATGGTCTTGAAATCAATTGTAATCTCTTAATTAGTGATTCAGCTATACCATTTTGTGTATGAACATGAGCTACTAAGTGTTCAACATCAATTCCAATTGACATACAATAATCATTAAATGTTTGGGATGTAAATTCCCCAGCATTGTCGAGTCTTATTTTCTTTATTGTATGATCTGGGAATTGTGCTCTTAATTTGATAATTTGGGTAAGTAATTTTGCAAAGGCAACATTTCTACTTGAAAGAAGATTGACATGTGACCATCGTTTAGAAGCATCAATTAAAACCATTAAATATCTAAATGGTCCACATGCTGAATTAATTGGCCCACAAATATCTCCCTGAATTCTTTCCAAGAATTTTGGGGATTCAGTAGCAATTTTGTTCATAGATGGCCTTATTATCAATTTGCCGAGTGAACATGCAGAACATGTTAAATTAATTCATCTAATTGAGGAATTTTGACATTTCTTATTGAATGTCCAAATGAATTCGCTATTATTCTTTGCATCATCCCAATTGTTGGATGTCCCAAATGATCATGCCATAAAATAATCAAATGTTTGTCATCTAACTTCTGGTTAGATATCATATTGATTTCCACTACTCGTATGTTTATATGATATGATATAACCCTGAAGAATATGCTGGCAATTTCTCATAAATATGTTTCTGTTACAAAATAAAGTTATACGGCATATTAGTATAGTGTCATGTATGGAGTAAAAACATACACTATTTTAAATTATACCTGGAGGTGGATGGGGAAATCGAAATTCTGGTACGGTTAAGCAATGGTTCCATACAGTAATATCATGAGCACTACCTTCAAATCCAACGTTGATACACGTGAAAAGTCTATCAAAGGAACAGGTAGCCAAAACATTCCATGTTTTTTTTTCCAGAACGCCCTCGATATGCCACATCATCATCATCGCTTACAACTGCATTTATATGAGTCCCATCCGATGCTCCAACACAATCCTAATAGTTCATTAACATTTAAAGATACATTTTATAAGTCATTATATATTGTACATGCATAAAATAATATAATGACAATGCAATGCAAGATAATAATAATGTTTCTTAATGCCTTGAAATATGGCCAATATTTTGTGCTGTCACCTTTTTGGCACCTCGCTCAAACTTTGGTATGGTCTTATGATCTCGGTAGACAAATGAACTATTGCTTGCAGTACTTGTTTAAAGTACAACCCAATTGTTGCAATGGAGTTCTGAAATCGACCGGCAGCACCACGATAAGAACTGCCTTTAGCCATGATATATAAAAATATTCCTAATTGCTCAGCCACAGATATGTAACGACCATCAGATAATAAATTTTTATTTTTCATGCAAGTAACAAGATCCAAAAATATGTTTCTATCTAATCTCAATTGTTCTTTGCATAAATTAGGATGGGCATGTAGTAGTCTGTATATGTATTTGCTACCGGATCTCCACCTAACCTTAAAGGCAATCTCTCAATTGGTGTAAGAAGTCTCTTTAGCTCTTCCAATGCGATAATTGTCAAGCACAGTGGAAGTGTGTTATCCATTCTACAACATAAATCAACAAAATACCAACATTATTCAATTTCTAAAATAAAATCAACAATGACTTTTAAAATAAAGGCTAAAGCTTCTTAATTAGATCACCTGAAAAACAATAGCATCATATGAAGCTACTTAAATCTAAAGGTCAGAAAAAATAGTAGCTTCATATGTGGAACCTTAATTAAAACTAGAACAACATCATCAAATAACTAACAAAAAACATATGAAACTGCAAAACAAGTCATAGGAAAACATAAGACAAAGTTAACTCCGAATACTCATCACCCCAAAAAACCTAATTAAGGACCACCCAATGATGGATCTTGAAATGCCGTCTTCAAATACACGATCTTCTGATCATCACTTCGGAGACCTGAGAAGAAATCTGCATTATCGCCACAATGAGGAAAATTCATACATTGGTAAATAAATCCTTCTCCTTGTTGAACAATAGCCTCAATATTGTATAGAGCTTCTGAGACATCTTTATACTTATTACCACTCCCTTGCTTACAATTAGTTTCAATAGACATTTACAACAACTCTATACAAGAGTCAATGTTACTACTCTTGTTTTTTTTTTTAAGTTTACTAGTACACCCATCACTCTTACGTTTCCCTAATGAGGTACTTTTAGGAGGTGAAATGCTCTGTTCATCATCCGAATTATTTATTCCCCTACTCATTTCCATAGCTACTATATTTTCATCACTGTCCCCAGACCTTTCCTCATTTTCCTTACCAATTTGTTCCCCATCTAATCCTGGAGAAAAACTCCATTTGCTAGTAGCAAAAGACCCTGAAAAAAGTGCTCGTAGCTTCTCTAGATGAGGCAATGGCCTCCTTAGGAATCTCGCTGGTATACCTTTATGTTTCTGCATAAATGCACAAGATTTTGATTAAATAAATTTAAAAATAAACTAGCATTGTAGAGGTCATAATGCAAGAAAATGGATAAACAAAATGTCATACCTTCACAAATATATTCCACCTATCATCTTGTTCAACTAGAGGACAACCAGTAATAGGATCAAATGTAAGACCAGTCCAATTGAGTTCCATTTCAATCCAAATTTTGAACTTTTTCCTTAAATCATCCCAATGATTTCTTGCTTGTTTAATATTGAAATTCTTCCCACTTTTTACGTTCAAAGTACTCACTATTCTATCCCAATTAACCTTTGATAGTCCACCTGCTTTCATCTCCAAGCATATGTCCAAAATAAATTATGTACTGTCATCAGACCATGCTACCCTACCAGCCATTACACTATGATCAAGAGCACTTTGAAATTATTAGTTTCATGCATGAAATATATAAGTAACTATAATTTAATTTATGTTATCAAAAAATTCTGGTCAATCAATTATGGCTCACAACAGTGGCGGATCTTGAACAATTTTTTATTGGGGGCCAAACATTTTTTAACATAAATATATGTCTAAAACAAAAAACAATAAAATAATATTGGTATATTAGAATTATAATATGAACAAAAACAAGAAACTAGTGGTTGATGAATTTTATCATCCATGCTAAACATTTTACGTACTATGGAGGATTTTTAATTGAGATTGAACAATATTTAGACAGAAAATAAAAATTCATTAATTGCAGAAGCAATAAGAGTATATTACAATTTTATGCAACATGTTGCAAGCATTGCACCGTGACTGTTGCATACACAATCATATTTAACAACAATACATATCTATTTTAGTTCTTGCGAATTTCATTGCTATGACCAACCTTATTGCAAATGATAATAGTCGGAAAAATATTAAAATAAAAGCCAAAATATTTAAGCAAAAGCTCGATGAAATTGGCTCAAATGATATCGATCAATGCATATATTCTCCATGAGCACCCCCTTCACCGCCACCGGCCCCACCCCCATAACCACCAGCATAGTACATGACCCAACTCTAAACAATTAAACCCATAAAGTAATTATTGAATGAACATGCCTTACTTTCATATGATTAGCAGTGACTTAATTTTAGTTATTATCAATGCATCACAATTCACAAATCACAAGTATTATAAAAGTTAAATAACAGGTTGACAATCGATAGATAATTTTAAAAAAAAAATGATATATCGAAGGAAAAAAACTTATATTCCTAAGTCAGCAATCTATTACCTCAATATCATCTTATCACCTACATCAATTTGTTTTCGAGTGTTAAAATTAGTCAGAGTACTAATTTGACTACACAAAAAAGTAATTGAAAATTAAATAATTACTCTTTAGATAAAAAATTGAATTGAAACAATAATATACTCC
This sequence comes from Chenopodium quinoa, assembly GCF_001683475.1. Classification (NCBI taxonomy): domain Eukaryota; kingdom Viridiplantae; phylum Streptophyta; class Magnoliopsida; order Caryophyllales; family Amaranthaceae; genus Chenopodium; species Chenopodium quinoa. The sequence continues at coordinate 2,774,756 of NW_018743032.1, forward strand.
GTCGACGAGATTGTATATGAGCAACAAAAGGACAAAATTTGGGAGAGATTGATGTGTTGTAGGTGAGAAATATTGCAATACGAAGGATTATATATATACAAAAAAAACTGTAGTACCAAACTACCAATACTCCCAATTAATGTTTTTGTCGGTCAACCATGCAGATTAGGTCTTCACTTTTTAAGAAATAAAACAATACTTGATATATAAAGAGAAAGCAGCCAACCATGCACCATGCAAATACATGTCGGTATTCATTTCCTAAGATAAAGTCAATGTGTCATTAATTGTCGGTTATCAGATTAGATTAATTATTATAAAATGAGATTATTAGAGAAAACCCAGTTCAGATTTCTAGAATTGACAGACAGTAAAAATACAGTACAGGGTTTTAAGTACCGAGAAAACCCAGTTCAAATTACAGAAAAAGTAATTAAAAATAAATAAATTAAACAAAAGAAAAATGTGAGTTACATTAATCAACAGATACCCAGTTCAGATATTGTAATAATTTAGATCGAGAGAAGCTAAAAATTGATGTAGCAAATTCACACACAAAAATAAAATAAAACACCCAAATTGTAATATTGATTCACACTAATTTATAATTATGCAAAAACAAATAAAGCAGAAAAATGAAGTACCAGCAATGGTGAAGCGTGTGAAGTGAACACAAAAAACAAAGAGGAGAGAGAAAGTGTGAGTAGAGAGAGAAAGTGTGAGTAGAGAGAAAAAGAGAGAGACGGTTGTGATAGGAAAAAGGAAAGCAACGGTCAAAAGCTGGAAAAGTGAAAAATTGAAGAACAAAAAATATATTATTAAAAAATTAGGGGGGTAATAATAATAAAGGAGGAAAAGTGGTCAATGTGTCATTAATTGTAATTCCCACACAGCCATACACGCATCAAATATCAAGAAGTTGAAAAGTGAAGTAATCCTAAATAAACCACAAGCAAACAATCAGCGAGTTTAGATACAAAAAAAAAGGGTTTTTTTTTTTAAAAAAAAAGCAGATCTAACAACATATTTACATAATCTATCCAACAATTTAAAACACGCAGAAAGAATAATTCATCTAAGAATTAGATAAACGAATTACACGATGATTTAAAGGGGAAAATTGAACAAAATTATAACAAAACAGCAAAATAATTTAATCAATTTGGTTATTCAGATTGTTCGTAGCCGTAATGTAAATTTCACAAAGAAAAACATCAAATTATCAACAAATTAAAACTAAATGATTTAAACCCCAATTTGGAATTATACAAGACAAAAAAATATAAATGTACCGATTGAATCTCAGAAATCAACCTTCTTTAGCTTCAAATTGGAAAAAATTATGAGCCGCAACTTTAGATTATCTTGATTTTGAGTGAATTTTTCCTAAAACTCCCCACATGTAGAAATGGAGAAGGTTTTTAAAATCGAAGGGAGTATACGTATAAGGTTTTCAATAGTAATAGCTACGCATTACTTTAATTAAAATTAGTACAAAATAACATAGAAAATGTTGCCGGTTCAAACAAACGATAAAATCAAATTTGATACATCATAAATCCATATTATTATTTAAGAATTAAGGTATTTGAAAACAAGTCAAATCTCTTTTTTCTATATAGAAAAAAGCTATGATAAATTTAATCTGTAATTTAGTATTTTTAGGATCCCCATTTTAACACTTTCTTATAAAAAAAATCATGTATGAAGTGGGATATTGTAAATAATAAAATTATCAAATATTCCAATTCTATTACCTTATACTATCTAGTAATTTTAATACTTATAGGTTTCTTTAAAAAAATTGTAGGTCTATAATAATAATAATAATAATAATAATAATAATAATAATAATAATAATAATAATAATAATAATAATAATAATAATAATAATAATAATAACAATAATAATTAAACATTAATATTGATTAACAATAAAAGTAGAATATTGAAATAATTAAAATAAGTTCAAATCAGAAAAAATAATTTCAAATCAGATCAGATCAGAAAAAATAAGTTCAGATTAGATCAGATAAAAAAATATAAGTTCAGATCAGATCAGATCAGAAAAAATAAGTTTAGATCAGATCAGATCAGAAAATATAAGTTCAGATCAGAAAATATAAGTTCAGATCAGATCAGCTTAAATCAGGTGAACTAAACAAGGCCTAACACTAAGGCTTTTACCTTTTCTTGTTCAGTAACAGGTTTTACAACCGTCATTGCATAAGTGGTAGTATCAGTTGTTTGACCAGAGGGATTTTTATTATCTTTAATAGTGTGCTCCAATCCTTGAGCTTTTAAATTCATCATGACATCCACTTTCCATTCCAAAAATTTCTTTCCAGATAAATCTAGGACGCTGAATTGTCTTTTCATAAGATCTCCCATTTTAACTACAAAAAATTACGCGATAATTAGTTTATAATAATAAATCATATGTACAACACATATGTTTAATTCTTCCATATTTATAGCTTGTTAATGAAACACGTGATAATTAAATATATTTAACAATAATAAACCATTAATAATGTAGTTCTTTTTTCCCCCTTGGTTTATTATTGTGAGTACTTATATAATTAGGCAAAAATAAATCATATTAGTCGCATAAATAGAAAAACGACAACAACAACAGTAGTAACAATAATTATAATAATAACGGTAATATTATACAATGATTATTAATAACAACAAAATGACATAATAAAACAAAAACATGCTTTTTAATCTACTAAAACGACAAAATAAACAAACTTCACTTGTACATCATGACAAAAATTAATATTGCTACTAACAGAACTACAAGCACCATAATTAGAAGAAAATATTGTTTTATCTTCCTTAAATCTTCCTCAAAAGTGAAGGTGTGGGTGCTTTGGGTGTTTTGGTTGCCGTCGTCGGGGAACATATCGGAGAAGATGGGGGTGAAAAATTTGGGGTGATTTTTGGATAAAAAAAAATGGGAAAGGATAAGGGATTTGTGGTGAAATCAGGGGGAAAATCTGCCTTTTATAAAGGTAGGTTTATCCGTTACTATTTTGTGCAACTGTAAAAATATCATATAATAGTCTAATGTAATGGAAAAATTATGGTCCAAATATAAATATTTATAATTGTAAAAGGTTATTATACTGGGAATGCAAGTCATAGTGGTCCGAGAGCCCTAATATCTATAAAAGATCATGGGTTCGAAAACGGAAAGAAACACAAAAAGTACGTAAAAGAAAGAAAAAAAATAATAAGTATAAAAAGGCTGCATCTTTTTGTCAATTTAGTTAATAATAGGCCAAATTAGAAAATAACACCTGCAAAAAAACCCAATTTTGATTATAACACCAAAACATTTTGAAATTTTATTATAACACCACTTAAAATCCCAAAATTTTGGTTTCACCACCCACTAACGGATTTTTGGATGGAAACCGTTAGTGGGACCCACTAGAGACACGTGTCAGTTGTTTATTGGCTTAAAAATAAAAATTAATAAATATAAAAATAAAAAATAAAAAAAATTAAAATTAAAATTAAAAAAAAAAAAGAAAAACCCCTAAACTCTAACCCAGCCACCAGCCCCACCATCGCCGACCGTCACTACACCGCCGGAGACCCCAACTGCCGTCGGATTCCTTTCCTTCACCGGCCGTCACCCCCACCAACATCAGCCCCCCCGTAAATCCCCTTCCCCCTTTCTTCTCCCCGAAAAATCACCCCCACCCACCACAACCCTTCGCGAAAACGCTTGCAATTGACGGTTTCCTGAGCAGCGAAATCGCTGGAACTTCACCAACAGAACTCACCGGATTCTGCAGGATTTCAGCCGGTTTCTTGAGCCACGAAATCTTCCGAACAAACACCAGTGAATTGACGGAGAACCACTTGCGAATCTGCTGAATTTCGCAGCGATTTCAGCCGGTTTTTGCGCAGCAACACCACCGGAATTTGCTGAGGTTGGGTTCTTGGTGAGGCTAGGGGAGGGGGTCGGATACTGGCGGGAGGAGAAAGAGGGTGGTTTTAGGTTAGGGTGGCGCTGGTGGTAAGGCTAGGCTGGTTTCGCCGGATTATGCGAGGGCAGGTGGTGGGGCTGGCTGGGTTAGGGGGTTAGGGTTTTTTTTTTTTTTTAAATTTTTTTTAAACCAATACATAGCTGACATGTGTACATGGCAGGCCCCACTAACAGTTTCCATCCAAAATTCTGTTAGTGGGTGGTGAAACCAAAATTTTGGGATTTTTGTAGGTGTTATAATAAAATTTCGAAATGTTTTGGTGTTATAATCAAAATTGGGTTTTTTTGCAAGTCTTATTTTCTAATTTGGCCTTAATAATGTGCATGCAAAGTTACTACTAAGCAATTATAATAACTAAAATCAAATTTTACATAAAAGGTGAGTATGTAATATCAACATGCATGAATCAAATAAAAACCAAGATACCAACATGAATAAAACAAGGGAGGATAGTAATGAATTCATAAGTAAGAGAATATTTTTCACCGTTGTTTTTGAGATGTATGATAGAGTAAATGTTTGAGTTTCTGGTATAGAGGATCCCAAAATATGGGCAACTATAGAGCATACTCCTCAAAACATTTAGAAGTAGATAGTATTTATTTGTTATAATTTTGAGAAGTAGGTATAAATATAACTGACTAGGAATTGGTGCTGATAACGTGTTAAAAATGAAAGTTTTTCTAACTATAGAATGATATTGGATATTTTATGAAAATGGAGATAGAAGAGAGTAAATAGAGCAAGTATGAAATCCGATTGTTTTTCTTCTTACTTCTTTAGTTCACAAAACAGTGAACTTATTTATAGGTAAATATTGCCATTAAAATATTTTACATAATTGTACTTTTATACAAATTATTTTCCTAAATTTGTTTATGTGATGAGTTACAAATTATTGTGTTATAAGTTCATGTGAACTTCATTTTTGGCATTTTCTTAACATTTTGATTTTTTTTCCACATGTACTTTATATTTTTGTATGCACTTCCTTATATTTGTATGTACTTCCTTTTTCTATGAGTATTTTATTAAGTACTCCCTCCATTTTATATTAATCGCAACACTAGGGTGCTCACAAAGTTTAAGAAAATTTATAAGGTGGGCTAAAATAAGAATTTTTTATAATATAAAGTATTGTTGGTAGGAGAGAGAAATAATAAAAAGTAGTATAAGTGGGGTTGTTAGGAAAGAGAAACAATAAAATATTTGTGAAAGTGGGGTTAGTGGAAGAGAGAAATTATAAAATAATGGTGGGTTCTTTCTAAATATAGAAGTGTTGCAATTAATATGAAACGGATGTAAAAGGAAAATGTTGCGATTAATATGAAACGGAGGGAGTAGTACACCTAAGTTTATAATGAAATTTTCATTTGCTTAATTCGTAATCATTATATATGCCACTATTTTTACTCCTTCCGTATTTTATTACTTGCTTCATTTCCATGTGTAGAGTTTTAGGAGAAATATTATAAAATAAGAAGGAAGTGGGGTTGGTGGAAAAATAAAGTATAATAGTTGGGGTGAATTGCTCAACAACGCTCCCATTTTACTAGGGAGTGCTCCCTTTTTAACATGGAAGGACGATATTGCCCTATGTGTAAGTTGTAGTATATAATGTTCCATTATGGGACATGTCGATATTTGAAATGTGATCGGGGACTGAAGAGAAAACCGAGAGATTTGGAGAATGCGATAAAGAAGGACACAAAAACCAAAGCTAATGTTTGTCCTTTCTACATCAAGATATATTATGAACTCACCAAAGACAGTTGGAAGATCCGTGCAAAAAATGATGAAACTGGAACCCATAACCATCCAATGATTGTGTATCAGGAGGGTCATCGTAAAATTAGTGGCTTTAGCTCGGGTGCCAAAAGGTTGTGCGTGACATGACAAAGTCCAAGGTTGCACCGCGTAACATCATGGCAATTGTTGTAGAGCAATTTCCTGATGATCATCCAAACATCAGACACATTTACAATTGCCGGAATGACTTGAGAACGGAGATGTCTAAAGGCAGAGGAGTTGTTAAGCAATTTCTTCATCTGGCGAGACAGAGTCAGTATATTTACTGGGTCATGGAAGATGACCTTGGCGTTCTACAACATGCATTTATGGTGCACCCAATCACAATAAACATATTACGCACATCCACTTGTAATAAATATGGATTCGACTTACAAGACCAACTGATACGGGATGCCATTCTTTGAAATAGTAGGTGTAACACTGACAAATCAGAATTTCCTCGTTGGTTATGTGTTCATGCGCAACGAGTGCACGTCAAGCTATCGATGGGTGTTGCAAAGATTAAGGGAGTTGATTGGGTATGATAAAGAACCATCGGTATTTTTGTCTGACCGTGAACTTGGCCTATGTGCGGCATTAAGAGAAGTGTTTCCAGAGACGTCGCATTTTCTTTGTCGATGGCACATTAACAAAGATGTGGAGGCTAGGGTGACTAATATGTTCAAAAATAAGAAGATCGGTGCGAGTTTCAAAAATGGAAAATGGAAACGTATCATTGATGCTACAACCGAGGCGGATTATAATGTTGCTGTAGATACAATGAAAGCTAGGTGGACAAGTTATCCGGCAGTGATTACTTACGTTGAGAAAACATGGCTTTGTTATAAAAACAAATTTGTGACATTTTAGACGAACAAGTTCTTCGTGGTAACACGAGTAATTGTAGAGTTGAGAGCCAACATTCGGTAGTGAAGACGTTGTTTAAATCATCGACAGGTTCGTTGTTATAATGTTGTAGTTGTTATCTTTACTTCGTTTTAGTAATTTTAATAAAAATCATAATGTTTTTTACATTCTGAATCAAAGACAGGTTCTTTGGATACCGTATGGGCCCGAGTACATTGTCATATTGGTAATCAGATCATTGCAATTCGTAATGGTTTGGAGGCATTAAGATCGAAAATTGGTGAGAAGTACAGACAATTGCCACTGTTATGTATAAATGGCAAAGTGTCTCAACATTATTTGAAAATTCTGGATGATGAGACGACAAGGATGAGGGAGTTGAGTGACCAGGTGTATGAACGTTGTGGTTGTGCAATGTGTGTGACCCATGGTTTACCATGTGCTTGCCAGATACATGATTCGCTAGTTGCACATAAGGGCTTGTATATCAGGAAAATTCATCCATTCTGGAAGACCTTGGTTATTGGTGATGGTGTTGATATACCTATGTTCGTTTACGATTCAACCAAGGAAGCTGCACATTATCATTCCCTGGTTGATGAGGTCAATTGTAGTGATCCTGCTATACTTCGAATTGTATCTTGCATCATTAAAGAAGAGCTGCATTCGAATCATACAAACCTCGAAGAACCACATGTAAACCATAATGTTCGAGGTCGACGAAGGAACAATGATACCAGGCGTGATCCCTGTTATTTCGAGCATGTAAACCGTCGAAACAGTCAACGTGGTACACAACAAACAGGTACGACCTCAGGTAAATCATGAAATTAAACTTATTAGGCCTAATGTAAATTACACTTATTTCATCTTGTAGCGTACTAATAAATGACCATTTATTTTGTGCAGAAGATCAATGTGACATCAGGCAATGCAGGTATTTGCACTTGCTTCCAGGACTGATGGTGCCTTACATCACAGCATGGAAGGATGTCATTGGTGATGGAAACTGTGGCTTTCATTGTGTGGCTGACTTCTTCTTTGGTGATCAAGCGCAATGGTTTACTGCTCGGGAAACAATTGCAAACGAGGTCACCGCTCATCCAATGTTGTATAAAAGGATTTACGGAATTAGAAGGCTTGGGTTGAATATAACACGTATTCGATGGGATGGTGGGGCGGTTGATATGCGACATTGGATGGTAGCAATTCATGATTTATTTCCTATTGCTACTTGGTTCAAACGCAAGGGTGATATGTCTCGGTATAGGGAATGTACCAACCTGCTACTACCCATGCATCACAGTGTTACCGTTGCGGGCACGAAGCACGGTTAAGGCACCCACTCGAGAGTTCGTGATCGCTACAGTTGGTGGGTCACATTTCATCCGTCTTGATCTCGCACAAGATTCACCTCCTCCCCCAATTGCAGGTTGGTGGACCGAGCACCACGAGCCAAGTGTTGTTGGATGGGATCAGCAATATGGAGTTAGAAGGAACATGTGGAATGCATTAGTTAGATACGGAACATATTTATGTACTTTTATTAAGGTTGAACATTTGTAGTTATGTAATATAGATTAATAAAAGAAATAAAACTAAGATCCAACAAAACCAAATATAAAAGTGTCCAGTTCTTACATTACATGGCGAATAAAGAGTAACATAAAATAAGTAAGACAATTAATAAAAATCAAACCACTAATCAAAGTACAAAAAGATAAAAATAGTCAATATTTTACAATCCAAAAATCTACAACCCCATCATCGCATTCCAATCAACTACCAGCAGCTCAGTAATTGCCCTAAACTCACGCGACATGTTGGGATACTCAGTAAGAGCTCTTTGGTGGATCTCCATGGATCGACCCATCCACTGCAAAGAAAAAAACAATATATTATAAACATTACAATTACTAGAAGTAGGATTTATAGTATAACTAAGCAAAACTATTTACATAATCCGTGTTAGTCCTCTCAGGTAGACCGGTACTCCTAGTTGCTGAACCCCCACGAGATACACAAGGGTGAGAAAACCTATACAACCACTACATGTAACCAGGTGCGAATGTAGGAGCTCGACGACCAAGTCTGGTGTAGGTACCTAACACTACACTAAAAGACGAACCAGGGACAAACCTAGTCCACATAACAGATGTCATCTCATTCGGAAATTCTACCCGGTACATCTTCAATTTGGTTGGTCTCTTGGCCTTCTCAGGCCTGATAGTGCTCCTTGGAATGTCTTGCACGAATCCAAGTTGTCGAACCACTCGATCAGGCATGTACGGCTCAATGATGCTACGGTATTGTATGCAGCCAATAAATAAAGTGGTAGGCACGTGATGTGTAGGATCAGCTCCGTACGGTAGCCAGTTAACCTCAAGGTCAGTCAGCTCATCGAGTCTACTACAAAAAGATAAGGGCGCTCCTTGCTCTTGTTAGGGCATCCCGATCTAACATCCCAAGCAGACACACGAGGGATATTAAGCTCCCTCGTCAAGGTACCCTATTGAGGCCGAAAGCACGGAAAGTACTCGTAAATCCACGTTTGCAGAAGCGTGAGACAACAAGCAATCGAATCAGTATCTTTTCGTGATGCCGTACCCAACTGCCGATACTGGTACGCTAGAGTAGCTGAACCCCAAGAGTACTAATAAATCGGGACACCTTCAACAACAAGCTCGTGGAGGAAGGAAGGATGAGCGGTTACCACTCTTATCTAAAAACAGTGATCCTCCTAGTACTAACCACATGTATGCAGTATAATGGACACTAAAAGGCCTCTGCGCCTCTAAAGTCGTACAAAAAATCCTCTCAGTCAGCACCCACTACCGTGCCAAGAGGTTTTAGTACCGTACTTCTCATTCAACTCATCCGCAGTCAAATCCATGGTAACCGAGCACGCATCTCGTACAAAGTCTGTTCTAGGGGTAGTGGAAACCATGGAACCATCAACACGAAGCCTAAGAATATGGTACACATCGTGCAACATGATCGTGATCTCCCCAAATGGCGTATGAAATGTGTTCGTATCTGGCTGCCATCTCTCAACAAAAGCAGAAATCAACGATCAGTCGAGACGCTTATACATAATCCCGGGTAAGTGAGATAGACTACTGCCATCAATCAACTTGAGGTGCTCCTGTGCAAGACGACCTCGCCAATCAACCCTGTGTCCTACTCAAACAGCGCAAAACTTCTCGCTCCTGCTCGCCCCATATGTATGACGCCACGTGACCTCCAAAACTAGGTATAACACTCCCATCCTCAAGACCACCTGGCATCGGCTGCTGCACCAACCATGTCTATGCTAAGGTGGTAGTAGGTTGACTCGCTTGACTACTAATAAATCTCCCATGTTGACCCATATATACTGTATGAAAATCTTGAGGGTGCGAGTCTTCGTCCCGATCATCATGACGTACCGGCTCTTCGTCCTCATCGTCAGATGTAGGCGGTCCACCCGAGTACATGGGGCGGCTCCCTTGTGAATGATGCTCTCCCGACCAACTACTAGGAGACCCATATTGCTGCTCATGACGAAGCGTTGCCCCAGTAATATTTGAACGAGATGACTTCCTCCTAACAGAAGCATTCAAACATCATGATATACCATGACGAGCACCCGAACAACAACAACAATAACAAATAATAATAATAATAGTAATAATAATATCCAGGAGTATTAAAGTAGGAATTAGTCTGATAAAGTACGATAAATAAATAAAAATCAACAAATCCATTCAAAAAAAATTTCCAATTTTTATATTATCTTACGGCGTGACAATCAAATTTCGATTTTTCTAGATAATCCGATTTTTTTAGAATAAAACCCCAATCTGTGCTTGAGTTCAGATTGCTTAGCGGACCCTTTTTTTGAGATACAAACCCCTTTTGGTTTTTTCAAGGGAAAAATGACTTTTTTGTGCAACTTAGATTATTCTTATCTCAATTCAAAGGTATTAGGTGTAGCTACTTAATGTTTTACATAGAATATAGGAATTTTTTAGATTCTATTCAAAAATACTCTATTCAAAATAGAAAAAATCACACAAACGGTTGTTAGTTATTACTAAGAAACCGAATTTAGTCATTCGACATTTTTCGAATATTTTAGTATTTTCTTTTTTCTTAGAATAATTACGATTTGCTAATAATAATAATAATAATAATAATAATAATAACATAATAATAATAATAATAATAATTAAAAAAATTAAATCACGAAAAAAATAAATATAATTCAGGACTTCCGCCTGAAATATCCGGATACACCAAGGCGGATCCACCTTCGAACATCCGGGTTTTTTAGGCGGGTGGGTGGATCCGCTTAAAAATTTCGGATCCTCTTAGGTTTGTCCGAAATTTTCAAGCGGATCCTTCTAACTTTAATTTTTTGTTTCAATTTTCAGGCGGAAATTCATACCTTCTTGCCTCCGGTGCCGCCTCCATAAGTCAGCCTTATTCTGTACCGGTTTGCCATCGTCGGAACTTCATTGGTCTCCCTGGATTGGTGGCTGTCGGTGGTGGGTTGTGCTTTTTTTTTTTTTTTTTTTTTAAATAATTTTAGAGAGATGAAATGAGAGTGAAGTTACGAGAGAGTTTGATATTTTCATAAATGAGAAATGAGTGTTGTGAGTGTCATGAGTGAGTTTCGTGAGTATTTATTTACGAGGGGTAAATACGGAAGTTCGTATTAAAATGCGAGCGGTGCCTTGTAAAATGGGAGCATTGTTTAACAACCCCCTAGTTGGGAGGAGAGATGATTTGGAAATATTAAAGTATGATAGTTGGGGTACACTAGGAGAGAAAATTTTTGTAAAATATTGTGAAAAGTTCAAAAAAAAAAGAAAGAAATTGAGCAAATATATGGTCGCAAATTAAAAGGAATTGGAGCAAGTAATAAAATACGATTACGTATTTTATTATTTGCTCCATTTTTCTGGACACGGAGTTTTAGGAAATATATTAGAAAATATTGCTATATGATAGAGGTAGGGTTGGTTGAAGAATATCAAATCTGAAAAAATAAAGGTGAGTATAAGTGAGGAGGAGAGAAAATATGAAAAATATTAAAATATAATATGAGGGGAACACTAGTGAGGAGTAAAATAATGTTAAAAGTTTCTAAAAAAGGAAATTAAGCAAGTAACAAAATACGACGCAAAAGGAAAGTAGAGCAAGTAATAAAATACGGTGGGAGTATTTGATTGCTTGCTTCCGATTTGAACTTCTAAGTCAAATCCGATTGTCACTTAAATCAATCTGAATGGTTTTTACGGGAAATGTTAGAGAGAACATGGAGTTAAGGTTAAGAGTTTGTTACGGAGTAATATATTGAGATAATATCGTTATAATATATTTTGAGAATATCTTGTGGTATATTTGTTAGGATATATTCGTGATATTATTATGTATTTTGGAATTATCCTAGTTTCCTAGTATATCATTTATTCTAGGGTTAGGAATATTGTAACATTATATATTCTTTGATGAGCTAATGAGAAAGATAAGCCAAAGTTTATGCAAATTCTTCATGGTATCAAGAGTAGGTTAAATTTTTTTTTTTTTTACACAATGGTAGAAAGTCTCATCCAAAGGGGCGAAGACCCTTTGACATCATCATTCATCCAATTTTCCACGGGTTTGATTGGCAATGTCAAATTTTCTGATGATTGTTTGAATAGTAAGTTTGATACTACTTCTTGGATCATTGACTTCAGAGCTACACATCACGTTACAGGCAAAAAATCATGGTTATTTGATACTCAAAGTTTTCATGGTCCCGTTGGTTTGCCTAATGGTGAATCAGAATTGTCTACTTTAGAAGGCTCGGTTCATTTGTTAGATACAAATTGTGCTAACTTGAGTTCATTATGTTCCCAACTTGAGTTGCAATTTGCTTTCTGTCTCTCAGCTTAATGATACATTAAATACAATTGTCCAATTTAACTCTTCTATGTGTGCTAAAATAATATAGTTCCGAAAGACGGACTATATTATTTTAGCAAACCAGAATTGGTGCAACATGTGTCAGTAGATGAATCAACAACAACCTTGGAGCTATGGCACCAATGAATGGATCATCCATCCGAAAAAGTGGTTAGGTTACTTCCTCATGTTAGTAGCACTAAGGGTAGTTTACATAAAGGGTGTGAAGTGTGCTTTCGTGCTAAACATCCTATAGACAAATTTTCCTTGAGCGATAATAAGACTTCTAGAATTTTTGAGAAAATACATTGTGATTTGTGGGGTGCATACCGTCATGTTTCATCGTGTGGGGCTCGTTATTTTTTAACAATTTTTGATGATTTCTCCTGGACAGTGTGGATTTATTTCTTAATTAATAAAATTGAAGTGTTTCAAATATTAATGGCTTTTGTTGCTATGGTAGATAGACAATTCTCTCAATCAATTAAAGTTGTGCAAAGTGACAATGGTATAGAGTTTAATCGCTTACTTGATTATTTTAAGGAATGCAACTGAAATTTTGTTTCAAACTTCTTGTGTGGGTACTCCACAACAAAATGGGAGAGTCGAGAGAAAACACAAAAACATTTTGAATGTTGGGAGAGCGTTAAGATTTCAGGCTAAATTATCATCTATTTTGGGGGGGGGGGAGTGTGTTCTTGCCACAACTCATCTAATAAATCGTACCCCTACACCTTTGCTAAAAAATAAAACCTTTCGAATTATTTTTCACAAATCACCCTCGTTTGATGCTATTCGTACCTTTGGGTGCTTGTGTTTGGCTCATAATCAGAAAACAAACGGGGATAAATTTGCAAGTAGAAGTTGAAAATGTATATTTTTGGGGTATCCATTTGGAAAGAAAGGATGGAGGTTGTACGATCTAGATACAAAGAAATTCTTCGTTTCTCGTGATGTAAAGTTTATTGAAGGGGTGTTTCCGTTTGGTAGCCCAAAAGATGTGAATATTGAGCCTCATATGCATGACACGATTAGTGATATTCATCATGATTTTGCACCATATGATGATAGTGTGATTGATGTTGATGATATGGTCTATAATCTTGAAGAGCATGTGCAAAGTTATGAAGTGCAAGAGTATATGTTGGATGGCAATAACATTGTCATTGATAATGTTGTTGATATGGGGGTATGTACAAGAAGAACAAGCTACCTATATTGACGAAACAATAGAGGCCGCGGGCAGGCCGTGGCCAAATGAGTCCAGCCACGGGCAAGTTGTGGCCCCTTTTGCCCAAAGTGAACAGCAGCATGACGCTACGGGCAAGCCGCGGCCAAGTAAGTCCAGCCACGGGTAGGCCGTGGCCCCTTTTGTCCAAAGTGAATAACAATAGCAGCCTGACGTCATGGGGCATGCGTATCGAGAAAAATTCCCTTCAGTTAAGCTTCGTGATTATGTGACTCACACAGTGTTTGCTAATAGTCCGTCTTCGTCCACTCCATCATCCGATCTCTCATCAGGTACTCCATATCCTTTAGCACACTATATTAATTGTGACAATTATTCTATGAATTATTGAAAGTTTCTTGCAGCTATTATTAAGGATAAGGACCCTAAGTCTTTTAAAGAAGCTAAGCAATGAAAGAGGAGATTCAAGCTTTAGAAGATAATGGCACGTGGACCTTGGAGCATCTTCCTCAGGTAAACGAGCTCTCGGTAGTCAATGGGTCTACAAGACTAAGTTTCTATCAAATGGGGACGTAGAACACCTCAAATCTCGTTTGATCGTTTTTGGAAAACATCAACAAGCTAACATTGATTATAATGAAACTTTTGCCCCGGTTGCAAAAATGACTACAATTCGGGCTTTTTGTTTTGCTATTGCGGCGTCCAAAAATTGGAAGCTTCACCAAATGGACGTTCACAACGCTTTTTTGCATGGTGATCTTGATGAGGATGTTTACATGAAGCTTCCTCCCGGGTTTGAGAGCTCGGATCCTTCTTTGGTTTGTCGATTACGTAAGTCATTGTATGGTTTGAAGAAAGCCCCGAGATGTTGGTTTGTTAAGCTTGTGACGGCTTTGAAAGAGTACGGTTTTCTTCAATTTTATTCTGATTATTCTTTGTTTACATTTACTAAGGTTGATATTCAAATTTATGTCTTAGTATATGTTGATGATATAATTATTTATGGGAACAATTCCGCTGCACTTGCTACTTTCAAAGCCTATCTTAGTGATTGTTTCAAAATGAAGGATCTTGGTCCTTTGAAAAAAAATTTGGGTATAGAAGTAGCCCGAAGTTCTGCAGGTTTATTTCCGTGTCATAGAAAATACACTCTAGACATCGTTTCTGAAGCAGGTTTGTTGGGGGCTAAAGTGAGTGGGTTTCCTATAGAGCAAAACCACAAACTAGGTCTTGCTAATGGAGAGTTTCTTGTGAACCCATAGTCCTACCGTCGTCTTGTGGGTCGTTTGATTTATCTTGGAGTCACTCGTCCTGATTTGGCATATTCTATTCATATATTATCTCAATTCATGCAAGAACCTCGAATCGAGCATTAGGATGCGGGGCTACGAGTGGTTCGATATTTAAAGAGCACTCCAGTCAGGGAATTCTTCTACGTGCCGATTGTGATTTGAATTTGCAGGGTTAGTGTGACTCAGATTGGGCGGCATTCCCTCTCACTCGCTGATTTTTGACAGGTTGGCTTGTATTTCTAGGCCAATCACTTATTTCGTGGAAGACAAAGAAGCAACATATAGTGTCACTGTCATCTACAGAGGCTGAATATAGATCTATGGCTGCGATTACTTGTGAGCTTAAGTGGCTTAAGGGCTTATTGTTGAGTTTGGTGTGCAACATACGAAGGCGATCAAGTTATTTTATGACAGTGAGTCTGCGTTACACATTGCAAATAATTCTGTTTTTCATGAATGAACAAAACACATTGAGATTGATTGTCACTTTATTCGTGATGCAATTAATGAAAGCTTGATTTCTCCATCCCATGTTTCTACTTCTTCTCAACTTGTGGACATATTTACAAAAGCTCTTGGCAAAACCCAGTTTGACCGTCTTCTTTCCAAGTTGGGCATTTTTGAACCACATGCTCCAACTTGAGGGGGTATTGAGATAATATCGTTATAATATATTTTGAGAATATCTTGTGGTATATTTTTTAGGATATATTCGTGATATTATTATGTGTTTTGGGATTATCCTAGTTTCCTAGTATATCATTTATTCTAGGTTAGGAATATTGTAACATTATATATTCTTTGATGAGCTAATGAGAAAGATAAGCCAAAGTTTATGCAAATTCTTAATAATATTTTCAATTTACAGGCAGCAAGAAGCTGCAATTGCATTGAACATGTATGTTTGGCCTTGGCAAAATCAAATGCAACTTCAAGAGCTAAAAAAGGAAATTTATTTACTCGAATGCTAAGTAGCAACTTCATTTACATTGATTTTACAAAAAGTAGGAATTTTTCTACCTATCTTCAGAGTACTACGCTAACTGCAGTAAGGATACTTGCTGCTTTACTACTGCCTATACGCCCCATAATATGCTAGGGCGTTTCTTGCTAATTTTGATATTTCTACTTCCAACCTCCCATACATCACCGTACGAAACTGTAAGTAGGTTTCAGAAACTCGTTAAAGCAAAATGGGAGGGGTAAATATTAGTCTTACGAACCAAAAATTATACACCCGAAAACAAACTTCTGCACCTTCTATCAGCATTCAAAATAAGAATCCTTTACAGTGTCTACGCAGCTTGTTGAATGAACCCGAAAAAATTCTCTTCAAGCTTGAAGTCTTTGACTGTGCAACGAAAGAACAAACATATATCAGTAAAAGCATAATCAACTAAAGCATTGTCTGAATAATGTTTAATCTGTTTGCAAATAATGTACTACGAGTAAATCGTAATTTTAGAGCTGACACTTTTACAATTATAAAGGTTTTATCAATGTCATTAATGCAAGATGCAGAAAGTTCATTGTTGGCTTGCAAAGTCGATACGTTTCTCATGCTGAACCCTCACACTTCCTGTGGCTTGGAGGGGAAGTATGAGTTCAGCAAAAAATGATTTTAAATAATAGCCAAAATGTATGGAAGACACAATTTTACCTTCTCAGATATGCAGCATGAACTGGAGGGAATTCCATGTCCTCGTAGCTGTGATGTTGCCTTCTAGTCCAGGGTATCAAATCAATCTTTTCCACCATCTCGTCACAAACTACACATTTGTGAGTTGAAGTACCGACTGCAGCAATCCTCATGGCTACAACCTTGCAGTCACCGCACCACAGCAGATGCTGGCATGGGTAATTAGCCCACATCATCTTCTTTTTTTCACAAGCGAAGCAGTTGCCTTGCTTGAGGCTATTTGCATAGTCCTGGACCCATAAAAGAAAAGGAGAAATTTAAAAGGTTGAATTGAAGAGAGCTGTTAATGCTTCGATGTCAGAAATCTTACATCGTAGAACTTGAGGCTCTTGAGGAAGTACACTTGTTTCCTCTTCCGAGCAAGGGCCTCCAAAATCAAATGTTTTCGCCTGCATTGCTCATCTAGAACCTTGAAGCCACCAGTCCAAAGCCATGTTCGAGCAAGAAACACAGGGTCTGGTTCCAAAAACTGCAGTAGCCTGGAATACTCCAGAGGCGATGTAACACTACAATTAAGTTTTTCTGTCTTTCCACAAACTTCTTTCACAGCAGTAACATCAAGATTTTTCTCAGAAGACTTATCAGAATGAGTATCACAGTCAGATTCTTTTTTGGTTGGACCAACAGTCCCACAATTAGATGCAGCATCATCATGTACAGAGGCTGGCGTGACTGGGCGGGACACAGAGATGTTTTTCCTTGGTACAACCAGTGGTGGAGGTCGGGCCACATTAGGCAAGAGGATCATGTGATTAGGAACCTGACCACCAGTGTGGACAATCTTAACCCTGCATAATTCAGGGTAAGACTTTATAAAATCACTCAATTTAGAGTATCCAAGAGAAGCATGGTCAAGCTCCAGCCCAAATATTGCCTTAAAATCAGCTTTCAAAGAAGACAGGGAATAAAATTCTCCTTCTGAATTCCTTGACATCTTTCTTAAAAATTGAGGAAGCCATTTCTTTAAAGTAGCAAACCATCCAGGCATATCTTGGCCAGAAAGTTGTGGTCTGTGGACCTTGCGCTCATTTTTTGAATCTTCTGGTTTTTCTTGACCCACTCGATCAGCCCAAGACATCTTCCCAGGTATGCCCTCAACGGAACTTTGATCACTTTGGCTTTGAGCTTGACACTGGTTTTGGTTGCTTTCTTGTTGTACTGGCTCTTGTTTAGGTTCATCCCCACAGTCTTCTTGGGATGATAGCCATTTTGGAATTGCACTTTTCATTTCAACTTTCTTTCCCCAGATATAGGTATAGTGGACCTCCAAAGCTGCAGCTACAGATTTTTCTTGCTGGAAGGTAATAAAGCCAAAACCCCGGGACATTACTTGATCTTCAATTTCCATTTGTAATACTTTGGCATCTTCCACTGAACCAAATTGCTCTTCCATAATATCAGCTAATGATTCTGCCTCACAAAATCAGCATAAGATCAAATGAGTGATCACTACATGCCATCTTCTTTTCAAATTAGTTGTCAGAATATTACTAGTTTAAATTACAATATCAATGTGGCAATTATTTCAGAACATAGGGAATGATATTTTTAATTGACTGAAAAATTGAAGTGTTAGTCTTTCATGGATCACACAAATTTCTTACCAGAGTCCAAGCTAGGTGGTAGTCCTCCTACAAAAATCTTTCTCTTAAATTCTGCTAAAACAGTAGAACGAGCAATGCCAAGTTTTGACTTTGGATTTCTCATCTCCCCTTCACCATGGCGGTAGAAGCATGCAGACCCTCTAGCACATCCTGTTGGTGATGCATAGTATTTGGAAATATCACAATCTGCACTTGAGTCGACACTGGATTTCACAAACATGAAACATAATTTCTGGTTCAGTACTAGGAAAAATAAAAAGACGTTACTATATATGGTGCCTAGGTCAAACCAAAATACCTCTCAGAAGTAGAGCATGCTTCCTTCCAAAGTGCTTCACAGGATTCTGAGACCACTTGATCATTGTGAATGCATGCTGTGTATTTCTGTTTGGATGCCCTATTGGCTGTGTAAATGGTAGAAGAAATGCGATTATTGATTAGTCTAGCTTAAGTTCGAGTAAAAATCAATTTGTCCCACACTTAATATAAATTTAGTAGGACGAACTCACTTATGACTATACTGGTTCGGTTTAAAGTAGAGCGCATTTCCTGTGATTTTGCCAAGTCTATAGGTCTTTCTCGACTGAAATTCACAGATAAAGCAAGGGATAAAAGAAGCCTTAGATAATAACATCTAGTTTAGCTGAGCTTTTGGCAATGATTTACAAAAAATTAAAAGTATATGAGCTTCAAGGTCAAGAGAGGACAAAGCAAGCTAAATCAACAAATTGATCACTAAAGATATACAGTGAAATAACAAGGGTAGAATAGGAAGAAGGAAGGAGTAAAATGAAGCAAGATTTGTACTGCTAACCGCAAATTATGGACGTCTGTGGTTGCTCCATAACTCAGCAAGAGTTGAGCACAATCTATGAAGTCATTTTTTGCAGCTAAAAACAAAGGAGTTTCCTTCAGTTCAGATGTAACATAAATGCTGTCAGGATCGTGAATTAGCAGGATCTGTAACAACCATCACAAAGAAAAGATACAGTCACCAGTCATCCATCATGGTACCAAAATTGAGTCTGAATATCTTAGCATTATTAAGCAAGCACTTCTAATGTACCTTAAGAGCTTCAAGGTTCCCATTTGCAGAAGCAATGTGAACTGCAGTCAATCCCAGCTTATCTTTTTGCCTCACTCTTGCACCATGCTTCAGAAGAAGCTCCAAGATTCTAGATAGCATCCAAAGTTTCACATCTCAGCAATCAATTTCTGTGGAAGTTGCAAAAATCTCTGGTGTCGAAAAAATATAAAATACCTGATATGCTCAGGGCTTGACACTTTTGATGCTTTAAGAGACCAATGAAGGGCTGAGTTACCTTCTGCATCAGCCTCACTCACAATTATGCCTGTCTGCAGAAGCAACTTCATTACAGTTTCATCTCCGGCCTTCAGAAAGAAAAGAGATAAAGAAGAATCAGAGAGGAATCCACAGGAAATTTAGGAAAAAAATGGCAAGTCTCATTCTGAACAACTACTGTTCTACTGATTTAACTTTAGCAGCATATCTTCTTAAGGTTCTAATTTTGTATTTCAGTCATTTTCTCTGAATTTATTTATTTCTTCGGGTACACAGAAATCCCACGTTGGGCTAGCAGCCTCATCTTGTTGGTATCAAAAAATACATAAGGATCACCCTCTGTCTAACTGGGTGAAGATAAAGCCTGCCTATATTTGTCAAAGGAAGAAACTAAATCTACTCTTATTATTGTAGTCCCTTGTTTAGGTAAACTTCCATTTGCTATTAGCTAATGTATCAACCCAATGGAGAATATGTGATTAAAGAATGATAAGTGCTTCACAAAATAGACACTACATGGAAAAGTTATATTTTGTAAGATAGTAGCATTGCAAGGCTCACAGTAATACAACTTCATCCCAAACATCTTTAAAGGTGGTGTTGGGAGGAAATGGTCACTTAAGTAAAAAATAAGAGACGGTCAGGGAAAAGACTAACACTAACACTACATGGATATTGGCATGTAATTTTCCTTACAAAATAATACACAATGTCATACTTATTGTGCATTACCATAAACCATGGAAATTAAATTGCCCTTCCAAAATCACATACTTCCTCCGTTTTTTATAATCGCAACGTTGGGGATTTCATGTTTGCCAATGCAAATTTTATAATTTAAATATCTTAAGTTATTTTTGTTCAAATTATAAAAAATTGATATTATGAAAGTATAGTTCAAGACGAATCTAAATAAAATTTAAAAATTGGAGGATGAAGCCATGAGGGAGAGAAAACAGGGGATATGAATTTACTGAGGACAGCAAGGTTACCTTAGAAGCAATTATAAGAGGAGATGTGGCTTTTTTGTCCACACACCTATTATGAGGAGAAGCCCCAAAGAAACGGAGCAACTCCATCTCCCTAAGTAGTATTTTCCTCCTCTCCAACTCACCACTATAAGTGCCATTCTTGCTTTCTTCTGATAGTTTAAGCTTGCCCTTATTTCCCATATAAATTGAGACGGCCTCCCTGATCACACCACTATACACCGTTGTCTTCTCCGCCACTAAATCTGAGTTGGTTCGGACCTCCAGCACCGACCCGTTAACCTTCTCTGCAGCCACCATCAACAGCGCAGCCAGTGCTGCCACCCGTCCTTCTGTTGCTATACTGTACGCTACCTCTCCTATGTCCTTTGTCTTTTCAGAAAGCACTCTTATGGCTCCCAAATCCTGCATCCATGCAACTCATGGAATCAGTCAAAACATGAAAATAGAGACAGCTAAATATTACTTGTTGTATACATATATGGGAATGGCGATTCATCATATACTCTAGTGTCTCAGGAACTTTTTAGTACTAAATATTTATTTTCATATATTTTCCAGATTTTGGAAAAAATGTAAAGATAATGGATGAAGGTTTTTGCAATGATGTGAAGGCTAATTCAGTAATAATGATCAAGTACTAGTGTTGCTATAAATTATTTGACTTTTTCAAGCATACACATATTTCAAAATCTTAATCCATAGTGATTATATATTTATGAAAGTGATTGACAAGAATATCTAGGTGTTCAAAATTTATACAGTTATACTTGTACAACATATCACATGTTTACTTTCATATATTTCCAATTTATGATAAATTTATTTTGATTAAATTACTATTTATAAAGCTGGCTACTCCAATTTACTAAGCAAAATGAGCATATTATCAAAGAAAAATTATTTGAAAAATTACCATAAATATTTTGATTGTATATAATCCCCGCTCAAAATGTATTTGAGTAAGATTAGTGGAATAATTCCAAGGTTAACAACAGTAGTTCAAAGTTTCAAACATATCCAATTATATTTATGAATATAAATTTTCTTTTTTTTTTTTTTCATTATAACATAACATGTGATAATAAAGTTAAAGCTTTTTTTTAAAAAAAAAAAAAAAAGCTGCCCTACCTTTTCACTGAGCAGCAGCAACAGCTCGTCTAGTGGCTGATCTGGTTCCCAGTCCACCTCCATCCTTCAAAATTAATACGAGTAGAAATGATAAGGCCTTAAAACTAGTACAAGACCCACGAAAAAAAAAAAAAGTTGAAAATTTATTAATATAATCTCGTTGCATTTAACACATAACCTCTATAAAAACCAATACATAATGTCATCATTAAGAGAGAGAGAGAAAAAAAAAAAAAAACCCCCAAGAAAGTTACACACTTACACTCATCCAAAAATGGAAATATTGGTACATGAAGTTAAATAAATACTCATACTTTTACCATCCACGAACATATTACCAAAATAATAAAATTTCCGCTAAAGCATCTTCAAAAATCTCCACATCAGTGAACAGAAAATAATGTACAAGGAAATAACCAAGAAAATGATACATTTCTAAAAATGGAATTATTTAGCCACAAAGTAAAAATAGACACTCATACCATAATTTATTTAGCTACTGAAGTTTCCATGAAATTACATGCATTAACACTGAAAAATTATTTCACCTAAAAGGTAAAAAAGAACACACAAAAAAAAACCTCGAAATCTTTACTCTATCAAGACGAACATAAAAAAAAGAACACACGCAAAAGAAACAATAAAAGAAGAAACAGAGGTTTCTAAAAATAGAAAGTCTCCTTTATTTTGTTTTATTTTCTCGATTAATTCAATTGCAAACAAAAAGATTTTTTTCAGAAAATAAAAAGTACTCCGTACTAAAAGAAATACTAATGAAATACAAAAAGCAATGGAATAGTACAAAAAAGTTTAAAAGTTTTTGGACGGACCTGCTACTGCGCAGAGCCAACTCTAGGGGGAGCAGACGTCTGGCAGCACAAGTATTGTTGTGTCCACTACCACTTCCTTCACCTGGCGCTGCACCTGCTACAACTGCAGCACCAGCACCAGCACCAGCAGCAACAGCAGCAGTAGTAGCAGCAGTTTTACGCTTGGTTTTCACATCCGTACGTGCTCGTTTACGGAGGAGCAGCTCAATGCAGCGGTGAGCGTGGTTTTCAGCGGCGGTGTGTATCGGAGCGAAGCCGGAACCACCATCGATTTCGTTAACTGAAGGAACTACGCTGCCACTTGTGATTTCGCCGCTGATTATGACTTCTGCCGAGTTTACCGAGTCGAACTCGCAGCAGAGATGGAGGAGTTTTGACATCATTACTCGATCAAATGGTTCGGACTCGTTTTTGATTGAGGAGCTGATGATCTGTTCCGCTTGTTCGATGACTTTTGCTTTGTCGTCTCGGATTATCGCCTTCATTAGTACGTTTTCGATGCTTGGAACGGTTGTTTTTTCGCCGATTGGTGATGGATAGATGTTTTCCGGCAGTTTTTCTTCAATCCTCTGCAATTTTACCTCCATTTTCAGTCAAAAAATTACGAGAAAAAAATTTGAACATTATTTTTCCAAAATTATCGTCGATTTTGAGCTTAATCTTTGAAAGAAACTTAGATTAGATGATTTTCTTTTGAAACTTAACACAAAATCAAGAGTTGAAACCCTAGCATTTGAACTCAAACAACTCAAAATCGATTGAAATGAAAGCTGTTAAGCTCAAGATTTTAGAGAGAGAATACAGTTACTGTTTTGTTGCCGAAAGATGAAGAATCAGGAAGAGAGTGAAGGAGCTGAGAAACGTCGAATCTCTGCATTTGCACCTCCATTTTTCTGCAGAATTAAGTTTGAGGCAAAAATGAACTCTTTTTTACTACTTCAGGAAAGAAACGACGAGTGAAACTCTCAAGAATCGAAATAAACGAAGCTTTTAGTGTGGTTCATCAATGGCGAAAACCCTAACTTTTACTGCATTAGAGGTTGAGAGAAATGCATCAATGGCGGTTGAATTGAGAGGAAGAAGAAGTTGAAGAGAGAGAAAGTAAATAGAAGGAAAGTAGAGAGAGAGAAATGCGAAAGGGAGGAAGTAAGAATAGTATTTATAATCCTACATAATAGGGTCCCTGATATATCTCTTATCCTCACACGGCCACACAGCAGGGGAGTATAAAATTGAGAAAAACTTGTAAAATAACACCACAAAAAAGACACGATTTTGATAATAACACAAAAAATAAATAAAAAAATAATAACACCATAAAAAAAACCAAAAATTTGATTTCATTATCACTTAACGGATTCTTGGATGAAATCCGTGAGTGGAACCCCTTAAAGACACGTGTCAATTGTCTACTGGTTTAAATGAATAAATTAATAAAAAAGAAAAAAAAATTTTAAAAAAAAAGAATAAAAAAAAAACTAACCCCTAACCCAACCCAACCACCACAACCGGCGATCTTAACACCCACCACCGGCGACCCTGATCCACATCCCATCCCCACCACCGGCATCTCCAGCCTATCTCCAACACCTAAGCCGAACCTGAAACACCCCAGCCCCAGCCACCACCGCAAAACCGACGCTAAAATCCATAGAAGCCGAAAACAATGATCGAAAACCACCGAAATCGATCTGGGAAACTGACCAAGAAAATAGACCATGGGAACCCTTCACCCTCAAACGGCCGAAATTGACCATGGAAACCCAGAATGGTCGATTTCCATGGCCGATTTGGCCGTTTCAAGGGTGGAGGAAAAGGGGGTTTGTGCGGTGGTCAGGTTGGTTTTGTGGTGGTTTGATGGGCTTGGGGTGGTTTTCGGGGAGGAGGAAGGGGAGAAGCAGTGGAGTCGGCGGTTATTGGATGGAAGTTGGACTGGTTCGCCGGTTTTAGTTGAGGCAGGAGGTTCTGGTGGCAGCTGGGGCAGGTGGTGTCGGTGGTGGGGCTGGCTGGGTTAGGAGTAAGGTTTTTTTTTTTTTTTTTTTTTTTTTAATTTATTCATTTAAACCAATAGAAACTTGACACGTGTCTTTTAGGCCCCACTAACGGATTCCATCCAAGAATCCATTATGTGGTGGTAAAATCAAATATTTGGTTTTTTTTTTTGTGGTGTTATAATAAAGTTTATTTATTTATTTTTTTTTTTAATGGTGGCTTTTTTGTGGTGTTATTTTGTAAAATTTCCTAAAATTGATGGTAAGTTGATGTCCTTGATGCTGATTGTGACAATTATACCCTTTTGTAACAAGTGTTTTTTTATTTTTATATTTTTTAAAGATTTTATTTTTATATTCCCTCTGGTTTTTTTAAGTACCTCATAATAACATGTTACGCACGTCGATGCAAAATTTTGACTAATAATATCTTTAATTATTATTAACTATAAATTATAACAATTGAATATTAATAATCTACTCATTGAGACGATTCCAACAAGTACCCACAAGACTATATTTTTTTATATATATAATTTACAAACATTGGTCAAAGTATTTTTTAATGAATAGTGCCAAAATGGTGGGAGTAATTTTTTATGGGTAATGCTATATGCAGCCATATATTTCCTTTTTAAGCATTAAGTTGGGAATTTATCGACAATTCATGAATAAATCGGTGTAATAAATGTTTACTTATTGTCTATGATTTCCACTTTTAGCTTCTTATAGGTTGCATATATCTTTTTCCCTTTTTATTTATTTATTTTGGAACTATGGATAATTTTAATTAAAAAGATTTTAATGATTTACTAAGTTTATGAGCGTAAAAGTGTAAATGCGTGATTTTAATACTAAAGCAATAGATCATGTTATGTGTTAATAATAATGATTAAATTCATATGTACTCTGTAATTTGAGTTTCATTATATCCAAAAGCCTTTAAGGTTGCTCAATGAAAATTCACAAATTTTTATATGTGGCTGGCTAATTGTGTGACCGGGGTTACTTATTCTGGGGTTACTCGATCGGTCGCTAATGGACTGAATAACCCCAGAATAAACAACTCTTGACCGAATGAGTAACCCCTAAATAAGTAACCCTGACGAAAATGTGCTAATCGACTGATTAACTCCAAAATAAGTAACCCTTGACCAAATGAGTAAACCTTAAATAAGTAACTCCTTAAAAAGTAACCCTGGCTACACAGAAATACCACAAATGAAAATTTCTTTCTACCCAATTATAAAAATTATCCATGTTATGTCCAACTTGTTTTTTTTATTGTTTTTTTTTTACTCATATTTTTTTTTTAATAATTATAGGTTAGGTGTCGTGCCATGCACAGTAATTTAAATAATTATTCATAAATTAAAAATACATTTAATTAAATAAAAAAAACATAAATTTGTCTAAAATACTATAATGAACTTATTATGAAAGAGTTTGTTAGCCACATAGGTATTTTAATATATGCATTTGACAATATCTATATATTTTTGTATATTTTACCAACAAATTGGTATTATTTTTTTAATTTTCTTATTAACCAAATGAATTTCTTAAAACTATGTACTACGTATTTAACCCGTAAATAGATTTCTATTTTAACATTTTTAGAAAGTAAATTGGTGTTGTAATAAACGTAGTACATTATACTCAGTATGTCACATGTTAAGAATCTGATTTTTTTTCCTTAAATTTTAACTCCGTAGTTGTTAATATTTTTTGAGGAAGTATATATCAAATCTTTTATTTTAAGTAATTTTTAATATTCTATTTACTTTCTTGGAGCTTCTAATATATTGTATTATTTTATAAAAATATTCAAAAAAAATATATGTAATTATTGAAGTTTTTTGACTTGGCAAAAACTATGTTGAAGTTTGAATTTTTTTTTCTTTTACTTAAGTTTAAATAGTTGTCAAGATCCTCAAGGATATATCAAATCTTTTTATTTATGTATAAGTTTGTTATACTTTATTTTTTTTTAATATTTGATTCCTAAATAGATTCGAAAAATTAAAAAAAAAAAACCTAAGGGACACACCCGAAAATGACACGTGTCATTGCTGGTGTGTCTTTTAGTATATAGGTAATTGATTAATTGATTTTCTTATTAACCAAATTAATTTCTTAAAACTATGTACTATGTATTTAACCCGTAAATAGATTTCTATTTTTAACTTTCTTTAGAAAGAAAATTGGTGTTGTAATAAACGTAGTACATTATACTCAATATGTCACATGTTAAGAATCCGATTTTTTTTCTTCTTAACTTTCTACTCTGCAGTTGTTAATATTTTTTTAGGAAGGATATATCAAATCTTTTATTAGCAATTTTTAATATTCTAATTACTTTCTTGGAGCTTCTAATATATTGTATTATTTAATAAAAATATTCAAAAAAATATATGAAATTATTGAAGTACATGACTTGGCAAAAATTATTTTGAAGTTTGAATTTTTTTTTTCCCTTTTAATTAAGTTTAAATAGTTGTCATGATCCTCAAGGATATATCAAATCTTTTATTTATGTATAAGTTTGTTATACTTTATTTTTGTTTAAGATTAATTTCCTAAATAGATTTTAAAATTCTTTTTAAAAAAGGGACACACCAGAAAATGACACATGTAATTGCTGGTGCGTCTTTTAGTATATAATTAATAATAATCGATTATACATATTAAGTATTTCCCTGAACTAAAAGATATTACTGCGTGAGTTACTCTATCTGAAACAAAGCATTTTTGCGTCAAAAAAAAAGAATTTTGATACAGACCTATAAATTTTCTTTATGAGAGGCTTAAATTGATTCTATTAAACACAATAAATTGTACTCTTCCGATTTTAAAATAAACTTCCCACTTTAACTTTTGTACTATTCACATATCTGACCTCTATTTGTAATTTATACATAAGATTAAATATATCCATATGGGTGAATGAGTGATTAATAGAATCGTCTAATCAACCTTTTTTTATAAATTGTACTTATTGATAATGAAAGATATTATTGGTCAAAATTCAGCATTGACAAATGTTCTAATCAAATTGAGACATTTATATTGAAACATGCATAGAGAGAGTAGTGCAAAGACTAATAGGAGGAAACTAATATTCCCTATTTGGATTATCAACCTTTTCACCTTTTGTATTATTTTTTTTATTGACAATCCTTTTGTATTAATGTGATATTGTACAATTAAGTTGTCGTAGTATTATACCAATTTTATGGGAAAAAACCAAAAAAAAACAAAAAACCTCTAATCACTTTACGGGCATGCTTGAATTGAGGGAGATGTATTACTAGGAAAATAAAAGTCAAACTAAGCAAAATGAATGTGAATGTAGGGAAGGAGGAGATAGTGATGGTGTGATTGTAAGGAAAATTATGTAGTGATGGTGTAGTATGAGGTGAAGAAAGAGGAACTAATACCCTCATTTTGGGGGTAATAGATCAATATGTCACATGTTAAGAATCCGATTTTTTTTCTTCTTAACTTTCTACTCTGCAGTTGTTAATATTTTTTTAGGAAGGATATATCAAATCTTTTATTAGCAATTTTTAATATTCTAATTACTTTCTTGGAGCTTATAATATATTGTATTATTTAATAAAAATATTCAAAAAAATATATGAAATTATTGAAGTACATGACTTGGCAAAAATTATGTTGAAGTTTGAATTTTTTTTTCCCTTTTACTTAAGTTTAAATAGTTGTCATGATCCTCAAGGATATATCAAATCTTTTATTTATGTATAAGTTTGTTATACTTTATTTTTGTTTAAGATTAATTTCCTAAATAGATTTTAAAATTCTTTTTAAAAAAGGGACACACCAGAAAATAACACATGTAATTGCTGGTGCGTCTTTTAGTATATAATTAATAATAATCGATTATACATATTAAGTATTTCCCTGAACTAAAAGATATTACTGCGTGAGTTACTCTATCTGAAACAAAGCATTTTTGCGTCAAAAAAAAAAAAAAAGAATTTTGATACAGACCTATAAATTTTCTTTATGAGAGGCTTAAATTGATTCTATTAAACACAATAAATTGTACTCTTCCGATTTTAAAATAAACTTCCCACTTTAACTTTTGTACTATTCACATATCTGACCTCTATTTGTAATTTATACATAAGATTAAATATATCCATATGGGTGAATGAGTGATTAATAGAATCGTCTAATCAACCTTTTTTTATAAATTGTACTTATTGATAATGAAAGATATTATTGGTCAAAATTCAGCAATGACAAATGTTCTAATCAAATTGAGACATTTATATTGAAACATGCATAGAGAGAGTAGTGCAAAGACTAATAGGAGGAAACTAATATTCCCTATTTGGATTATCAACCTTTTCACCTTTTGTATTATTTTTTTTATTGACAATCCTTTTGTATTAATGTGATATTGTACAATTAAGTTGTCGTAGTATTATACCAATTTTATGGGAAAAAACCAAAAAAAAAAAAAACCTCTAATCACTTTACGGGCATGCTTGAATTGAGGGAGATGTATTACTAGGAAAATAAAAGTCAAACTAAGCAAAATGAATGTGAATGTAGGGAAGGAGGAGATAGTGATGGTGTGATTGTAAGGAAAATTATGTAGTGATGGTGTAGTATGAGGTGAAGAAAGAGGAACTAATACCCTCATTTTGGGGGTAATAGATCAATATGTCACATGTTAAGAATCCGATTTTTTTTCTTCTTAACTTTCTACTCTGCAGTTGTTAATATTTTTTTAGGAAGGATATATCAAATCTTTTATTAGCAATTTTTAATATTCTAATTACTTTCTTGGAGCTTATAATATATTGTATTATTTAATAAAAATATTCAAAAAAATATATGAAATTATTGAAGTACATGACTTGGCAAAAATTATGTTGAAGTTTGAATTTTTTTTTCCCTTTTACTTAAGTTTAAATAGTTGTCATGATCCTCAAGGATATATCAAATCTTTTATTTATGTATAAGTTTGTTATACTTTATTTTTGTTTAAGATTAATTTCCTAAATAGATTTTAAAATTCTTTTTAAAAAAGGGACACACCAGAAAATAACACATGTAATTGCTGGTGCGTCTTTTAGTATATAATTAATAATAATCGATTATACATATTAAGTATTTCCCTGAACTAAAAGATATTACTGCGTGAGTTACTCTATCTGAAACAAAGCATTTTTGCGTCAAAAAAAAAAAAAAGAATTTTGATACAGACCTATAAATTTTCTTTATGAGAGGCTTAAATTGATTCTATTAAACACAATAAATTGTACTCTTCCGATTTTAAAATAAACTTCCCACTTTAACTTTTGTACTATTCACATATCTGACCTCTATTTGTAATTTATACATAAGATTAAATATATCCATATGGGTGAATGAGTGATTAATAGAATCGTCTAATCAACCTTTTTTTATAAATTGTACTTATTGATAATGAAAGATATTATTGGTCAAAATTCAGCATTGACAAATGTTCTAATCATAGAGAGAGTAGTGCAAAGACTAATAGGAGGAAACTAATATTCCCTATTTGGATTATCAACCTTTTCACCTTTTGTATTATTTTTTTTTATTGACAATCCTTTTGTATTAATGTGATATTGTACAATTAAGTTGTCGTAGTATTATACCAATTTTATGGGAAAAAACCAAAAAAAAAAAAAACCTCTAATCACTTTACGGGCATGCTTGAATTGAGGGAGATGTATTACTAGGAAAATAAAAGTCAAACTAAGCAAAATGAATGTGAATGTAGGGAAGGAGGAGATAGTGATGGTGTGATTGTAAGGAAAATTATGTAGTGATGGTGTAGTATGAGGTGAAGAAAGAGGAACTAATACCCTCATTTTGGGGGTAATAGATCAATATGTCACATGTTAAGAATCCGATTTTTTTTCTTCTTAACTTTCTACTCTGCAGTTGTTAATATTTTTTTAGGAAGGATATATCAAATCTTTTATTAGCAATTTTTAATATTCTAATTACTTTCTTGGAGCTTATAATATATTGTATTATTTAATAAAAATATTCAAAAAAATATATGAAATTATTGAAGTACATGACTTGGCAAAAATTATGTTGAAGTTTGAATTTTTTTTTCCCTTTTACTTAAGTTTAAATAGTTGTCATGATCCTCAAGGATATATCAAATCTTTTATTTATGTATAAGTTTGTTATACTTTATTTTTGTTTAAGATTAATTTCCTAAATAGATTTTAAAATTCTTTTTAAAAAAGGGACACACCAGAAAATAACACATGTAATTGCTGGTGCGTCTTTTAGTATATAATTAATAATAATCGATTATACATATTAAGTATTTCCCTGAACTAAAAGATATTACTGCGTGAGTTACTCTATCTGAAACAAAGCATTTTTGCATAAAAAAAAAAAGAATTTTGATACAGACCTATAAATTTTCTTTATGAGAGGCTTAAATTGATTCTATTAAACACAATAAATTGTACTCTTCCGATTTTAAAATAAACTTCCCACTTTAACTTTTGTACTATTCACATATCTGACCTCTATTTGTAATTTATACATAAGATTAAATATATCCATATGGGTGAATGAGTGATTAATAGAATCGTCTAATCAACCTTTTTTTATAAATTGTACTTATTGATAATGAAAGATATTATTGGTCAAAATTCAGCATTGACAAATGTTCTAATCAAATTGAGACATTTATATTGAAACATGCATAGAGAGAGTAGTGCAAAGACTAATAGGAGGAAACTAATATTCCCTATTTGGATTATCAACCTTTTCACCTTTTGTATTATTTTTTTTTATTGACAATCCTTTTGTATTAATGTGATATTGTACAATTAAGTTGTCGTAGTATTATACCAATTTTATGGGAAAAAACCAAAAAAAAAAAAAACCTCTAATCACTTTACGGGCATGCTTGGATTGAGGGAGATGTATTACTAGGAAAATAAAAGTCAAACTAAGCAAAATGAATGTGAATGTAGGGAAGGAGGAGATAGTGATGGTGTGATTGTAAGGAAATTATGTAGTGATGGTGTAGTATGAGGTGAAGAAAGAGGAACTAATACCCTCATTTTGGGGGTAATAGTTACACTAGGGGGAGGATAATAATTCCTCCATCTCTCTCTTTTCTTCATGGCACAATTATCTTTCTCATTTGTAAACACCTTGTCTCCTACAACAACACTTCTAATTACTTATTTTTTTTCAAATTTGACTTTTATTACACCCTTAATATATCACCTCCAATCCAAGCATGCCCTACAAATTTTTATTCTAGTAGTAATGCCAATGATGCTGAAATAAATATGGGACCAAAGTCAGTGTGCGGAGCTTTGTACTACAAAGAAGACTTGTTTATATCTTTATCTAGAAATGGTAGTGTTGAGGCTAAACTATCATCTCAAGCAATACATGGTTCTATCTAAGGAATAAAAATCATATTTCCTCCATATTTAAATAAGTGAAACATTTTGACATTTTGCACTATTTATCTAATTCACTTTGACTAATATTTGTGATTTATACATAAGAAAATAAATATAGTAATACTTGCTGAAATCGTCCCAATGAATAGTGTTTCGGGGTAGGCTATTTCAGGGGTGGGCGTGGATGGGTTTTAGTGTTTCAGGGGTGGGGGTGGCTAGTTGCAGGGGGAGTGGTGGGCTGCCTAGCCTGAAAATATGGAGGAAGGAGAGGAAAAGGATAAGGAAGAAGGAAAGAGGATAAAAAATAAATAATTTTTTTTTTGGCAATGACCAAAAAAAAAACCCTAGCCGCCTCCTCTTCATTTTTTCTATCTAGGGTTCTTCAAAAAAAGTGTTTCATAGGCCGGAAATAGTCAAATTTATCCGAAAATTTGGCTATTTTCGACCCTTTTTCTTTAGTTTCTTTATGTTTTTTTATTGAGTTTAATAAATCTAAACCCTTTGAAGGTAGTAGGTACCCCTATAGTGGGTTTAAGTGCAAAAAGTGTCCGTATATATGGTGGGCTTTGTTCTAGTTTTGTTTTTGTCTTTTTTTTTTTTTTTTAATTTAGTATGGTACAAGTTGTTTCCTGGGTAATGATTTGTGCGGGATCGAAAAAGAGGTTAATCCTTCGATTACAATCAGATGAATCAGACGAAAATTTTCTTCATGACTACAACAAATCAATAGATCCCCTCGTTGAAAAAGGTTATAAATCACAGCGATATAAAAGAGGGTATGAAGAATGTACAATTTGCAACAACGATTGTAGCTTAGCAGAAAGGAAGCTTTTATTTGATTCAATTGTCATGTATCTATTAAATTTAAATCTCTTTGTAGATGTCGTATGACTTTTTATTTATGAATCAATCTATATTAAAAAAATAAAATTCGGCAAATTACAAAGTAATAATTGGCATGTTAACCCATTATACCGGTTACCAGCATGTCAGGGACCATTGGAAGAAAATGTTAGATTATTTAGAGTGTATGAGAGAATTGTGATCATTTGATTTATTTCGGATGATTTAGAGTGTCGGAGTGGAGCGCCCGCGCAAGGTCGGTGCGGCTTGCGATAAAAGCGCTTCAAAATCGCGCCAAGTCTCTGGAAACTTGCAAAATTTTGGCAGATTTGGGGAGGCGTGCCCACGCAGCTTATGGCGCGCTCGCGCGGCTGGTGGAGCGCCCGCGCTGCTTCCCTTGTTTGCGGTTTTTGCGGTTATTTTCTCGATTTTTAATATCTTTCGTTTTATCGAAAGGAGAGATTATTTTTGATATAGATTTTTTCCCTAAAGGATTCTCCATATTTTTCTCTCAAACTTCTTGCAAACTTTTGTGAGAAAAATTCTTGAAATTTAGCCATCTTTGTGAATTGTTCATCGTATTTCGTTTCTAGTGCTAAGAACGAAATTGGCTGTCAATTGTATCTCAAAGAGGATTTCCGGTTTAACCCAAACACCGTGTGGGGGAAATAAACCTCTTTAGGAAAGGGTATACACGCCTTTGACAGTGTATCAAGGTTTGAGACTCATGTGGTCATCGGTATTCTCATGTTCATGCTTGGTTTGCTGGCTTGGAGGAAAGGCAAGTTTAATCTCTTCACACTAGTGTAGTCTTTAGAAATTTCTGTAATTTCTTAATTCTTAATAATACTTGATTGAAATACATTGTGTTGTATTTGATATTTACAATTTATATCGTAATCATATTATTTAGGATTTGTTTCCCACACATTGTTTAAGTGTTTTCTTTATTGAAACCACTGTAAATCTAACACTCTAAAGAGGTTTATTTATTTAGAATTGAAATCAAGTATGTCTAGTGTGAAGGAATTAACTACGAACTTTGTCAAACTTAAAAAGTTTGATGGTGTTGAATTTTGAAGGTGGAAGAAGAAAATGTATTTTCTTCTTACATATTTGAATGTTGCATATGTTATAAGTATTCCAGGGCCGGGTGAACATGAGAATGAAACCTTGGAGAACGCTCTGGAAAGATCAAAGTGGGACAACGACAATTTCATATGTCGTGGTCACATTTTGAATGGGATGGAGGATGATCTTTTTGACGTCTACCAAAATGTAGAATCGGCCAAGGAGCTTTGGGAGTCCTTGGAGAGCAAGTACATGGCGGAAGACGCTTCAAGTAAGAAATTTTTAGTTAGCAATTTTAATAACTTTAAATTTGTTGATGGTCGGTCCATAATGGACCAATTTAATGAATTGCAATTTATCTATGGTAGCATGGAACAACATGGAATAGCCATGAATGAGTTGTTTGTTGTTTATAGTATTATAGACAAGTTACCCCCTAGTTGGAAGAATGTTAAGCATGATTTGAAACATAAGAAGGAGGACATGACATTGTCCGGTTTGGTCACCCATCTTCAAATTGAAGAAGGGATTCGTGCCGTGGAAGGTGCAAAGGATGAAAATCCTAGCACATCTACCGTTAACATGGTAGATGAAGGAAGAGATAGTGCATCTACTAGTGGAAAGAGAAAGAATGCTAATTCTTTCAAGAATAAGTCCAAAAAGAAAATGACAAGTAACAAGTTTACTTGTTGGGAATGCGGTAAAGTTGGTCACCGCAAGAAGGGCTGTTTTTATTTTAAGAAAAGAATGTAGAAAGCCAAGGAGGGCCGTGCTACAGAAAGTAAGGACCCACCCACCAAAGGTAATCCATTTCATGAGGTTGAATTTAATTCCGGTTTGGATTTAAATGCAACGAATCCTAACATTTTTATGGTGCAGGATGATGACTCATGGTGGATTGATTCGGGGGCTTCGAGGCACGTGTGCAAGAGTAAACATTGGTTCAAAACCTTTCAAATGGTTGTTGATGGAGAAGACCTCTTCATGGGGAACAACTCTACCATTAAGGTTCTTAGAAGAGGACAAGTTGAGCTTGTGTTTAGTTCGAGGACTACAATTATTCTTAGGAATGTTTTGTATGCTCCTGAAATTAGTAGGAATCTTGTATCCGGGCCTTCCCTGAATAGTCTTAGCTATAAACTTGTATTTGAAGCTAATAGATGCATTATTACTAAGGGTGTAACATTTATAGGTCGTTGTTATTTGGATAATGGTTTGTTTAAAAATCTCATTGAAAGAGAGTGGTGTATTGGATAATTTATGTTTGAATGTTGATGTCAATGATAATCATGTTGATTTGAATATGTTTGACTTATGACATTCAAGGTTAGGACATGTGAATCATAATAAAATGCTTTTCATGTCAAAACAAGAATTGATACCTTCTTGTGATATTTCTCCTAATAAATGTTCAACTTGCATGTTGAACAAGATCACTAGAACTCCTTTTAAGAGAGTTGAGAGAAGTTCTAATATTTTAGAACTGATCCATATTGACTTGTGTGATTTTCATAGTACTCCTTCTTTGGGGAATAAAAGATACATGATTACGTTTATAGATGATTATTCTAGGTTTTGTTACGTGTATCTTTTACACTCCAAAGATGAAGCTTTAATAAAGTTTGATATTTATAAAAGGGAAGTAGAACTGCAAGTAGAATCATTAATTAAGAGAATTAGAACTGATAAGGGAGGTGAGTATTATGATCCGGCTTATTTCCAATCTTTGGGTATAATTCATGAGACTACAGCGGGTTATGCACCACAATCAAATGGTGTAGCTGAAAGGAAAAACAGAACTCTTGAAGAAATGGTTAATTCCATGTTATCTTACTCTGGTTTGAGTGAAGGGTTCTTGGGTGTAGCAATGTTGACATCCTGTCACATTCTTAACCAGGTTCCCACTAAGGGAAAATAATCTATTCCTTATGAGCTATGGTACACAAGAAAACCAAACTTGAAGTATCTTAAGGTTTGGGGTTGAAGGGCAATTGTTGGCAACAAGAAAAGAAAGCTCGGTGAAAGGGGCTTAGATTTCATATTTATAGGTTATGCTGAGCATAGCAAAAACTATAGGTTCTATGTAATAGAACAAAATGACTATATATCGATTCATACGGTTATTGAGTCAAGAGATGCAATTTTTGATGAAAATTGGTTTTCATCGATGAGTAGACCGAAAGATTTACAAATCAGTGCCAACAATAGGGAGACAGTAGAGTTGAATGATCAACTTGAAACTCATGAAAATAACTTGAAACTCATGAAAGTACATTCGATAATGAGAATGTTGAAACTCCTCAAGTTAGGAGAAGTATTAGGGAAAGAAGACCTAGAAACCCTCTTGATGACTTTATAATTTATTTAGTTGAAGGTTCTAGGGATGTCCTTAGTTCTACTATTCCCTATTGTTTTAATGTGGATAGTGATCCAAACTCTTATAGAGAGGCCATAACTTCTCAAGATAGTGCATTTTGGAAGGAAGCTACAAATGATGAGATGGATTCCATCATGGGAAATAATAATTGGGTCATAGAGGATTTACCTCCTGGTTGAAAGTGGATTTTCACTAGGAAAAGGAGACCGGATGGCTCCATAGTGAAATTTAAAGCCAGATTGGTTATCCAAGGCTTTAGGCAAAAGCATGGTGTTGATTATTTCGATACCTATGCACCGGTTGCAAGAATTACCTCAATAAGGTTATTGATTGCAATGGCTTCGGTATATAATCTAGTGATTCATCAAATGGATGTCAAGACGACATTCCTTTATGGAGATCTAAAGGAAGAAGTGTATATGAAACAACCCGAAGGGTTTATTTTGGAAGGACAGGAAGATAAGGTGTGTAAATTGGTTAATTCATTGTATGGACTTAAACAAGCACCAAAACAGTGGCATCGGAAATTTCATGACACGATTTTGTCCTTTGGATTCAAAGTGAATCAAGATGATAAGTGTATATATAGCAAATTTGATGAAAAAGGTTATGGTGTCATCATTTGTCTATATGTTGATGATATGCTTATCTTTGGTACAAGTCTGCAACAAGTAGAATTGATCAAGGAATTCTTATCCTCATCTTTTCAGATGAAGGATTTGGGGGAGGCGGATTTTATTTTGGGAATCAAGATTATTAGGGACAATGGAAGACTTATCTTAAGTCAATCTCATTATATTGAGAAGATGATCAAACGGTTTAATATGTTTGATAAGTGTCCCGTGAACACCCCCATGGAACCTAATGTTAAATTGGTTAAGAATTCATGGAAAACGGTTTCCCAATTGGAATTTTCAAGGATAATTGGATCCTTGATGTATGCCATGACTAGTACAAGACCGGATATTGCGTTGACTGTAGGGAAACTTAGTAGATTTACTAGTAACCCGGGTGTATAACATTGGTTTGCAATTCAGAGGGTCTTGAGGTACCTTAAGGGTACGTTAGACTATGGTTTGATTTATAGTGGATTTCCTACGTTAGAAGGGTTTTCTGATGCTAGTTGGATCACTTACAAAGAGGATGACTCTTCTGTTAGTGGTTAGGTATTCATGTTTGGGGGAGGTTCCTTTTCATGGTCTTCCAAGAAACAAACTTGTATTGCGGATTCCACTATGGTAGCGGAGTTTATAGCTCTTGCTTCAGCTAGTAAGGAAGCTGAGTGGTTGAGGAATCTCATGATAGAATTGCCTTTATTGCCAAAGCCAATGCCACCGGTGGAAATCCATTGTGATTCGAATTCCGCGTTGATAAAGGCTTATAGTCAAGTGTACAATGGTAAGTCTCAGCATATTTCATTAAGACATAGCCTAGTGAAAGAGCTTATCAATGATGGGGTCATAAGTCTTGACTATGTTCCAACAAAATTAAATTTTTGTTGTTTGCTAGCAATGTTTGATGACCCACATTGCTATGGTACTTGTGATGTGAAAGGTAGCGTCTAATTTAAAATTCTCAAAGATTTAGAGTTGAGAAGCTCTAAATGAAGGTGTCTTATCACAAGGGCACTATTACGTATATGAGAACCTAGCTATATAAGTTCGAAGTTTAGCCGCTTCAAAAAGTCTAGATGGACATATAGACTTTGATGAACTTATGAAAGATACGGACACATGGCTGTTTAAAAGTGTCAAGTGATGATTAATTCGATTTTTCTTGTGTGTACTTCACCTTCGAATGGTTGGATATCCGTGTGATTCAATCCATATGGAAATCATGGGATATGATCATCGTTAAGTGTGTTGTACTAGGTGTTAATTCAATCCGAAGGGACATCGACATTAATGCATAAGATGTGGCTAAGTGAATAGAAGTGGAGAATGTTTTAAAAGGTATACACTCTAAATGGGGGAGGATTGTTAGATGATTTAGAGTGTATGAGAGAATTGTGATCATTTGATTTATTTCGGATGATTTAAAGTGTCGGAGTGGAGCGCCTGCGCCACCGTTCAGCGCGCCCCGCGATAAAAGCGCGTCAAAATCGCGCCAAGTCTCTGGAAACTTGCAAAATTTTGGAAGATTTGGGGAGGCGCGCCCGCGAAGCTTGTGGAGCGCCCACACCTCTTTGAGTTGCGCCCGCGCTGCTTCCCTTGTCTGCGGTTTTTGCGGTTATTTTCTCGGTTTTTAATATCTTTCGTTTTATCGAAAGGAGAGATAATTTTTGATAAAGATTTCTTCCCTAAAGGATTCTCCATATTTTTCTCTCAAACTTCGTGCAAACTTTTGTGAGAAAAATTCTTGAAATTTAGCCATCTTTTTGAATTGTTCATCGTATTTCGTTTCTAGTGCTAAGAACGAAATTGGCTGTCAATTGTATCCCAAAGAGGATTTCCGGTTTAACCCAAGCACTGTGTGGGGGAAATAAATCTCTTTAGGAAAGAGAATACACGCCTTTGACGGTGTATCAAGGTTTGAGACTCACGTGGTCATCGGTATTCTCATGTTCATGCTTGGTTTGTCGGCTTGGAGGAAAGGCAACTTTAATCTTTTCACACTAGTGTAGTCTTTAGAAATTTATGTAATTTCTTAGTTCTTAATAATACTTGATTTAAATACATTGTGTTGTATTTGATATTTACAATTTATATTGTAATCATATTATTTAGGATTTGTTTCCCACACATTGTTTAAGTGTTTTCTTTATTGAAACCACTGTAATTAGGGAATTTATCATATATGATTTAATATTATAAGTATATGTTTTAGCATAATATTCACACAACACTCATACCAAAGGATTAATACAGACATATCAGATAACTAGAGGCATCATGTCATTGTGTTTAGAAAACAAAGTAAAGGGGAGTAATACTATGTGGTATATGAGTCACTTAAAAGCATAAAAAGGGTAACATTTGTGCATACAAAGGGTAACTTTTTTGCATACAACCTTAACTTTCTCAAGAGTAATTTGTGAATTAGTAATTCGTGGTAACTTTTATCTCTGTATTAATCATTATGCATAACTATTTGATATAGGTGGTTGTATAGGTGGATATTGCTATAAATTGCCTTCAAAGGGAAACGCAATGCCTAAAGAGTCTGCTAAGGGTAATGTAGTACCTAAGAAGGTCAAAACAGTACCTAAGAAGGCCAAAACAATACTTGGAGAGTCTGCTAAGGTTAATCAAGTACCTACGAAGGTCAAAACAGTACCTAAGAATGTCAAAACAGTACCTGATGTAAAGAAGAGAAAGAGGAGTTCTAAATTGGAATTGGTTTCTGTTTCTGATATTTCAGTGCAAGAGAACATGTTTTCAATGATTCTTGATTTGCATTTATTTTATTATATTTTGTTTGTAGTCTATATTCTTTTAGTTACTTATTTTTTTATTTTTTTTATTTAGGGTCTAGTGACCTTTGATGACAAGGTGTAGACCACATACCTTGGGAAATTTGGTGAAGAACCTAACTGATAAACAAAAACAAGCTGTTGTTGAAGTTGGTTTTGGCAGTTTATTACACTTAAAATTAAAAACTCTCTGTCATAAAATGCTTCCTTGGCTTGTTGAAAACTTTAATGGTGGTGGCTACATGTTTACTGTTGCTAGTGGTAAAGAATTTGTAGTTACTAAGAATGATGTATGTGATGTGTTTTCCTTGCCTATGGGTGATATTCTTGTTTCTGAACTCAAGAAAAGTGCTACAGTTCCAAGTGTAGATAACTGTATTCTTCAGGCATGGAGATCTGATTTTGATGTTTCTGATTATTAATCTATTCCTTTGGCAAAATTAGAGTCTCGGATGTCGGAGTTTGTTGATGGAGGGGGAGCATTTAAGAGGTATTTGTGGTTCATGCTTGTCTATCTTTTTAACTCCTACTCTTAATAGGACAGTTTCTTTGAAGTTGCTAAAGGCTGTTGAAGAAGTTGATCAAATAAAAACTTTTGATTGGTGTTCTTATGTTTTGAGGAAGTTAAATAAGTCTGTTGGTAAGTATAACAAGGATCTAACTGTTCAATGTGTGAGTGGATATTTGTTGGTTTTGCAAATTCTGTATTTTCACCGTTTAAACTTTCAAGGACAAAAGGAAAGTTGTATCCTTCCTTTGATTTAACATTGGACAGATGCTAAGGTTAAGAGTCAGATTAATTTAGAGCTAAAAGTTGGTGGTTTTGGGCAGGGACCATTAGATACATCTATATATCCTTTGTCACAATCTGCAATTAGCTAAACTGTTGTTAAGCAACCTCTTAATTTGGGATCTGATCAGGGTGGTTTAAATGTTGGTGGTGCTTGTTCAAGTGGTACAATTGGCTGCTTTGTTCAATTTGAGCTTCCAGATGGTGTTTCAACTAATTGAGTGTTTTGTTTGTTTAGTAGTTACCATTTATTTTAATAATAGTTACCCTTTATGTGCGCAAAAGTTACTCTTTATGTGCATAAAAGTTACCCTAAATGTTTAGTCTAAGTAACTTTTTCATTATTTTTATTTGTTACATTTGTTTAGTTTTTTTCTTTGTTTCTTTGTTTGTAGGTTGTTCATGAATCATTTCTTTTGCTTAGAATAAATATGGATGTTTTTTCAAGCATTCAGTCAAAGGGTTTTAAAACTTTTAGTGATTTGGTTACCAATGTTTTTTCTGAAAGAACCACTTCATTTTCTTTTGAGGATCCCGTAACAACCTCTCAAAATCAACAATTACTCTCTGATCCTCATTATCATAAGCTTTTAGATGGTATAATTGAGGAGTGTATGAAGATGAAGTCTGCACATGAGTTTTCTCAGTTTGACATTCCTTTTGCAACAACTCATGTTGAAGCTTGCCGTGAAGAAGATGTTCCTAAACCTGGTAATAATCAAGATGTTCCTGAACCTGGTAGTAATCAAGATGTTGCTCATCCTATCAGATCCAATAAATCTCTATGTTCATTGGACTGTGGGCTAGTAGGTCAGAAGGTGCCTTCTGTGACTCTTTTTATGAGGGGTAATGCTCGAATTTTTGACAGATTGCCTCAGTTACATTTGGAAGTTCTTGATTATTCTTTTTTGAAG
Source organism: Chenopodium quinoa (assembly GCF_001683475.1). Lineage (NCBI taxonomy): Eukaryota > Viridiplantae > Streptophyta > Magnoliopsida > Caryophyllales > Amaranthaceae > Chenopodium > Chenopodium quinoa. The sequence goes on from NW_018743032.1 coordinate 2,816,244, forward strand.
GATGAATCAATGGATATTAAGTTAAGTGTCATTTTCAGTCATAAATATTCTTTTCTCCGTTTTTTTTGCTTGATTTTTTAATGCTTATCTTATTTTTTATCGTTGCAGTGAGAACCTTGTGTCTTTAAGGATGAATTTTCTAGTTCCAAGAAAAGATATGGTGTCCATTTCCTCTCCACTTAAGATTCGATGGTGCATTGTTGATTGCTATTCTCTGTATTTGAATGAGGTGGCATGTTTTGAGTCTTCAGGTCCTCGAAGATTCTTTTTTGGTGTGAGGCAATATATATACATCCTCCGTTTTTTATTTATTGCATCATAAAGCTTTTGACAGTAAAATTTGATAGGGGTAAAATTACAATAGTGTCCTTGTATTAGAAAAATATGAGACCCACCACATTTGGCATATGCTGCCAGCTATGGTGATGTGCTACCGTGTATTACACAAAAAGTCACTAAAATTTCTGACTGAACTCCACTCACCAACAGTGAACAGTGGCAATAATTTACATTTACCAATCAAAATTCAGTTTAAAAAGAACTCCACTCACCACTGAAAATTTTAAAAAGAACCAAAACCAAAATTCCGGCAACCAGACCCAAAAATTAGTCAGTTGTTGTGAACTACAACCAGACCCAAAAATTCCGGCAACCGTAACAGGATCAGATTTGACCTCCCCTTCCCCAACTATCGAGCCAACAGAAATAAAAAAAGAGAATAAGGTGATTGCAGTAAATGAGGGAATTTGAAAGGCCGTGTGCCTTCCACCTTGTATTTAGGAATTTAAGGGGAGATAGATCCATTCTAGGAGGAGGAAGAGAGGACAAAGAACGAGGAAGAGAGGAGAACGAATGAAGGAGGCAAATCCTTTCAAGAGGAGAAAGAAAGAGGAATAGAGGAGGAAGAAAGAGGAAAGAACGACTGTTCAAGGAGGAAGGGAGGAGAGAGAATGACCAAAGTGAGGTGATGCAATTGCATTGGGTTGTGGGGTTATGATGTTATTGTAATAGGGGTAAAAAAGTAATTGTACAAGTAAAATTTTTCCAAATAAGGAATTGATGCAATAAAAAGTAAACTTCCTAAACTAGTAAGTGAAGCGATAAAAAAAGAACGGAGGAAATATATATATATATATATATATATATATATATATATATATATATATATATATATATATATATTCTTCACCTTATACTTTATATAGTTTGCTTTGTTTCATGTTTGTGAGCTTGAGAAAGGTGACAATTCTGGTCTTGTTAACGATTTGCAAGGTTTATGGGAAGGGTGGGTCTGCTACGAGAATCCTGGATGTGATATAATGGTGTATTTCATGCTAAACTAATATCATACCCTTAAAAGAGTTATGTCTGTGAAATGCTCATTAAAGCACTTTTAATTTTACTGTTTCAGATCTATGTTCCTATTCTTGTTGAGGATCACTACGTTCTGTTTGTTGTTGATCATGCAAAACAGTTGGTTTATTATCTTGACAATATTATTTGGTGTGATGCTACTCTTGACTACTTTAAAAAGTTGTCATTTCATCTAGTATGTTCCTGTTATTGAGAAGAGATATGCTTTATGTATATACAAGTTTATTGTTCAATTTCTTTTTTTTTTGTATTCAATGCATTCTTAACTTTTATATTTTTTTTATTGGTGTGATCAATCGGGTATTTTCTTGGAAAATGAAATCATCCAAAGAGTAGGCAGCTACCTTTCTATAAGTTTAAAGTTGTTGATTTTCAATGGAAAAAGACTACGATTGACAACACTAATTGTGGAGTGCTTGTTATGTATCACATGCTCCATTTTGTTGGTGAATCGTTCATATTAAATGAACTCAAAACAGTAAGTATTCATCTATTTGTCTTTTTTTTTCCTTTCTGATGTTTAAGTTCTTTCATATTGATAAGTTTTTTTTTTTCTCTCTTTCTCTCTCTGTTGTGAGGTTTCTTGAAGAAAATATATGCGTGGACAGATCTGTACCACACTTGTATTGGGTGACATGAATGAATCAATGGCAGACGTATTGGCAGAAGTAGCCAAGTTCAATGAGAGGAAGAAAATTGTTGATTAATCAATGAAATTAAAAAAAGAAGAAAGGCTGCAATAGCTAAGAAGAAAAAGAAAGCAGCATAGGCAAAGGCAGAAGAAAATCCCAAAGAAAAAAGGACAAAAAAGCCGACACAAAAGTACACTCCTTCTAAAGAGTGAACTGACTTTTTAGTGATTAGGTGGAGTAGTATATTTTGAAAACTCAATGTATTTGCATACATCAAGTATAATGATGTAATTAAAGTTCCGATGGTATAGTTTTCGGTGGTTTTTTTTTTTATTATTTTTTTTAACTGAATGTATGTGCATACATTAAGTAATTTGAAATGTTTATTGGTATATATATTTCTTTTTAATTGTGCACGAAAAAGGGTCACTTCATGCACTAAAAAGGGTAACTTTATGCAGTTAAAACGGTCACTTTATGCAGTTAAAACGGTCTCTTTATGCACTAAATAGGGTAACTTCAGTTTTTTATGGGGTCACTTTTGTGCATAAGGGTAACTTTTATGTGCACATGAAGTGTAACTTTTGTGCATAAAAAGAGTAACTTTTGTGGATAAAAAGGGTAACTTTTGTGTATAAAAAGGTTAACTTATGTTCACAAAAGTATAATCTTTGTGCAAAAAAGGGTATGCGTTTCCTTGTTTCTCTTACTCTGTGCATGTTCCCTCTATAGCAACATGTTCTCACTATTTTGCTAATAATAAGAGTATCATGTAAAGCTTGAAATGAGCACTTAAATTTTAATCATACTATATATAGAGTAAAAAATAATAAAAAAAAAATTAATTTAATAATACAAAGTATAATAATAATTGATTAGGGGATTTTGCTCCCACCAATCGGAATGCGCCACGTGGGCCAATCAGGTCCTGCCAAGTGACCCCAAGATGGAACTGTCAGGGCATGCCACGTGGCACGCGCTTATTCGTCCACCTTGGACCTATTATGTCATGACATGTGGCATACTCCATGCCTAATGGAGAAACCGGCCACCCAGGCCCAACTTCCGAGGGAAGCCCAATCAGCCATAGGTTAACCTAAACCTAGGATGGGCACGTTTCCCAAGGTTATAAATACCTCCCTTAATCCTCATTAAGGGGGATTACGAAAAAACACATTAATTACACACAGTAATAACCGGCTGATCTCGCTAACAAAGCAGATTACCTACATTAAACACTCTCACCTAGAGAGACCCAACCACTTTAATTTCCGCATTAATTACTCCTTAATCAAGTACTAACTTGACCGTTGGAGGCGGAGCTCCCATCACCAGGAGTCTCCGTTATTTTGTAGGTACAGGCGTCCGGTTCCAGTCTCGGAATTGTAACTCTCCCGCAGGACATCAGAAAACCCCGAAACATTTGGCGCCGTCTGTGGGGAGAGTACTTCTGAGATGGCATCCAAGTCTGTACCGACTCCTGAAGAGAGGCGTCCCCTAGACGACCCTCAAGTTCAGTCGGACCATGATACCGAGAGTGAATTTGAAGTTGAAGCTCACACAGCTTCAGACGGGACCCTAAGGGCCCGACGTACCCGTCATACCGAAAGGAGGGAACGGGAACATCTTCAAACTGGAAGTGAGCCAGCAGGCGCACCGCCTGTTCGGCAACAACCGACTGATGGGTCTGCTCCCATCACAAGGAACGAACTCATGACCTTCATGAGGAACTTCAAGGGAGAGATTCAAGAGTTGATCAACAAGAAGCCGCCTGCTCCAGTCAAGGAGCAGTCGGCTAAGAAACCCTCCACTTCACTGAAGAGGAAGCCAGTTCAAGGGCGAGAGGCGACTCCTCATCCTAAATCTAGGAAGCGGGAGCCACCTGCCCTTGATTTCAAAAAATTCCGTTTTCCTACAGGAAATAGGAAACCTGTTCGTCATATTCAGGCGGACGGGTCGAAGCAAACATTCACAGACGCTCGGCTACTGCTAGAGCAGAAGAAGAGTGACCGATTGTCAGAGTCGGCCTCTACTTCAAACTTTCAAGACAGTCTGCGAAATGCCTCGATGAGGCATACTCAGTCGTATCATGAGAGTCAGTCAGGCGGCACCTCCCGTCAGTCCGGCTTTCATAGCGACCAGGCGGTACCAAACTTACCATTTGTGCCGCAACAACAGTATTTTTTGCAGCCACCTCCGTTTGGTGGACCTGCAGCAAAAAACGTCCAACCTATGGACTGGCAGCTACGGTTTCTTAGACTTGGTGAACAGCCGTCGGCCTTCTCCAAGGAAATTACTGAAGCCGCTCAGCCGGCCAAAGTGAAAAATGTACTAGTAGGCGCCTATGACGACACTACTAACCCAGAAGACCATCTGATGGCATTCACCAACCTGATGTACCTTCAAGGGTTGGATGATCCCACTTGGTGCAAGTGTTTCCCAGCGACTCTCAAAGGAATCGCACAACAATGGTTCGACAACCTGCCGACTGGTTGTGTAAATAACTTCAGGACGCTTGCTTACTTATTCACCTCCAACTTCGCCATGAACATCCCTGCGAAGAAAACGACCCTTGATTTAGGAACAATTCAGCAGGGCGAGAAGGAGGGGCTTCGTTCTTACATCAGGCGGTTTAACCTGATGAGAATACAGATTCAAGGGTTACCGGATGAGGTAGCCTATACTGAATTTTTCAGAGGTCTCAAAGACTGGTCTACCTTCAAATTTGATTTGGTTCGAAAGAGGGTGGCGACTCTTCAAGAGGCCTTGATTGAAGCAGAAGCCTATATACAGGCAACTGATCTTTGTACGGTAAAACAGTCGGACGGGAAAAGGTTCGAAAAAAGAGAAGGACGACAGAAACAGTCGTCAAACAAAGATGAGAAGAAAAAAGAGGTATGGGCGGCTGATTCCTCTAAACAGCCGGCCCAGAAAAAGAAAAAAGAATTCAAACCATACTCCCCAAAGTATGCGTTTAACAAAGATAACCAGTTTATCCTAAAAGAAATCAAGGGACGGATCTCAATTGAGAAGCCGGTCCCTATGAAGGGTTCTGCAAACAACCGGAACCAAGATAAATTCTGTGCTTATCATGATGATGTTGGTCATCACACCAATGACTGCATCAGTCTCATGCGGTATCTGGACCGCCTGGCTGAGCAAGGTGATCTTGACACTTATGTCAAGAAATCTACGGGGAACACTTCCTCAAAAAAGCAGTCGGCCAAAAAGAATCAACAGGCCGACAGCTCCGATACAGATGATGCAGTCGTCTACACCATTGCAGGCGGCTTCTCAGGAGGCGGCCCCACTATTAGGGGCAACAAAGACAATATCAGGCGGTTAGATGTAAATTCCGTTCACCAAGAACGGCCGTCCAAATATTCATTTCCTGAGATTGTCATCACTGAAGAAGATCTAGGAGGGGTAAGAGGGCCGCATGACGACCCTATCGTTATTGAATGTAAAGTGGCCAACCAGAGAGTTGGCCGAATCCTCATAGATACCGAAAGCTCCTCAGATCTCATCAATAGCAAATGTCTTTCGAAACTAAAATATCAGACTGATTGCATACATCCGGCCTCCCACCCTTTAGTAGGGTTTGGAGGAGGAGTCGTCCACCCACTGGGACGAGTGGATTTACCCATCCGCCTGGGCGAAAAAGGGGAAGGACGACACATGGTAGTCCGGTTCCTGGTAGTAGAAGAACTCTCGGCCTACAACATGATTCTGGGTCGACCAACCCTGAATAATTCCAAGGCTGTTATAATCCCATCTCTTATGTTGCTCAAGTTTGAGAGGGATAATGGAACAGTCGGCTCCCTAAGGGGAGATCAGAGGATGGTCCGAGAGTGCTATCTCTCGGATGTTAAGCCCACTGTTATGGCCACTGGGTCAAGCGGTGAAAAAACAGACCTTGACAATGTCAAGGAGAGTGCGCCTGTTCAAGAAGCAGGCGGCAAGAAGAGAAAGGCATCCCAGACAGGGGCCGCAAGAAAAGAAAGAAAATAACAATCATTGGCAGAGGAGCGGTCGGATGAGTTCCGCCCTCAGCCGGCTGGTGAGCATGCGGACCTGATCTTAGACGACTCACGTCTTGACCGAACAGTCAAAGTTGGGACGACTGCTCTGAGAGACCTTGGTGACGACTTTCACAAACTATTGAAAGAGTACAAGGACATCTTTGCATTCGAAGTCCATGAAATGCCAGGCATTAGTCCTGATCTGGCGGTACATAAACTGGCCGTGGATCCGAAAAAGAAGCCGGTACGGCAAAAGAAGCGGAACCATGGCGAAGAAAGAAGTCAGGCGGCAGCCGCCGAAGTTAAAAAATTACTTGATGCAGGGTTCATTCGGCAATGTTACTTCCCAGACTGGGTTGCAAATGTGGTGCTTGTTAAAAATCCGAATGGCACCTGGCGAATGTGTGTAGACTACACAGACTTAAACAAGGCGTGCCCCAAAGACAGTTACCCTCTGCCTAAAATTGATAACCTGGTCGACTCAACAGCCGGCCATGCTTTGATGAGCTTTATGGACGCCTATTCTGGTTTCCATCAAATTCCTTTATGGAAGAAAGATCAGGAGAAGACGACCTTCGTCACTGATCAGGGGTTATACTGTTACACGGTCATGCCGTTTGGTCTTAAGAATGCCCCGGCTACCTTCCAGCGAATGATAAACACTGTGTTCTTTGATCAGATTGGGAGAAACGTCGAGGCATACATTGATGATATGATTGTCAAGACTAAACTTCAGAAAGATCATCTGTCGGACCTCCGAGAAACTTTCGCCACACTCAGGCGGCACCATGTCATGCTCAATCCCAAGAAATGTGTATTTGGAGTTGAGTCTGGGAAATTTCTCGGATTCCTTATCAATCAGAGAGGAATAGAGGCGAACCCTGAGAAGGTGCAGGCGGTCATTGACATGCAGTCGCCTCGTACCATCCGAGAGGTTCAGAAGTTAACAGGTTGTCTGGCGGCCTTGGGAAGATTTCTAAGCCGATCAGGCGACAAATGCCTATACTTTTTCCAGGCAATTAAGAAAAAGGCAAGGTTTGAATGGGGGCCGGATGCTGAGGCCGCCTTCCAGAAATTGAAAGTTTACTTGCATTCCTTGCCGAGGCTGGTCAGCCCTTTGCCCAAAGAAGTACTCTACATGTACCTGGCCGTCTCTGATCATGCGTTAAGCGCTGTGCTCCTTGCTGAAAGAGACGGCTGTCAGCTCCCGGTCTACTTTGTCAGTCACGTACTGAAAAATGCAGAGTTGAGGTATCCCCTAGTGGAGAAATTTGGTCTTGCACTCTTCATGGCTGTTAAAAAATTGAAGCCCTACTTTTTGGCACATGCAGTCGTCGTGTATACAGACCAACCTATCAAGCGGCCACTTACCATCATGGAGTCGTCAGGCCGAATGATCAAATGGGCCATAGAAATACAGAGCCTCGAAGTTACTTTCGAGCCTAGAAAAGCAGTGAAGGGGCAAGCCTTTGCTGACTTTATTGTAGAGATGACTCGTCCTCCTGACTCTCAAGTTCCAGACCAAGTATGGAAGGTATATGTGGACGGAAGCTCTACTTCAAATGGTTGTGGAGCAGGCGTCATATGTCAGTCGCCAGAGGGCGACAGGTACGAGTATGCTCTACGCTTCAGTTTTCAGGCTTCAAACAATGAGGCAGAATATGAAGCTTTACTAGCCGGGATCCGCATGTGCAAGGCGGCAGGGGCAAGAAAAATAGACGCCTGTTCCGATTCACAATTGATAGTGAGTCAGTACAATGGCGAATACGAAGCAACCCATCCGGCCATGATCAAGTATTTACAGGCGGTTCGACAAGCAGTCGGCTCCCTTGAGGATTTCCATCTGATCCAAGTGCCGAGATAAGAAAACAACCAGGCGGATGCACTGTCAAAATTAGCATCATCCGCCTCCTCTGATACTCCTCGAACTGTTTTTTGGGAAGTAATGGAGAAGAGAAGCGTCGAGGAAAACCCTATTGGAATCCTAGACAGAAGCTCAACCTGGATGGATTCAATCAGCGCATATCTGACAAACGGTACACTGCCGGATGAACCTCAACAGGCGGCAGCACTGAAAAAACGAGCCACCTGTTTTGAAATGATAAAGGGAGAACTTCACAAAAGGGGGTACCTTCACTCCGGTTACTGTGCTTCTCATATAGGCGGTAGGACGCTTGCTCAAAGGGCAAGGCGGCAGGGCTACTTTTGGCCTACTTTGGAAGCAGATGCAATGGAGATGGTGAAAAAATGTGACAAGTGCCAAAGGTTTGGCAAACTAATTCACCGTCCGGCTACTGACCTCACTACCATTCATAGCCCACTACCGTTTGCTAAGTGGGGCATGGACATTCAGGGTCCATATACGCCTGCTACAGGCGGAAGGAGGTACATACTTGTTGTCGTTGACTACTTCACTAAATGGGTAGAGGCGGAGGCTGTAAAGGGAATCAAGACGAAAGATGTAATTTCATTCATTTGGAAATATGTCATCACTCGGTTCGGGGTTCCCATGTCTATGGTTTTTGATAATGGTCCCCAATTTGAGACGCCTGTTCTCAAAAGCTGGTTGGGTGACCAAGGAATTGCAAACTACTTTGCATCTGTCGGCCGTCCACAAGCAAACGGCCAGGTAGAAGCCTTTAATAAAATTATCTCGGACGGTCTCAAGAAAAAGATTGAACGAGCAGGCGGCCTATGGGCGGATGAACTACCACATGTTCTCTGGGCCATTAGGACGACTGAAAAAGGGGCAACTGGAGAAACTCCATTCCTCCTAACTTACGGTGCGGAAGCTGTTCTTCCAATAGAACACTACGAGCCGACTCTTCGAGTAATGTTATATGACGAAGAGGCAAACTGGGAAGCCATGCGCCTGGCATTAGACTCACTTCCTGAAAAGAGGGGCAATGCTGTCTTAGGCCATGAAATCTATCGCCTGAGAATGACTAGATCATACAACAAAAAAGTACACAGGCGTCCACTCAAAGTAGGGGACTTTGTACTTAGAAAAATGGAAGCAGTTGGTAGGGCTAATGAGTCTGGCAAACTAACTCCCAACTGGGAAGGACCCTACCGAATCTGTGAGGAAGTCAGGGACGGTACCTACTGTCTTGAAACACCAGACGGACAACCGTTGCCTCGAACTTGGAATGTAGATAATCTTAAGAAATATTTATTTTGAATGATGTAAATAGTCAAGAGCTACTTAATAAAATTTTGCATACTTACTATTCAATTTTGTACTAAGAGGGGCACGCCTACTAACAAATAGTCGGCTACTCTCCATGTTTAATTTTTACTTAAGAGGGGCATGCCGTCTGTACCTTTACAGTCGGCTACTTTCCATTGAGTATTTTTACTCTCTTCAGAGGGGCATGCCGTCTGTACCTTTACAGTCGGCTACTCTCCATTGAGTTTTTCATTCTATCTTCAGAGGGGCATGCCGTTTGTACCTTTACAGTCGGCTACTCTCCATTGAGTATTTTACCCACAATAGGGGCATGTCGTCTGGACATATAGTCGGCTGCTCTCCATAAGAAGATGGCCGACTGGTTCCAAACACATAGCCACCCCCCTAATACTTAGCTAAAAAGATTAGGGCCTGGCCGACCCTGTGCCTAACAGGTGGCTACCCTCCTTTTACTTAGCACCTACGTTCACCAAGAACTTACCAAGGCCACAGGCCGAATGATCAGACCAGGCGCCAAGCCAACTGATCAAATCTACAAAACTAATACAACCTTTCCCAACATCATAGCAGGCGTCCGGCGGCATGCCTCCGGATGAAATTCATCGCAGAGAGCAGCTCCCTTTTGGGTGGAACATTGTTCTATAAACTAATTACACAACACCTATACGACTGTCCCCAAGGGCAATCACGTAGCCGTTTTTGAGACAAGGATAACTCTTATCACTAACCAAACCAGTGGTAGCAGTTGACATCTGAGTCAGATGACCGCCTGTATTACTTGGGATAAATGCAGGGGGTACCTCTTGAGTTAATAGCCAACAAACTTTGGCGAATCAAGGGGTCTAGCCGGCCTCCGCCGCCTGGTACCTCTACTACTCAAGCAAGAGTGACGGCGACTGAGTAACACCAACGTTAACTCATAGTCACTCCCTCAAACTTGGTATGGAACTTAAAAGGTTTGAGTAGACCGCTTGTTTTTTGGCAAACAGTGGCACTCAACCACTACTCCTGCTAGGTTAACAACTTATGAGTTAAAAGCCAACAAACATTGGCGAATAAAGGGGAACAACCGGTACCCACCGCTTGATACCTCTACTAAGTTCCTTGGCAACTAAGTAACAATCATGTTCACTTGGTCAGACCACTTTCCTACTTGGTTAAATTTACAAATGCCAGGACCGCCTGCCTAAAAAGGATCCAGTCTTTAAAATAGTTCGAATACCGATTGGATAAATGGCCGACTGATCGTCTATCCTGGAAACAGACAACCAGTCGTCCAGTGGCATAGGCGGCGTGACTAACTATCCGTACCTGTCTGCAACTATCGGCCATGTAAAACAGTCGGTCTAGTGAACAATTGGATATTAGAATATTCAATACTTAGACAAATTTGAAGCAAAACAAAAATTCATTAAAAAGAAGCCGGTCATTAAAGACCGGCAAAATATTCAAAGCCCCGGCCCCCTGGCCGGGTAAATACAAAACAAACGGCACGCAGGCCGTGGAAAGAATACATAAAGCTTAAGAAGGGGGCAGATCTTCAATATTAGCAGCTGCCGCCTGGTCAGCACTCTTCTTGCTGGACTCGGCTTCAGCTGCATCCTTTTTTGATGCATTACCCCCAAGCGGCACAAGCGCCACTACCGGCTCCTCCTCCTCCAACGCTTCCTCCAACGCCTCTTCCTCGGCAGCCGCCAGGATCTCTTGATTATATGTATCAGAACACTGGCGGTACGTTTTTTCCCAAGAGGCAAAGTCGGCATTGGGGAAGAGGCGGCCCCAAGTCATGCACTGGATTTGAGCGGAGTCTTCCATCATCTCCCGGACCAGCTCTTTCTTCTCTTGCTCGGCCTTTTCCGAGAGCTCCTGAGTAAGACTCTTCTCCTGGGTCACCAGGCGTTCCTTTACGTTGGCCAAGGATTTCTCCAAGGCTTCGTATTAGTACATTTTTAGGCGAAGAGGTTTCAGCTCGGCCTTGAGATTGGTGATGGTCGCCTCCAGCTCGCCATTCCTCTTCTGGGCCGCCTCTAACTGAGCCCGAACAGCGGCGGTAGCCTGCGCCTGATAATAAAGAATATCAATGGTCAGAACTTCATTTTGGGCAATTTGAAACATTGCCTTATCACAGTCAGAGGCGGCCATAGCTTTTGCAGCCTTTACCTCTTTGTTCTTCCGGTCAAGCGGCTTGCGAAGGCCGTTCACTCGGAGCAGGGCCTAAGTACAAAGGAACAGGCGTCAGTTTCCAAACAAAAAGAAAACAGGCGTCCAGAAATTCAAATACTCAAAAATATGGTAAGTATACCTCAGCAAGGACCCCTGCAATCCCGTCTAGGTCAAGGGTGCCGACACCCCTGACCGCCTCTCTTTCAGCTGGAGGAACTTCCCTGATCATAGACTTGGCCATCTCTACCAAGTCAGGCTCCTGAGGGCCGGCTGCATCAAGCATAAACAAACGGATTAGACCTAGTAAAAAAGGGAGCAAGTCTAAAATTTACAAGGACAACTTCATACTTCTAGGCGGCCCAGTTGGAGTTTTAGAAGAAGTGGCCGGCTGTTTCTCAGCCGCCACCTGTTTCCTGGCAGAACCAGGAGAGCTCGCAACAGTCGTCCTCCGGGCCTTGGGGTCCGGCTGTTGGGAAGATGAAGCTCTTGGAGCACCCATCTAAAAAAAAAAAAGTCAGTATATGCATAAAATCAACTCCAAAAAGAGGGTGAAAGGTTCGGAGCTCACCAAGGGTGCCCCCTTCTTGGGGGAGTCGGTTGAAGCTTGTTGCATGATGGAGGCCCGCAACATGGCCGCCGCAGTCTTGGAGGCGGTAATTTTGCTCATGGCGTCAGCTGCAAAAACAAACATCAAAGTTAATAAAAGTCATAACAAGAAATGTATGGAACAACAGAGTATTCGACAGGCCGACTACCTCTTGAGCACCGACTGCTGAGGCCACAGGCGGCCAAAAAGTACTCGTCGTAGAGCCATTTGAAGCTCGGGACGCAGTGCAGGGGTACTTGCTCTCGTACCCCTAAAGTAGAGTCGACCCTCGACTCTACTTTAAAGAGTCCTTTATCAAGGATCTCTTTCTTAGCCTTGGGGGGAACAGGCGGCATGCTACGACCGCCTGCAAGAAGGGGCGGATTCCTGTTCCACCTATTGAAGCGCTTGTTCAGCTCAGTGTCTGAACTCTCAATGATGAGGAAGGTGCTCCGCCAGTCCTTCCACTTATTTGCTTTACCTCTCGTCATGAGGTAGCCCCTGTGGCTTGTCAATTGATACCAGCCGGTACCGCCTGTCTTAGGGGTCCGGCTGAGATAGTTCATATGGGCGAAAGCCTCGAAGCTCGGCTCCACCCCGTGCAGTTCGCACCCGGCCACATAGCCGAGTACGTTGACCCAGGAGTTTGGGGCTAACTGCCATAACCCCAACTCATACCCATCCAAGATCCGCTGAACAGCCGGATGTAATGGGAAGCGCAGCCCTGCCTTGATGGCCGCCTCGTAGCAGCCAAAGCAGGCGCTATCATAACTGGTACCAGCCGGCCAGACGACTGTGTCTTCTGGATCCGGCACAAACACTAGAAAGTCGGGGCCCATGGTGTGGTTTGCAATAAAGCTCTCCACTTTCTCTTGCATGGCTGTGATCCGGCCCCGAGGTACCGTGCAGTAGTAGGGGGTATTTTGCTCTCGGTAAGAGGCGGATGGCTCCGCCCAATTGTCCCCCTTCTCAACTGCGTGAGAAAGTCTCGCCTCTTGCAGGCGGTTGTTTTTCTCTTCTGTGTCCAAAGAAGCATGGCCAGAAGAGCTTGACTCGGAATCGTCCTCTGACGAGTCCGAAGAGGACGACTCCTCCCCTCTCCCGGAGGGGCCCGCCTCCTTTCTTTGAAAAGGAGCAGAATTGTTAACTGTTAAATGGGAAGGGGTCACTATGACTCCTCCCTCAGAATTTCCGGCTTTTAGGCCGCCTTGTTTCACTTCCACATCTGGCGCCTGGTCAGATGTTTCACTAAGCGGCACCCTGTGGGAGGAGCCGTCTGAATTTGAGATCCTAGCAGTCTTTTTCGTTCTGGCCATTCTGCTCTGCATAGACACAGATACAGTCGGACTTTGTATAAAGGGCAAAGATGGGTCCGGAAAAGGGCAGGCGGCACTCCTAGTCCTAGATTCAGCCGTCCCCGGTGACCGGCTGATCACTAACCTAGGTCGTGTCGTGTGCTTCCGTGGTGCCATTTCAAAAAATAAAAAGAAAATTAAGAGTAAGAGAACTGACAGTTACCTGAACGAGTGACGGTTGATGAAGTTCTGAAAATCCTTTGCAGTCGGCTTGTCAGAACAGGCGGTAGGCAGAAAAGGTCCAAAATATCAGAGCAAGTTCAGGGGTCCGAATGTTCTCTCTCAAAAAGTTCTCAAGTGAGAATATGACTCAAGACAACTCTCCCTTATATAGGCGAAGTGAGAAGGCAAAGGGTCACTTTCAGAATTCAAAATTTGGGCGGGAAAATCTCTCGGCCTTTCGTCGCCTATTACAGTGCGGCACCTGTCACAGGTAACACGTGACCAGTCACGTGCCACCTGTGAGGGGCAAATGATTAGGGGATTTTTCTCCCACCAATCGGAATGCGCCACGTGGGCCAATCAGGTCCTGCCAAGTGACCCCAAGATGGAATCGTCAGGGCATGCCACGTGGCACGCGCTTATTCGTCCACCTTGGACCTATTATGTCATGACATGTGGCATACTCCATGCCTAATGGAGAAACCGGCCACCCAGGCCCAACTTCCGAGGGAAGCCCAATCAGCCCTAGGTTAACCTAAACCTAGGATGGGCACGTTTCCCAAGGTTATAAATACCTCCCTTAATCCTCATTAAGGGGGATTACGAAAAAACACATTAATTACACACAGTAATAACCGGCTGATCTCGCTAACAAAGCAGATTACCTACATTAAACACTCTCACCTAGAGAGACCCAATCACTTTAATTTCCGCATTAATTACTCCTTAATCAAGTACTAACTTGACCGTTGGAGGCGGAGCTCTCACCACCAGGAGTCTCCGTTATTTTGCAGGTACAGGCGTCCGGTTCCAGTCTCGGAATTGTAACTCTCCCGCAGGACATCAGAAAACCCCGAAACAATAATGATAAAAAAATGTTCTAACTTTGGTAGAAAAAATTCTTAAGGAGTCGTATGTTAGGTTTCCCTTTATCAAGCCCTCTTTTTGCTCTCTTGTTTTTTCGTTTTGTTACTACTCTTTTAGGATCAAGTATAGTTGGTATACTTGTGCTTGTACTTGATGATGAAGAAACATCATTATTGCTCTAAGTGCTTTCTACCACATCAGGAATGTCAAAAGCAGCTTTAACACCTTCTTCTCTCTGGGCAGTAGTAGCAAGTAACTCTTCCACCATGTTTAGACTATTTCTGAAGCTTTCTTCCATAAATGCTCTCGTCTTTTCATTTCTTGACTTTTTAAGGTTAAATTATAGTATTTCCTCATCATTGTTTTCCTCCATGGTATATATGCCGTGTAAGATCTTGATTCTTCAACCAATTCCACACCTCTGATTTTGCAAACTTAGTCCATCTTTTTGTAACATACTTTTTTGGTATTCTTGTTATTGAATGTAGATGTAGAATTCTGATGTAATGATGATATAGCCATCCAAATGCTTCAAAATTATTGCAAGTACACCATACACTTTGGCTCTCATGTATATAGTTTACTTGATGTGCAGACCATGGCTTGTCTTCTAGGGATACTTGATGAAGTACATATTCCTCAGTTCTCCCTATCATTTGAACAATTGTTGTCATAGAGTATCCAAACTCCTCTTCAAAATCTTTAAAGAGTGACAAAGTGAAAACCTGTGCACCAAAATCATGTAGCTACTGTTAATTTGCTAAATAGTGTTATTTATGTACTTTTGAGAATAACTTTACCTGTGCAGCATGCTTTAGCATTCCGGACAGTGGCAATGAAGTGAATACTATTAACTTGCTACAGGTGAACTCATCATACTTCTCTGTGCTTCTCCAACGATTGATCGTCTTCTTAAATATGGCATAAAATTCTATCAAGGTAGTTGATTTACTTGCTTTGAAACCTATTGCATGATTTATGCTTTCACCCCTTTTGATGAAAGAATTCGTGCTTAAAAGAAATCTCTACTAAGGGCTGGACACCATTTTTCTTTACATTCATACACTCTTTTGTACCAAGAATGTGTTGTCAATTCAAATTTGTGTGTCATTGCATGCCACCTTTCTTCAAATTCTTGTTCAGTCACACAATCCTTTAAGCATTTGTTGAATTCATGCTTAAACACTTTATCTTTTTTAAGAGCCCCAAATCTTGTGATTGCATTTTGTTCTAAATGCCATATACAAAGTCGATGCCTTGTATTAGTAAACACCTACATTCAAAGTAAAATGTTGTATGTTGTCAGAACTTATTAGTTTTGCAATAAAAATATTTAGGGTAATATGTATATATAAACTTTTTACCTGCTCAATTGCATTTGACATTGCTTGGTCTTGCTCAGTGAATATTGATGTTGGTGTTTTATCCTCCATACTTTCTTGAAGCTTTCTAGTAACCACATAAATGACTATTTTTTCATCCATAATAAAAGCACATGCAAACATACAATTTTTCTAGTGATTGTTTATGCCAACAAAAGGAGCACATATAAGATTATTATATCGGTTGGTTTTGTATGTTGTATCAAAGACAAGAACATCTCCGTATATCCTATAGGCTTCTAGCATCATTGAATCTCTCCAAAAGATGTTGGAAAGTCTTCCTTCATTGTCAAATTTCACTCTAAAAAGAAGTTTGGATCCTCTGATTGTTCCTAATTTAAAATGTTCACTAAAGTTTGAGCATCTCCAGCCTCAATTTGCTCCATTCTTAACCTTGAGTAGAAATTCAGGTGATCTACAACACTATGCCCTACATTCTGCTCTCCCCCAGCTTTTGTAGACATGTAATTATAAGTCTCCATTGTAGTTAGATCTGAAGATTTCATTGTTTTGATTGCTTTAGCTTTTTCTTTTGTCATTTTTCTTTCAGAACGATGCAAATAATGCCACTGTGACCTTGTTAGATCGTGGTTATGTTGAAATACATGTGCCATCACCTCAAAATGTCCTTCTTTATTTACTTTCGCTCTTATGCATGCCTTGCAATCAGATCGTGTAATGGCTACTTGTCTTGACTTTCTTGTTTTCACCTTTACATTCTCTTCATCAACCATTTCAACTAATTTTGTTTTCTTGTCACCTGAATTTCTCTTTCCTTCTGCAGAACATACATAATTCTTCTCTTGGACTATCTTTGTGTGTGTGAAGTATCTTGTTGTATGCTTTCTTATTGAAAACCCTAGTATAGCAGCATGTTTTTCATAGAACTCCAAAATTTCTGCAAAAGTTTCTCTTACCACACTAACAAATGATCCTCTAAGATCTAAACTAGAGGCATCAATTGGATTTCCATATGTGATTTAATAGAGTAAGTATATATTTTAGCATAATATTCACACAACACTCATACCAAAGGATTAATTCAGACATATTAGACAACCAAAGGCAACATGTCATTCTGTTTATAAATCAAAGTGAAGGGGAGTAATAATATGTGGTATATGGGTCACTTATATGCATAAAAGGGGTAACATTTGTGCATACAAAGGGTAACTTTTTTGCATACGACCTGAATTTTCTCAAGAGTAATTCGTGGA
The DNA here is from genome assembly GCF_001683475.1 of Chenopodium quinoa. Lineage (NCBI taxonomy): Eukaryota > Viridiplantae > Streptophyta > Magnoliopsida > Caryophyllales > Amaranthaceae > Chenopodium > Chenopodium quinoa. Next base: position 2,833,194 of record NW_018743032.1, read on the forward strand.
TTAGTAATTTGTGCATTCATACAAGTAACATAATTTCATGTACTTTCATATCAAAAATAACAATTATGGTTCCTTATTCAACTAGTTTGGTTACTCAACAATTAAAATAAAACAATATGAATTTTGATTAATTAGAAGGTTGATTGTATAGAAGTTGCCTTCAGTTGCATTTGATTTGGATGTTTGTTCTGAATTTGAGTCAATTGATTTATGAGGGACAATATGATTTTCTCTCTCTTCTGCATTGTCTGCTTCTTCTGGATTTCTATTATCGCCAAAACTCTTTGTTTCTTCTTCTATAATCGAGCGATTTAAATCGATTTCAACTTAAGAATTCGAGTTCTCAAAATTACCTAACAATGGAGTTTCAATTTGTCTCTGTTTTTGTAGTAATTCGTGGATTAGATTACCACAATTTGAGGTATTGAAGTTTTTTTTAATGAATTTTCCATAGATGACGAAGCCCTAAGGTATGAGTTTTCCCGTTTTCTCTGCATGTACTCACTTTCTCTCTCCTCCATTTTTGTTCTACGTGTTATGAATTTGAGGTATTTTGTTGCGTGATTTGTTTTTGAAAATTAAAAAAAAAAAATTCTCGCACGTTCCAGCCGCCGGATTTACATTAACTTTAGTGTAAATCGGGGATGTGCAAATTTTTTTTAACAAGTCAACCTATTGATTATCTCTAAATAATACAACCTTTAGGGGTTTCCTCTTCAAACAAGTTATATCCAGTCCCAAACCAATAAAATTTTGACACGTGTCCCATATAAACTGTTATAACTTGTTTAAAGCGAAACCCCCCAAAGGTTGTATTATTAAAACAAAAAGTTGATTTTTTTTTACGAACCGCTTAAAGATTGTATTATTTTTGACAATTTTTCCTTAAATTAATTTCTATTGCACATATATTTTTTTAATTTTTTTAACATTTTTTAGTCAATTTATTAACAACCATGCATTGCACGGGATTTAACCTAGTATACTTAATACTTCTTTATTTTTCTAATAATTTTTTACTAATAAATTTAAGTCATTGATAAACATAAGCTATAGATGTACTATGTGTTTTTGTTTATTACTTCCTTCATTTTGAGTAATTAATACTTCATCCATTTTAAATTAATACCTTTAGTTAGTTCAACACTAACTTAAAATATATAATTTGTCTATATATACTCCCTCCAATAATTTTTTTTTAGTGCCCCGTACCCTTGGGCACATAGTTTTAGGCAAAAGAATAAAATAATGTATAAGTAGGTATGTGTAGACACCTGATTGTGTTTCCCCAAAAACCAAACCAAGTGATGAGTACCTTTCACGTATTTGATTAACGAGTTCGGTAAAAAGTTGAAGAGTCTCATGAAATTCCCTTAGAACTTAACCATATTTCTAACTTACCTAAAATGTTTTATTCCAAAATCATTTATTTCGTGTCTTTAAACCCAAAATTGTTTATTTCGTGTCCTTAAAATATTTTATTCGTGTCTAACTCATAAAAGCATCCTAAACAAATTATTTTGGTCCATAATACCGGTCCAGTTATTGTTAGTTGGATGGGGTTGAAAAGAGCTTTCCAACAATATATTATAAGCCCAAATCCGACTTAAAACGAACAAGTTATGGTCAAAATACTAAACCAAGCCCAAACCGGATATAGGTCCACCTTACTTACGACCCAATGATCATGTGAGGGTTAAATACCTTAGTCCCAATCCTAATCACATTAGGATTTCTTAGGAGCTTCTAGAATCTTCTAGAAGGTTCTAATTTATCCTTTCCGAAAAAGATAAAGATCAAAAGAGTTTGAAGCCAAATAAAATTTCTCTTTTAATAGTCCTTATCTCGATCAAATTCAAAGACGCAAGGATATATTTTGCTAACCCAATTCTATTGGAAATCAAATTCAGTACGTCTATTTATCTTTAGAAATCATCACACGACGACAACACCAACATGCCGCGATAGTCCTATAGCGCCACGATGAAACCTGTTTTATTCCGTTCCAAATTCTGATCTTTCTGATCGCTTTGACTCTCTTTTTTCCTTATAAAAGAGGTCGTTTTCCCCGTTTTCAAATCAGTTAGAACCATCAATCATAAGCTATGACCACCTAGCTCTAATCATCATCAAACCTTATCAATCATCCATGTTTTTAGCCTAAACACATCCTTGATATTCTCTCAAATCATCCACAATACCTCCGTAAGATTCTAATACTCCAACCCATACTCGACGTTGCCTTTGACCTCGACGTGAAAGGTTGATGGTTATGAGGGTTTAGTCCTAAATCTCTATATCAATTAATATTTGATTTATTTACTTTAATGATTTAACTTTCTTAAAGTTTCCTAACGTGCGTATTGTTTTAATAGCAAGAAGGTTAAGGCATCAAAGTGAGTAATTTAATCACCCTTATTATTATTCTGTTTATTTTGGAGTAGAAATCATGTTTACAATGTTATTTTAATTCCTAGTATCATGCTTAGGATGTTTTTATGATTTCTAGTATCATGTTTAGAATAACGCTCTGATGTTGTTATTAGTTACATGCTAGGATTTGTCATTAATTTGTTTAGTATCATGTCTAGGATCTTACTATTAACGATGTTTTGATGTTGTTCTTATGATGATGATCGTTGTTTTGATCGTATGTTGCTTGATTATAAATGATTTATTGTTATTGCTTGATCACGCCCCTTTTTGCAGGTTTAAAGGGAATTTGTACTTGAAATCACGCGTAATAAGATAATTAAAATTTAAATTAGGCTAATATGATTTTAATTCAAGTGATTACCAATATTAGATTTGATTGTGCATTAATAACCAACCAATGTAGATTAAACAGGTTTAGGATTAATTTGATATATGTATGGTGATCGAAAAGCGCGCATGAATATCATAAGAAATGAGTAGATGCCTATTTAGGGCGGGTTCAATCTCTTTTAGGTTGGAATCGTACCATCATCCCCGAACATCCAGTCATGGTTCCGGACCACTATGTAGTTAGCGATCTCCATGATCGTGAATGGGGTGTAACCTTCACACCCGTGAACGGTTTACAAGTTCCTAAAACTTGTTGGTGACTCTTTTATCTCTAGCTTCTTTTCCTTGGAACGCCGCCATGCGTAAAAGCATGAACCACAGTAGGGCTCAAAGATGACTTTGAAAAATTCCCCATAGTTTTTGGGGACTTTACTGGGTAGGATTTTTAAATTGATTTCTAATTAATTTAGCAATTGATTTAGAATAAGTGGATGATACTTGAAAGATTCTAGATATTTATGTGCGTAATTTTGGTTAACATTATGGCATATGCATTAAAAGGTTCGCATTGAAAGATCATCCGTAATGCGTCGAAAACATAGGATATACACATAGTAAAGGCCGGAAATATTTATCACAACTGGAATTGAAAAGATGCTACGAAAAATTGGAAAAAGCATTGAAAATTGAAGCTGCCGTAGAATGTCAAAGCTATCGCAGGACGTCAGCGACCATGGTCAGATGACAGCTTCATCGCGCCGCGATGGAGTTTTCGTTGGTTGATGGTCTTTGTTGTCGAGCGATGGATCTGGCGATTTTGCGCTAGCCTTTTGTCTTCGTGTTGGCTCGATTCTAGTACTGTCTTGACGATTTTACTTCCTGATTAAGTTTTTCCGACCTTTCTGAACCCATATTATTTTACATATGGTTTTAGCCCTTGGTAATTCACATTCCGTTCACCCTAATAAACGCTCCGTGCAATAATAGGTGCATCTGAATTTGTTGAATTCACCAGACCATGGAGTTGAGTTTAACTCGCAAGGTCTCGTCCATCGTGCCAACCTTTCTAAGGTAAGGCTTCCGCGCGATGCATCTGGACTCTTAGCCATGGACCCTTTTAGACACCATAATCCTTGACCTTATAGAATTAGAGCCATGGTTAGGTTACAAACTCATTGCATCATGTTCTGACTACTTGTGCATACCTTGTTTGTGATTAAACTAACCTTTGCGTTGACTCGTTTCTTGTACATATGACTTGTATATATTAACCCAAAAGACTTTGCTTAATTAATTCGGTTAATGAAAATCAACTCATATATTATGAATATGCTCGAACCTAGAAGACTTTAGGCTTAAACCTTCAAAAGAACGACTGAAAATGAGTCACTAGGATGTTCCAACGTTGGCGCAGCACCTCAGACTCGTGGCGCATAACGATGGTTACTAACACGCTGCATTAGGCTTGACGCGTTGCGATAGAGCCATCGTCCTGCGATAATTCCATCGCCATGTAATGGTTTAGCCGCTTTCTTTCCGAGTCTCCGCATCAAGTCCCTCTGCTACGATTAACCAGTTTAATATATAAATATGGTGTTTACTTGGTCTTGTTTGAGTCCAACCACATTGTCTAGTCCCATGGTCATCACACATGTCTTGACATAACACTTTTACTCACGAGTCTTTGCACATACTTTGTACATACTTTTTTCACGCCATGATCATGTCTTAGGTCCATACATGAGTCGTCCTTTCCGTCATTTGAGTTGAGGGTCCATTCTTATCCTTGTTTTTTCCATATCTTTCCACAAATACACTCTTTCCCTTTACATCATTACATACCTTACACTTTCCTTCTTATAACACTTTCCACTTTCTCTCCTCTTACATGCTTTCCCCATGCGTATCATTCACCTCATACACTATGATCTTTCCCCATCTATGCATGTTGAATCGAGTTCGAATCCTGTGATTGACAATGATTGTGTATGGTTTCCCTTTCCACAACGTTTGGTCAAGGAAAAAAGGGCTCTTAATTCGAGATAATACCTTTGTACAAGTACTCCTTCTCCATAACATGGTTCGAAAGAAGTAGAAACCAATGGCGGCCAAACAAGAAGATGTTGACAAAATTCAAAAGACCGTAGATGATTTGGTTGAACTGGTCAAATGACTCACCACTCGAATGGATAAGGCCAAGGACCTTGGAAAATATGTTCCACTTGAGACAATCAAGCGCATCGAAGAAGGCCTAAGTCAAGTATCCAATGACTATAAGTATCTTGGCCTAAGCTCTAAGGGAATCTCACTGGAAAAAGGATCTTCTTCCGCACAAGTTCTTTGCCACTAACATTCCCATGTTCAAACCCATAGATAACCCTTACTTCCACCTGAGAGCTTTTGAGACAATCACAGGAATCAAGGGGGTTGATAAGAAAGCTTTCCCCTCACTTTTCTCTCTTTCCTTTGAACTAGCATGTCAACAATGGTTCTTTTCTATGGGCAATGAGAAAATCGCTACTTGGGATGGTATTACGCATACTTTCATTGACAGGTACAAGTGTAACATACAAGTAGAGACAGACTATAGAGAGCTCAAAATCCTTAAGAAAAAAGATAATGAAGGCTTCATCGAATTCTGTAATAGGTGGAAGGAAGTTTTTGCTAAGATGATCAAGGCCCTAAATGAAACAGACTATGTAAGAATGTTCATCAAAAACCTTCAAGACAAGTATTATAAGCACCTAAAATATCAACCTTTAAGCACCTTCAAAGCCGTCTATGACATAGGCATTAACATTGAAGATGACCTCTTGAAGGCTAATCACAATGGCAATAATGTCAAGAGCAGGAAGAACGACAATCTTTCTTCTGCTTCTTCCCATCACATTAACAACATTGATGCTGATGAAATATGGGCCCTTGATAAAGATGCTTCAAAAGCGAAGAAGTACAAAAGAGAATTCACCCCTATTGGAATATCATATGATGTTGCTTTCGATCGTCTCTATGATCGAGGTTTAATCAAGCATATTGGTCCTACTGAGGATCTAACACCAGAAAAACGATCTTCAAGATGGAATCCCAAATCTTATTACAAATACTATCAAGGAAATGGTCACACCACAGATGAATGTTACAGGTTTCAAAACCTCATTCAAGATCTTATTGATGCAAACAAGCTTGCATTCCCTCCAGCCGGCAAGAAGACCGAGTGATGATGGAACAAGGCATAAGGCACTTTGATTTTTAGGATTTTCATGATTTTTCTTTCTTATTTGTTGATTTCCCTTTCCCTTAATAAGTCTAGCATATAACCCTCCATATTTTTCTTCATGAGTTTGTTTTTACCATTTTCAATAAAATGAGCATTTATATCCCTGCATATGATTATTTTATTTTTATTTCAAAAAAATAAAATAAAAAAATTTAAATTCTACACCGAACTAAGCACAAGGTATACCTATTATTCGAGACACCTTTTGTAGCCACATCATATCACCTTTACCCTTTTGAATATACAATTCTTTCTTGATAAACCACTTTAAGCCTCGTCTAACGATTGACCTTTCTTTTTTCAACCCACATTTATCTAAACTTGGGATGGGATGGTGTGCAATTTATGCAAAAGCTTGAGTGATTTTTACCAAAATCCCAAAATTTCGAAAGTTCAAAAATAATAAAGGTGTGCAAAAGGGCAAGTGTTCCAATGTCTTTGATATAAACACGTCTCGGATTGCGTCTCTTATCGAGTGCTCGGCACCGTGCCTGAGGAACATGAATGCCAAGTGAGTGATAGACCACATGATCGGGATTGCCCACACTTATTCAAACAAGATTCAAATGCAAAAATAAAAATAAGTTTACTAACGTGTGTATTGTTTTAATAGCAAGAAGATTGAGGCATCAAAGTGAGTAATTTAATCACCCTTATTATTATTCTTTTGATTTTGGAGTAGAAATCATGTTTACAATGTTATTTTAATTCCTAGTATCATGCTTAGGATGTTTTTATGATTTCTAGTATCATGTTTAGGACAACGCTCTGATGTTGTTATTAGTTACATGCTAGGATTTGTTATTAATTTGTTTAGTATCATGTCTAGGATCTTACTATTAACGATGTTTTGATGTTGTTCTTATGATCATGATCGTTGTTTTGATCGTATGTTGCTTGATTATAAATGATTTATTGTTATTGCTTGATCGCGCCCCTTTTTGCAGGTTTAAAGGGAATTTGTACTTGAAATCACGCCTAATAAGATAATTAAAATTTAATTTAGGCTAATATGATTTTAATTCAAGTGATTACCAATATTAGATTTGATTGTGCATTAATAATCAACCAATGTAGATTAAACAGGTTTAGGATTAATTTGATATATGTATGGTGATCGAAAAGCGCGCATGAATATCATAAGAATTAAGTAGATGCCTATTTAGGGCGGGTTCAATCTCTTTTAGGTTGGAATCGTACCATCATCCCCGAACATCCAGTCATGGTTCCGGACCACTATGTAGTTAGCGATCTCCGTGATCGTGAATGGGGTGTAACCTTCACACCCGTGAACGGTTTACAAGTTCCTAAAACTTGTTGGTGACTCTTTTATCTCTAGCTTCTTTTCCTTGGAACGCCGCCATGCCTAAAAGCATGAACCGCAGTCGGGCTCAATGACGAGTTTGAAAAATTCCCTACAGTATGATTAGGAATAAAAAATTTGGAATAGTAAGAGAGAGAAATATGAATGGGGGCCGCTAGGAATAATGTGAGAGTGTGAAAATATTATAAAATGATAGTGGGGTTTAAAGGAAGAGAGAAATAATATATAATGTGAGTATAGTTTCCACTTTTGGTAATTGGGCACTTAATAAAAACGACCGTTTTTGAAAAGTGGGGCACTTAAAAAAACGGAGGGAGTACATAACATATACTTCGGCTTTTTCCTTACACTATAATAAAGACATTGCTAATATTATCCGTATGATACCCTATCCATCCTTGCTAAGTTGACAAACGTTGATCGACACAAGATTTTAAGCAATAATATAATTGACTTTTAGGTGCATCTTACACCAAAGTGTATACAAACATTTTCATTATAGGTTAAATTTAACAAAAAACATTGAGTTAAGAGAATGTCATACGATTATTCATTGTTATTGAATTAAATTTACTATGATAAATATTGTTTATTCTGTGAAAAATAACATTACTAATTATAGACACCTGATTGTGTCTCCCCAAAAACCAAACCCAGTGATGAGTACCTTTCACGTCTTTGATTATCGAGTTAGGTGAAGAGTTGGAGAGTCTCGTGAATTTCCCTTTATCCTTGACCATTTCTAACCTTTCCTAAAAAATTTTAATCCAAAATCATTTATTTTGTGTCCTTAAGACCAAAATAATTCATTTAGTGTCCACTTTATAAAACGTCCAAACTAGTTTATTTTGGTCAATAATCTGGTTTTAATAATTGTGTAGTTTGATGGGGCTTGAAAAGAGATTTCCAACAATATATTATAGGGATTTGTTAAACATCGCCCACAAATCTCTACATAAAGCCCACAATTATTTTTACTTTGACTCTTTTTCCCTTTTTCTAATTTTTACCGAAACCATAATTCACTCTCACGAAGAACGTGGAGCTGGAGTGGATCGCCGGGGGAAACTGGAGAGCCGTCATTGTCGCCCGAAAGCGAGTTAATCCGGGGAAAAAAATACGAAAAGTAGGGGTGGCGTCTGGCCGAAACGTGACAAGGGTTAAATCGGTCGCTACAATCTAACTCTTAATCAAACAATACTTATACGAACACCCTATAACCAAGTACAATGGCAAATAAAGGTTCGGTCCACGAGGAACGAGAGTAATTGCAAATCAATCATAAACCTAAGCTAGTTCGAAATCAATGGTAAATGGTGTTCTAAAATACTACTAATAAGATAGAATAAATCAATAAACTAAGACACTAGGGAGAACGAGAATTCACCAAACCATCGGTAACTACGCAACAAGGAATCATAGAGACAAACGGGATATGCAAAGACTATATGTCTGATCAATATCGTGCGATAGGAAGACAACGGGCAATACCAAGCTTGGATTTCTCATGCACTTAACATTACTCGATACATAATCAAACCACATTCAATAATGAAATACTCAATTCACAATCTATTGTTCAAACTGAGAATAACATGCAATCAAATTCAAGATTCTAGGTTAGCTACTCCTATTATAGTGAATTAACATGCAATCGCATATAATCAATTTAATCACAATCCGTTTATCAAAATCAAACCTTAATTACGTAGATTACCTAGGCCGGGTTTCATCCCAAAACCCTAGCTAGGAAACTACTCACACATATTCATAATCACAACAATAATAGATTCCATAAACATCATAGATCTAAACATAAATTCAGATTAAGGAATAATAAAGCTAGATTAATAAACAAGAATGAATAATACCAATTGTATTGATGCGAATCAATGGAAAAGTTTAGAACTTTGATATCCGTCGTCAATGAATAATACAAAGAATCTTCACAAATCTTGCTTCAAATCAATCCAAGAAACTAAAATCGCTAGAATAATCTTTAAGAAAACTAATGAATCTCTAATACCAAGAACGTTCTCCAATAACTCTCTACAAAGGGCTCCCAAAAACTATCTCTAAAACTGTCTAAAAACGCCCCTTAAAGTCGGGCCTTATATACGTCTTCTAATTCGGAGAATTCAAGCGCGCAGTCGACCCTGGATCAGCACGGCCGTGCTATATTTGGCACGGCCGTGCTAGCTTGTCAGTAGCTAAACCGGATTTCTTCTTCAATTTGGCACGGCCATGCTAGAATTGGCACGGCCGTGCAGCTGCCTGGCACGGCCGTGCTAAAGATGACACGACCGTGCTGAATATGCTGTAGCACAGGGCTCATACTGAAACTGACACGGGCACGGGCAACATCTGGCACGGCCGTGCTAATGGCCTGCACGGCCGTGCTGGTGCATGGATACTGACACGGCCGTGCTAATGGCTTACACGGTCGTGCTGCCTTGCTTGGGGCTGCTTGCTCATAGGCCAGCACGGGTGTGCCTATGGTGACACGGCCGTGCTGCCTGTGCTATGTAATCAATGCACGACACTTGAACTTCCTTAACTCCTCGGACTTCGGTCAAGGCCAGCTCGGTTACGCATCAAGGGCTCGGGATCCGACTAAACTCAGTTGATATTACCTGAAAACACATCAAAAACAAGCCGAAAACCTGGAAGCACGTAATATAGGGGACATAAGCATAACAAGGTAATAATCGGCCAAAACGGCCCCAAATACATCCAAAATCATCCTAAAAAATTTCGCTTAAGCGTGCCCTAAAGTGCGCTTGTCAAAACCCCCCAAGCTACCCTTTTGCTAGTCCTCGAGCAAAAACCAAGGGAAACACACACAAGATCAAATAAACTATGCCATTGCATATAAATCAAATTAAGCACGGAATGAAGTTAATGGATCCTACTTAGAACCACCATGCACGGAATGAAAACTCACTCAAACAAGCAACGAGACACACAATCCAAGATATCGTTGATCAAAATGCGAACAAGACCTAAACCAAGCATAGAGAACAAAGAAGTCATGCTTCCCTCTAAACCCAACCAAACCGGCCACGTCATCCCCTTTTGCTTCAAATCACCACCCTAATTAGCCCCTCGTGATTCCTCGAAGGAACCGGAAAAAGTGATGTTTTGAGGAAATAACAAAGGTATCCCGACATCTCGATTACGCATAATCTTTCCATAGGGTTGAAAGTCCCTCCACCGTTTGAGAACCGAACACCTCTAAAGTCTAAGGGTCTTAAAGGGTTGTAATGTATTAGAAGTGGGTAAGGTAGGTGAAAACAATTTAAAATGTGGGGTTAATTCCTAAATGAAGCGCAAGAATCACAATTCTCAATAACAAAAGTTCAAAAGATGTAATTCACTTTCCACAATCTCATTGATTCACATTCTTACACATTCCAAATTATCCATATAATACACACTCAAATGACCTCTTTCAAACTTCAAAACTTTATTTATGTGTCCTTGCCTTTTTCACAATTCGGACGACTTTTCTCTTCTTCTTTTTTTTCTTTTTAAAATTCTTTTTCTCTTTTTTTTTTTTTTTGGAAAAATGACTTTCACATTACATATTTACAATAAGGCTCACTTTCACACTTGCTCAAACCAACTATCAATCGTTATTTCTTGATTAGTAAACAATAAGCTCAACAAACCTATCTAGGTAAACGCTTCACAACTAAGGGTTGGTAAAACATCGGCCATCGGGTATGTAACACGGTTAACCAAGAATGGAATTAAAGCTCAACATGGTTAGCAAGTAAGATGATGTAAAAAGAAAATCAATTTGTAACAAAACAAAAGGAGCAAAATAAGAAAAATGAAAAAGGTGCCCTCTTCATCCCTTAAAAGTGTCAAGTCGGCCTCAGGAGCTACTAGTCAACACAAAGATCGAAAAATGCGTAATCAAGGATCCAGATATGCCACTCAACAAGAATGATGAAGGCTAGAACAAATAAACCTCACGGGATCTAACAAATAAAGCAACTACCAATCAAGGGGATCAAATCCACAACAAGGAAGCGACTCCATCTTACCACAGCCCAAAGGCCTAGAGTTTCACATGACAAAAATGTTCTATCCACCTACCCTTCGCCTAGACTCGTCTACATTGATCAAAAATAGACTCAAACTGTGTATTCATCACTGGCTTAAGTGGAAATAGACATTCCATACACATTCATTCACATTTCGAATCCAACATGAACAGTATTCCAAAATTTTGCAATTAGACAAGTTTATTATGATCCAAAAACATAGGAAAAGACTATGAGGCATATCATATAAGCTAAACCACACATCCTCATAACAGAAGCTTTTCCTATCTATCACATACGTATGTACAACTAAGCTAACTAAATAAGTTGAAAGGCACATAACGAGGCATAAAAATCACATAAAATCCCAATCGACAAACAAGTGATCGATTGATATCAATATCAACGATCCCAGGTTCCTTAGAACCGATCAAACATCCTCGAACCATTCAACTTCTTCTTAAACTAAGCTATCCTAAGCAAAAAAAAAAAAAAAAAGATCTCACCAAATTTGCTTCCCGGGAGCTCCAATTAACGGCCATAGCATCGTTCTTCAAACTCATGCCGCATCTCGAATGTTCCCAATCTGCAAAAAGGAAAGACTAACTAGCAAACAAGTTAAGGTTAGTTTAGGAAAGCAGTAAATCTTTTTGTATTTTTTTTTTAGTTTTTTTTTCAAAAGCAAATAAAAACTAAACTACCTACCAAAAAAAACCAAATCCCTAAATACAAGTAAGACCCCCCCCCCAAGCTAGAATAAAACATTGTCCTCAATGTTTACTCATCAAGGACTTACAATGGTAAGGAGAGGGAGGTAACTAATGGGAAAGGGAAAGGGATCACGAGCTAGGCCCGCCCGGGCCATAAGGGAAACGGGAGGCCATATCATCAACACTCCTCTTCAGGTCTCTGAAGGCGGAGGTCATATCCTCGTTCGACCGGCGCAAATTCATTACCTCGAGCTTCAAATCATCCATTCCTTGGCGGAGCCAAGCGAAGTCTTGCGCCGGGATCTGCTGGGCCGCATCCGGGCCACCCTCCTCGTCATCATCATCATCATCACCTCCTTGGCCCCCGTGGGTCTGCTCATCCCCCTGGTGAGGCTGGGAACTGCGGTCTACATACTCCGTGCCCTCGTCCTCATGCCAGGCGAAGTCGGGGTTGAAGATCTAGTTGTCCTTGTTGTAAACCACCGTCCTCTCCGGATCGGGCAAGTAGGCGTATGGCTTGCCTGCGACAAGCCACAAATAGCAATCCGGCTGGGATGTCCCTTCAAGCCACTGCATGGCTCTCAAGGTGCGCATATCAAGCCTCGTAGTGCCTAGGATAGCCTGCAAGTCAGAAAAATCAATCCCATTATATTGCGCAAGAATGGTGATCATGCCACCGATAGTAATATCACCCTTACCTCGGGCTACACCGTCGAGGTGGTCTAGTAACCACGCTCCCATGTCTAGACGCCCGTCCCCACGGGTGAGGTGCCAAATAAACTGTAGCTCCCTAATGGAGACTACACTCGAACTATCTCCTCTAGCAAAGATAGTAGAGGAGAAGGTCATGTGGGACAACCGAAAGGCGGGATTGACGATGGAAGTCGCCTTATCCCTACGGGGATCTTTATCCATCTTCCCCGTGATTTGCCGCCAAAACAACCCGGAGTTGTAATGTTTTGAGTGGCCATCCTTAGGACCATATTTCAGGTCGGATGTCCACCCAAAGGCGGCATTAACTTGGGCCACCGACATTTGAATGGTGCCCGAGTTCATCAGTTGAAAAGACAAGCACCGGGGTGAGTTATGCTCATCCCGGTGCACATACAATGAAGACAAAAATTCGAGGGTAAGCCTCTTGTAAGTGAGAGCATGCATGGTAAGGAAAGAATCAAAGTTGGTAAATGAAAATAATTGAACCATGTCACTTTCGATCCCTAGAGCCCTAGCAGCTAAAGGGTCGTAGAACTTTGTAGGCCGGATCGTTCGGTGAGATAAGCCTACATATTTGTCCAAAAAGGACGGGTTATTAAAAACAATACCCATGGTGTCCACCGTGGGTGGAGCCATGGATGAGGATGCATCGTCCCGACCCGGCCTCCTAGTCGATGTCTTTGTTCTAGGCATGTTTGATTCAAGAAATTAAGCACAATATACCAATTAACAAGCAAGAAGCTATCCTAACATGCAATGTACTACCCTAACACTACTAAATCACCCAAACTTGCAACAATAAAGCACAATTCAACAACAAATATTCAATAAAACTAATGAAATTGGACAAAAATTGCGAATATCAATGAGTTTAAGAACGAATTCACCGAGGACTCCATGAAGTGGAGTTGTGTCGAGCTCAAAGTGGACCGAATTTTGCTTCCAATCGCTTGAAAAATGCTCCAATGCAAGGGGGATGCCGAAACTTGAAGAAGAATTGGGGAATTAGGGTTTGATTTGAGGAATTGGGGGAGGAGTTTGGGAGTTAGGGTTTGTTTAGAGAGAAAAAGGGTAGGAAAAAGTGGTAGAGAGTTGGGAAATAATGAGAGAAGTTGAGTGAAATTGTGTTTGAAAGAGCCAAAATACTGTCCGGAACCCGTGCTGCACGGCCGTGCTGAGGTTTGGCACGACCGTGTTGGCTTCGCAGGTTTTTTTTGCTAAATCGAATTTCAGATGGCACGGCCGTGCTAGAATTGGCACGGCCGTGCTATTTCTTGGCACGGCCGTGCTGAATATGGTTTTTTTGGTTTGGCACGGCCGTGCAGAGTTTGGCACGGCCGTGCTGGATGCTGGCACGGTCGTGCTGTCTGATGGCACGACCGTGCTAACTGCTGCAGTCTGCAGGCATTCTTTTCCTTCAAAGTACGCATCACTCTCTTCATTCCGACTTCTAACCAATCTTCTACCTGCACAAAAACACACAAGAGAACACAAAACTCACACAAATTAGGAGCTAAACCAACAAAAAAAGTAAAGCAAAAGAAACTACTTTAGTAAAAGCAAGAAAATCGGGTTGCCTCCCGGAAGCGCTAAGTTTAACGTCCATAGCTTGACGTGGTCACATTCAACTCTTGTGACCGCATTTGAACTCATCTATCACACCAACATGGGCTCCCTCATAGTATGTCTTCAACCTTTGCCCATTAACCACGAAGGATTGCAACCCACTAGAATCATAAAGCTCAACCGCACCGGAAGGGAAAACTTCTTTGACAGTGAAAGGACCCCTCTATCTTGACATCAACTTACCGGGGAAGAGCTTCATCCTAGAGTTATACAAGAGGACTTTGTCACCAACATTGAACACCTTCCGCTCTATCTTCCGGTCATGGAACTCCTTAGGTCGGGACTTGTATAGGCTCGCACTGTCATATGCGTCCATCTGAAGCTCCTCCAACTCATGAAGGTCCAACATCCGTTGCTCTCCCGCGCTTGCTAGATCAAAATTTATCTTCTTGATAGCCCCATGAGCGCGGTGCTCTAGTTCGACCGGGAGATGACATGCTTTCCTGTAGACCAAGCGGTATGGGGTGGTGCCTATTGGGGTCTTGAAAGCAGTCCGGTATGCCCAAAGTGCATCATCAAGCTTATCGGACCAATCTTTCCTATTCTTCGCCACTATCTTCTCAAGGATGGACTTTATCTGTCGATTGGAGACTTCCGCTTGCCCACTAGATTGAGGGTGATAGGTTGTCCCGAACCTTTGATGTACTCCATTCTTTCGAAGCATCCTTTGAAAGGCCCCATGCACAAAGTGTGACCCGTTGTCACTTATAACCACTCTAGGAACCCCGAACCTTGGAAATATAATCTTCTTGAAGAGCTTCACTACCACCTTGTGATCATTTGTTGGGGAGGCAATTGCTTCCACCCACTTAGATACATAATCCACAGCCACAAGTATGTATTGGTTCCTACGGGAGGAAGGAAAGGGTCCCATGAAGTCTATGCCCCACACATCAAAGATCTCAAGTTCAAGTATGGGTTGTTGAGGCATTTCATTCTTCTTGGAAATGTTTCCACTTCGTTGGCAAGCATCGCAAGTCTTCACAAATGCCCACGCATCCCTAAAGATATGGGGCCACCATAGCCCACATTGAAAAACCTTTTGGGCCGTTTTATTAGCCCCCATGTGACCTCCGCAAGGGTCAGAGTGGCACATTTTCAGCACACTATGAACTTCTTCCTGCGGAACGCACCTCCTTAGGAGACCATCTACTCCTCTCTTGAACAAAATTGGATCATCCCATATGTAATGCCTTGAATCTCTCCTAATCTTCTTCCGTTGGTTCTTGGAGTAATCAGGGGGAAACTCCTCACAAGCCAAGTAGTTTACCATATCCGCAAACCATGGTAGAATCTTCTCCTCGAGGAGGTATGACACATCATCCTTCAACTCATCACAAATGGGCATCCCATCATCTTCTTGTTGCTCTCTCTCCATGCGCGAAAGGTGATCCGCAACCACATTCTCGGCTCCCTTCTTGTCCCGGATCTCCACATGAAATTGTTGTAAAGAGAGGACCCATCGGAGGAGGCGTGGTTTGGATTCCTTCTTCGAAATTAGGTACTTGATGGCTGCATGGTCGGTGTAGACAATCGTTTTGGAACCAATGAGGTAGGCCCAAAATTTCTCAAATGCATGAACAATGGCTAGGAACTCTTTCTCTGTGGTGGTGTAGTTCCTTTGTGCTTCATTTAAGGTCTTGGACATGTAATAGATCACGTGAAGCCTCTTCTCAACTCGTTTCCCAAGAACACCTCCAATAGCCGTATCACTAGCATCGCACATCAACTCAAAAGGTAGATCCCACCGTGGTCCTTGCACAATCGGGGCCAAAATCAAAGCTTCCTTAAGTGTGTTAAAAGCTTGTAGGAACTCTTCATCGAACTTGAAATTAATTTCCTTTTGCAATAAGGCATTCAAAGGCTTGGCTATAAGAGAGAAATCTTTTATGAATCGCCGGTAGAACCCCGCATGCCCTAGGAATTGTCTTACCCCTTTTGCATTGACCGGTGGTGGTAGCTTTGCTATAACTTCAACCTTTGCTTTGTCCACCTCTATGCCGGCATTTGAGATCTTGTGACCGAGGACAATACCTTCTTCAACCATGAAGTGACACTTCTCCCAGTTGAGGACTAAGTTCACCTTCTCACACCGTTGTAGGCACTTCCCCAAGTTCACTAGGCAATCATCAAAGGACGCTCCTCCAACAGAAAAATCATCCATGAAAACCTCCATCTCGGCCTCTAACATTTCCCCAAAAATTCTCATCATACACCGTTGAAAAGTGCCCGGTGCATTGCAAAGTCCAAAAGGCATTCTCCTGTAGGCAAAAGTACCATATGGACAATTAAAAGTCGTCTTCTCTTGGTCATCCGGGTTTATAGGTATTTGGAAAAACCCCGAATAACCGTCAAGAAAGCAATAATACTTGTGCCTAGTTAGTCTTTTGAGCATTTGGTCAATAAAAGGGAGGGGAAAATGGTCCTTTTTGGTAGATGCGTTTAGACGTCTATAGTCTATGCACATCCGCCAACCGGTCACCGTTCTAGTTGAGATGAGCTCACCATTCTCATTCTCAACTACAGTCATTCCCCCTTTCTTAGGGACAACATGCACAGGGGAAACCCATCTAGAGCTTGAAATGGGGAAGATGATACCTGCATCAAGGAGTTTGGTGATCTCTTTCTTCACCACCTCCCCAATTTGAGGATTGAGTTTCCTCTGCCTCTCAATAGAAGGCCTCGCACCATCCTCGAGAGTTATGTGATGCATACATATAGCGGGGCTAATACCCTTGAGGTAATCAATGGTATAGCCTATGGCACTTTGATGCTCTCTCAATACATCACACAACTTCCGAGTTTGATCCGCATCTAAAGAAGAATTCACAATGACAGGAAAATTTGAATTAGGACCAAGAAATTCGTACCTTAGATGTGATGGTAGAGGTTTCAATTCTACCTTAGGGGCCTCATTTACCTCTTTTGTGGTAGCCATAGCAAGTGCTTACATGGGTGTAATTTCCTTGAAACCGTCATCACCATCATCTTCCTCTAGCATTTGCTCCTCTATGTACCTGCTCTCATCGGTATCACTTGGCTCAAGATCATGGTTAGTAGAAAGCAATTGTGTATGTATACTAGAGACAATCGAATCAATAGTGTCAATCATCATGCAGTTTTCGGAAGTAGACAAAGGATATTGCATGCTTTTGTTCAGATCAAATTCAAGGACCTCCTCTCCTACCTTTAAAGAAATCTTGGCACTCTTTACATCAATGAGAGCACCAGAGGTAGCTAAGAAAGGTCGCCCAAGAATAATAGGTATATGATTATCTTCATCCATTTCCAAAACTACAAAATCCACAGGTATCACAAATTTCCAACCCGTAGGGGAACATCTTCTACCTTACCCTTAGGAAATTTGATCGAACGATTAGCTAATTGTAGGGTAATGTTGGTAGGAAGAAGTTCTCCTACCCCTAATCTTTGATATACAGAATATGGCATAAGACTAACACTAGCCCCAAGATCACACCATTATCAATTTTCATTTTATTAATAGCACAAGGGATTGAGAAATTACCTGGATCTCCCAATTTGGGAGGCATCTTGTTCATGATGATTACAATACAATTCGCGGTGAGGCTAACAGTTTCCACCCCATCACAATTCCTCCCGCCACTCAAAATATCTTTCAAAAACCTAGCATAGTTAGGCATTTGTTTTATAGCATCAGTGAATGGTATGGAAAGGTGAATTTGCTTCAAAGTCTCTAAAAACTTACCAAATTGAACATCCAACTTATGTCTCACAAACTTATGTGGGTAAGGAAGTTTTTGCAATAGATTAGGTTCTTTGACTTGTGTTACATCCTTTTCTTTTAGGACCTCAACAGTTTTATCATTCTCTCCGGTCCCCTCCTCCTCACTCTCTATAACCGTATCAGTGGTAGGTGTAGTCACAGAGTGACTCCTAGGTGGTACTACTTCATCGCTCCCCCTCAATGTCTTTCCACTCCTAGTGGTGATAGCATTTACAGAGCTTTTAGGGTCAATACCTTGAGGTGGGAGTTTTGACACTTCAACCCCATCCTTTATAGCACTAGCCAACTGAGAAATCTGGGTTTCAAGCATTTTATTATGTGTCATCACTTTATTAAACTTTTTGTCACTGGTGGCCATGAAAGTGTTGAACATTTTGGTCTGTGCTTCCATCATCTCCTCCAAACTAGTCCTTTGCGATGGTCCTTGAGCATTGTAGTTGTCATTAGAGGCTCAGGAACCACGTGCATTTGACTGTTGGGGATTTTGATTTTGGAAGTTGTTCCTGTTACCATTGTTATTCCAGTTTCCCTTGTTATTGGCATTCATGTTCTGATTGTATTGCCCTTGATTACCTTGATTACCTGCATTTTGTTGGTAATTATTCTGATTACCAAAATTACCATGTTGATTATGGGACCCTTGGGGATTTTGGTCCCTTTGGTTCCTGATTCCCCACTGGTTTTGTTGTTGGTAGTCAGAATTATTACCCTGTTGATTATAATTGTTCCCTCTTTGATTAGGTGGTAAATATCTGTTATCGTCATTCCTAGGTCTATTATCATAAGGCAAGGCATTGACTTGTTCGTTATCACACTCATTACCATCATTATAGTTAGATTGAAATTGGGAATCTACGTTGCAGGCAGAGGTATCATGGTCATAAGAACCACAGTTTTCACAGAATATACATCCAGCAGGCATATTATTAGAGTTAGAGTGCATACCTGCTCCCTTAGAATGGGATGGAAGATTTTGATGTGGTGGAGCATCGAGCTTCTCTTTGATAATTGACATTTCCTTACCTAGATTTACAATTTGCGATGTCAAATTCCCGATTGCATTAAGATGGTCTACCGAATAGACCGCTCCTCCACTCTTTCTCGTGGCCTCTCGCTCTCCATCTTTCTAATCCATGTGGTGTCGTACCACATCTTCTATGATATCAATGACTTCTTCTTCGGTTTTGTTCATAATGGGGCCACCTGCTCCCGCATACAAACTGGTCTTCCCTTGAGGACTCAATCCTCCATAGAAAATCTGTAGAACTTGGTATGTTGGGATTCCGTGGTGTGGTCACTCTCTTTGGTACTCCTTGTACCTTTCCCATGATTCATAGATTGACTCCCCACTCCTTTGCCGAAATCCCTGGATCAAAGCTCTAGCATCGACCGTCTTCTTTTGGGAATAAAATCTTCCCAAGAATGTTGTCGTGACATCATCCCAAGTGTGTAGAGAGTTCGGCTTCACCTCCTTCTCTAACCATTCGAGAGCTCTCCCAAAAAGTGAAAAGGGGAAAAGCTTCAATCTCACGAACTCTTGATTCACCCCATTAACCTTGATGGTATTGCAGTACTTCTCAAATTCGTTCGAATGAGCCAAAGGGCTCTCATGCTTGGCACCACTAAACTGCCTTCTCTCGATGAGGGTGATCATAGCCGGCCGGATCTCGAAATCATTGGCCTCAGTAGTGGGTGGAGCAATCCCACTTGAAGCTCTATACGCCCCGGGAGTTCCCAACTCCTTAAGGGGTCGTGGTACTGGCTGATTTTCTGTCATTGGAACTGGTTGTGTGCTTGGGCCGGTTTCCTTTCCTTGAGAGTTTGATGATTTCGATTGGGATTTCCGATTGCTTTTCAAAGTCCTTTCGATTTCAGGATCGAAGGGTATTAACTCTCCCTGTTTAGACCTGCGCATACACACTAACCAAACCAATCAAATAGCAAAGCTACAAGTGTAGCCAAAAAGAAAAATCTTTTTGTATTTTTGTTTGAAGAACTAGACTCAAGAAATCGAAGAGCAATTAACAAACACCGTTCCCCGGCAACGGCGCCATTTTGACAAGGGTTAAATCGGACGCTACAATCTAACTCTCAATCAAACAATACTTATACGAACACCCTATAACCAAGTACAATGGCAAATAAAGGTTCGGTCCACGAGGAACGAGAGTAATTACAAATCAATCTTAAACCTAAGCTAGTTCGAAATCAATGGAAAATGGTGTTCTAAAATACTATTAATAAGATGGAATAAATCAATAAACTAAGACACTAGGGAGAACGGGAATTCACCAAACCATCGGTAACTACGCAACAAGGAATCATAGAGACAAACGGGATATGCAAAGACTATATGTCTGATCAATATCGTGCGATAGGAAGACAACGGGCAATACCAAGCTTGGATTTCTCATGCACTTAACATTACTCGATACATAATCAAACCACATTCAATAATGAAATACTCAATTCACAATCTATTGTTCAAACCGAGAATAACATGCAATCAAATTCAAGATTCTAGGTTAGCTACTCCTATTATAGTGAATTAACATGCAATCGCATATAATCAATTTAATCACAATCCGTTTATCAAAATCAAACCTTAATTACGTAGATTACCTAGGCCGGGTTTCATCCCGAAACCCTAGCTAGGAAACTACTCACTTATATTCATAATCACAACAATAATAGATTCCATAAACATCATAGATCTAAACATAAATTCTGATTAAGGAATAATAAAGCTAGATTAATAAACAAGAATGAATAATACCAATTGTATTGATGCGAATCAATGGAAAAGTTTAGAACTTTGATATCCGTCGTCAATGAATAATACAAAGAATCTTCACAAATCTTGCTTCAAATCAATCCAAGAAACTAAAATCGCTAGAATAATCTTTAAGAAAACTAATGAATCTCTAATACCAAGAACGTTCTCCAATAACTCTCTACAAAGGGCTCCCAAAAACTATCTCTAAAACTGTCTAAAAACGCCCCTTAAAGTCGGGCCTTATATACGTCTTCTAATTCGGAGAAGTCAAGCGCGCAGTCGACCTTGGATCAGCACGACCGTGCTATATTTGGCACGGCCGTGCTAGCTTGTCAGTAGCTAAACCGGATTTCTTCTTCAATTTGGCACGCCCGTGCTAGAATTGGCACGGCCGTGCAGCTGCCTGGCACGGCCGTGCTAAAGATGACACGGCCGTGCTGAATATGCTGTAGCACGGGGCTCATACTGAAACTGACACGGGCACGGGCAACA
Organism: Chenopodium quinoa; assembly: GCF_001683475.1. Lineage (NCBI taxonomy): Eukaryota > Viridiplantae > Streptophyta > Magnoliopsida > Caryophyllales > Amaranthaceae > Chenopodium > Chenopodium quinoa. The sequence goes on from NW_018743032.1 coordinate 2,854,697, forward strand.
TCTGGCACGGCCGTGCTAATGGCCTGCACGCCTGTGCTGGTGCGTGGATACTGACACGGCCGTGCTACTGGCTTGCACGGCCGTGCTACCTTGCTTGGGGCTGCTTGCTCATAGGCCAGCACGGGTGTGCCTATGGTGACACGTTCGTGCTGCCTGTGCTATGTAATCAATGCACGACACTTGAACTTCCTTAACTCCTCGGACTTCGGTCAAGGCCAGCTCGCAAGGGCTCGGGATTTGACTAAACTTGGTTGATATTACCTGAAAACACATCATAAACAAACCGAAAACCCGTGAAGCACGTAATATAGGGGACATAAGCATAACAAGGTAATAATCGGCCAAAACGGCCCCAAATACATCCAAAATCATCCTAAAATATGCTCTTAAGCGCGCCCTAAAGTGCGCTTGTCAAAACGCCACTACCGTGGCGGTGGCGTCTGGCCGGGACGCCGCAACTGTGGTAGTGGCGCTTGGCCAGGACGCCGCCACCATGGCTGTGGCGCCTGGCCAGGACGCCGCCACCATGGTTGTGGCGTCCTAGCAAGACGCCACCGCCACTCCTACTTTTTATAATTTTTTTTAATTTTATTTAAACATTTTGTAATTTTTTTTAATTTTATTTAAAGTTTTTGTTTTTTTTGTGGTTTTTTAACTTTGATAAATTTGAAATTAAATATGTGTTAATAAGTTAAAAAAAATTGTTTTAATCTGAAATTATGTTTTAAATATGTGTTAATAAAATTATGTTTAATTTTGTATGTGTAAATTATATATAGAAATGAAATTTACAAATAAATTTTTTAGAAATTACTTATGTTAATTTTGTGTTAAATGTATTAATTTAATCTTTATATAATTATATGTATTTTAAAATAATATGGCATAGTAGGATTTTTATACATGATAGTCCCTTCGAAGATGCTCAACAAGCGATTGATTGGGGAAAACAAGTTGCAATTAGATCTGATTTTTGTTTTGTAGTAGCAACTAGGAAATCTCTCAAGGACTCTAGACGGCAACATGGTATGATGTATTGTCATTTCATATTTAAGAAATTCCATAAGATTGAAACCCAATCTATCCGGGCCAATTCTTAAGTTTATAGCGCAAAACCCAGCCGAGAAAACGAAACAGGAGGATCTGAGTAATAAAACAAAACCAAATTAAATGAAATTCTGCAACATTTAAGATTGTCACTCAATTAGACAAAAACCCCAAAATAATTGAAACGTAAATCAACTAAAACGCTCAATAAACCCCATGCACGCAACACGCCATGCTGTTAAACCCTAGATTTAAATACAATGGCTTTCTACTACTACACAATAAATAAAAATTCAATGTAATTTCACAATAAATCAATAAAACCAAGTATATTTGAATGATATTCAAGCACAAAAGCAAGGAAATTGATTAGAAAAAAGAACGATATTACCATAAATTGAAGAAATTAACAAGGAACGGAAGAAATTTAACACGACTTCAACCCAAATTCGGTAAATTTCAGGCGGCTTCAAAAGATAACTACGATTGTATAACAGTATAAGAATACAGGATCGTGATATACAATCAGGATAATGCCTCATAGACAGTGTCGACCACCACCATAGCTTAGATCACGATGACCCCGAAGGGGTCGAGCGACCTAGAGGTCGCCAACGGCGGAACAGGAGTGCGTTTGAGTACATTCTTGGTCGTGGTCGTGGTCATGGTCATACATCGTGATCCAGTCTTCTTTGTCTGTGAATATGCCCGGAACAATATATAGCAATTAAACAAACACAACAATAAATGTTTAATGACACATACCGCATCCACGGCAGTGGCCGGTGGCATATCATGGTAATCTATATTCTTCCCCGCACCGTGGTGAAATTGCGACACCTTCAAATTATTTAAAAATATATAAACATAAAAAAAATTATAAGGAAAATAGCTACCAAAACCCAAATCAAATAAACTAAAATCATACTAACAAATTAACATAATAAAGAAATTAACAGAACACTTTAAAAAGTAATAGAATAAAAAATACACAAAGAAAGGAAAAAAAACCAACACATACAAAATATATATAAACATAAATATAAATTAAAATAAATTAACTAACAAAAAACAATATCAAATAAGCAAAAAAATGTACTAACAAATTGTAATAAGGAATAAAGATAAAAATGTACAAATAAAATAAACAAATAATTGAAAAGGAAATATAAACATAAAAAAAATACAACAAAATTGAATAAAATTATAAAAATAAACAACATATATACAAACAATTGAAAAAGAAAATGCACATTAAAAATAAAATATTCTTATTTTCAAAACAAAGAAATTTTAAAAAAAAATAAACATAGAAAAGAAAAATAAAAAAAACATAAAAAGGGGGGGGGGGGGGGGGGCGCCTGGGCTGGGCGCCCAGCCAGTGGTGGTGGCGCCAGCTACAGACGCCGGAACAAGTGGCCTTGGCGTCTGGGCTGGACGCCGAAGCCACGGCTGCGGCGCCTTGGAAAAACGCCACATCCGTGGCTACGGCGTCCAGCCCAGACGCCAGGCCCCTGGTTCCGGCATCTGCAGCTGGCGCCACCACCCCTGGCTGGACGTCCAACCCAGGTGCCCCGCCAATCACGGCTGTTTTTTATTTTTTTTTTTTGTAATTTTTTTTTTAAAAATTGTACCTTGCCACCTTGAGACCTCCTTCTCTCCGCCGCCGCCGCCTCGACATTGCCATAGTTTGATTTTTTTTAGAGAGATGTAGAAAGAAGATGAGTGTTTGGTGATGAGAGTGTGAGTGTGTTTTTTTTTAATGTTAAGGGCAATATTGTCAAATCAAGTGAATTTTGGGCTTTATGTGGAGATTTGCAGGCGATGTTTAGCAATCCACATATTATAAGCCCAAATTCGAGTTATAACGAAGAAGTTATGGCCAAAATACTAAACTGAGCCCAAACCGAACCTTACTTACGACCCAATGACCATGTGGAGGGTCCATTAACCTTAAACATCATTCCTAAATCCCTTATGATTTATTATTAGCTTCTAGAATCCTCTAGAAGGTTCTAAGTTATCCTAGTTTCGAAAAGAAAAAAATTTAAGAATTTTACTTCGGATAAAATACTTGTTTTTCAATAGATTTAATTCTCATAAAACTAAAATACGTATGGAAAAACTATTAACCCAATTTAATGGAAGTCAGATTCTATCTTTTGAAAATTATCGCTGAGCGATAGTTTCTATCGCGTCGCGAGAATAATATCGCGTCACGATGGAAACCTGTTTTACTCCGAGTCAGATTCTGACTCTTTTCTCATCTTTCGACCCTCTTTTTTCTGTTAAATAAAGGTCTTTTTACCCCGTTTTCAATCATCAATAAGCTTCATCGCCAACAATCATCATCTTAATCCCTCTCTAAGATATAAGCTTCTCTCTCTCTTTCTTAGCCTTAGCCTAAACACATCACACACCATACGTCCTTTGCGAGACTTGAATACTCCAAGCCTTTCACGTAGTTCCCTTCAACCTCGACGTGAAAGGTTGATATTTCTGATGGTTTGGTCCCAAATCAATATTTCAATTCTTATTTGAATAATTTGTTTGATTTATTTCTTTCTTGAAGTTACTAACGTGTGTATTATTTTGATAGAAAGAGATACGAGGCATCAAAGTGAGTAGATCTATTATATCTTTATTCCTTGCTTTTGATATAGAAATCATGCTTAGAATATTATTTTAACTCCTTGTATCATGTTAGGATGTCTTTATGATTTCTAGTATCATGTTAGGATGTCTTTTTGATTCCTTGTATCATGTTAGGATGCTTGATAAGCGTTAAATCGGTCGCTACAATCTAACTCTTAATCAAACAATACTTATACGAACACCCTATAACCAGTATAATGGCAAATAAAGGTTCGGTCCACGAAGAACGGGAGTAACTGCTAATCAATCCTAAAACCTAAGCTAGTTTGAAATCAATGGAAGATGGTGTTCTAAAATACTACTAATAAGATGAAATAATCAATAAACTAAGACACTAGGGAGAACGGGAATCCGCCTAACCATTGGTAACTAAGCAGCAAGGGATCACAGAGACAAACGGGATATGCAAAGACTATATGTCTAATCAATATCATGTGGTAGGAAGACAACGGGCAATACTAAGCTTGGATTTCTCATGCACTTAACATTACTCGATACATAATCAAACCACATTCAACAATGAAATACTCAATTCACAATCTCTTGTTCAAATCAAGAATATCATGCAATCAAATTCAAGATTCTAGGTTAGCTACTCCTATTATAATGAATTAACATGCAATCGCATATAATTAATTTAATCACAATCCGTTTATCAAAATCAACCCTCAATTACATAGATTACCTAGGTCGGGTTTCATCCCGAAACCCTAGCTAGGAGACTACTCACACATATTCATAATCAAAGCAACAATGAATTCCAAAAGCATAATAGATCTAAACATGAATTCTGATTAAGGAATAATAAAGCTTGATTAATAAACACGAATGAATAATACCAATTGTATTGATGCGAATCAATGACAAAGTTTGGAACTTTGATATCCGATGTCAATGAATGATACAAAGAATCCCAACGAATCTTGCTTCGAATCAATCCGGAAAACTACGATTAACTAGATCAAATCTATGAAATCTCAACTACGGAAGTGCTCTCTATCTCTCTACAAAGTCTCTCTGAAAAATATGTCTTTAATCTATCTCAAAATCTGTCTCTCTTAACCCTTACAATCGGGCTGTATATATGTGTTTTAAATCGGAAAGTAAATCGCAGGCTTCCCTTCGTAAATCAGCACGGCCGTGCTAGAAGTGGCACGGCCGTGCTAGAAGTGGCACGGCCGTGCAAACATGTCAGTAGCTGATCCGCAATATCTTCAATTTTGGCACGGCCGTGCTAATGCCTGGCACGGCCGTGCTGATGCATGGAAAATGGCACGGCCGTGCAAACATAGGCAGGAAGGTTGCAGGCACTTTGGTCTTCTTAAAACAGTCACAACTTCTTATCCAGAGCTCCGTTTGAGACGTGCAATATATCTTTGGAAAGCTCTTCAAGTCTACTTTCCAATGCAATTATAATCACTCCATTATCATTTGTATATCGAAAGTTATGAGCAAAATAGTGAACAGGTGTCATATTCGTGAACTGTTCTGCCTTGCCTACTACTTAACTTGCCTTTCAAGGCCTTGAGAACCACAGCAAAGCCTTAGCTTGGTGGACTAGGATCGATAATAGCCTGATGTTGCACCAATGGTTTGGGACTCGACATAACTTGGTCAACTGTACCTGTTAACACACCAAAAACAGACCGAAACCCGTGAAGCATGTAATATGAAGGAAACGAGTGTAACAAGGCAATAAACGACTAAAACGGGCCTAAATACATCAAAAATCACCCATTTATATGCCTGAAAGCGTGCCCTAATGTGCGCTTGTCAATGCTTAATTAATATTTCTAATATTATGCTTTCTAGTATCATGTTTAGGCTAAAGCTTTGATTTTTATTGTTAGTGACATGCTAGGGTTTGTTATTAATCCGTTTAGCATCATGCCTAAGATCTTACTAATTATACTATTGGTGATATTATGATGATTTGATGATGATTGTTGTGTCAAATAATTATTATGTTGCTTTTTTATTTATTGATATTGCTTGATCACGCCCTTTCTTACAGGTTTAAAGGCAATTTGTACTAGAAATCACGCCTAATAAGATAATTAATAATTTGATTTTAGGTTTAAGATGATTTTAATTCAAGTGATTGCCATTAATAGATTTATTTTTGCATTAATCATCAACCAATATAGATTAAACAGGTTTAGGATCAACTTGTTGTATGTATGTAGATCGGAAAGCGCACATGAATATCATAAGGATTAAGTAAAGGCCGATTTAGGGCGGCTTCAATCTCTTTTAGTTTGGATTCGTACCATCATCCCCAAATATCCAGTCATGATTCCGGACCACTATGGAGTTAGCGATCTCCATGATCGTGAATGGGGTGTAACCTTCACACCCGTGAACGGGTTACAAGTTCCTAAAACTTGTTGGCGACTCTTTTATCTCTAGCTTCTTTCCCTTTGGACGCCACCATGCTTAAATGCATGATCACAATAGGGCTCAAAGTTCATGTTTGTAATATTCCCTACAGTTTTTTGGCGAATCCACTAGGGAGGATTTCTAATTTTGATTCCTAAAATTTATTTTGACAATTGACTTTAGAATGAGTGGATGAGACTTGAAAAATTCCAGATATTCATTGTGCGTAATTTTGATTAACATTGTGGCATAAGCATAAAAAGGTCCGCATTGGAAAGACCATCCGAAATGCGTAAAAAACATAGGACTTTTACACGTAGGAAAATTGGGAAATATCTTTCACAACTAGAATCGAAAAAATTCTGCGAAAATCGAAAAATCCGAACACAGAAAACTGCCTTGAAGCATAAGAACTGTTGCGAGACGACATGATCCATCCCATGCGATAGCTATATCGCTGCGCAATGGCTCCTGTTTTCTCGCACCGTGTTCTTCCGACATCGTGCCAGGAGTCTGCCTTCTTGTTTTGACCGATTCTAGTACTGTTTCGCCGATTCTACTTCCTGATTGAGTTTTTCCTTCTTTTTAGAACCCATATGTGTTCTACATATGGTTTTAGCCCCTGGGAATTCATGCTCCATCTACCCAATCGAACGCTCCGTGCAACGACGAGTACATCCGAGTTTGTGAATTCACCAAACCATGGAAGCAAGTCTAACTTGTGGGGTCCCATCTATACGCGCCAACCCTTCCAAAGGTAAGGCTTCCGCGCGATACATTTGGACTCATAACCAAGGACCCTCTTTGACTACCATAATCCTTGAACTTTAGAGAATTAGAGTCATGGTTAGGTTACAAACTCGTTGCATCATATTGTGACTACTTGTGCATATCTTACTTATGCATACCTTGTTTGTGATTAAACTAACCCTTTGTGTTGACTTGTTTTTTGTAAGTATGTCTAAACATATGAACCAAGGACTTGTTCCTCTTATTTAACCCTCTTCTTTTTTTATTAAGTCAAGCCATAATTCTTATTATTTTTTTATTTTTTTTATTTTAAGTCAACTTGGATTTTTTTATTCCCGTATCCTACACAAGCGTTAACTCATTTTGGTCATAGGCGGAGTTCTAGAAAGATTTATGAGTCGTAAAACCTATGGATCTGTAGCCCCGGGTTTTATCTTTCATTTGGAGTTGGTTTCGTTCCAATCAGAGTCACAAATAAAAAATGACTAAAATACTAAAACCTATCCAGTTTAGGAGTCCTTTTTTAGCGTCCAACTTTTTTTATTTCTTTTCGTGTCAAGTCTAATTTTCATAATTAACCGGTTTAAAGAATAAAAGAGGTCTTAACTTAGCCCTTGTTTGATTCTAATCATTTAGTCCCATGGTCATTACACATGTCTTTTGCATATCACTTTCACTCATGAGTCTTCACACACTTTGTACATGTCTTTTCACCATGACCATGTCTTAGGTCCATGCATGAGTCGTTCTTTCCGTCATTCGAGTTGAGGGTTCATCTTATTCCCAAAAAATTTCATATCCTTCCGCATTCACATATACCTTCCCACATACTTTCCATACCTTACATTTTCCTTCTTATAACACTTTCCACATTCTCTCATCTTTCATGCATTCCCCATATATATCATTCACCTCATACACCTATGCATGTTGAACCGAGTTCGAGTCATGTGATTGACAATAAGTGTCCATG